>NC_090130.1:3092387-3401625 GCF_040581485.1 Linepithema humile | reverse complement strand
TAAGGATCATTAAATATGCGGCAACATTGTGATTATAAAATTTTATAAGAGTATCTATAATAAAAATTAAGTATAATAAATATAATAAGTATACAAGTATAATAATAAAATTTTTATAAGTATCTATAATAATAAAAATACATATATGTTGTATTAATCTGTTAATTGCGTTAAATTGATTAATAATTTTTTTATATTTATTGGCGACTCTTCTTTGATTATCTTCAGCTTTCCTCTTATTACCTACGTGCTTGCGATTTTTTTTGGCAGTATTATAAAATTTAATGCGTACATAAGTTCTTTGAAGAATAAATGCAAGCGAGTGACAGAGAGTAGAAACAGTTAGAAAAGGAAGAACTTTGAAAGAGAGAGACAGCTACTGTTTGTCAATGAGATCTCATGCTCTCCCCTTCCTTCATCGCCCCTCGCCACCAAGCTGTTTCTAGCTCTCCCCTTACTTCATCGTCCCTCGCCCACAACCGGTTTTCCTGAGGTAACCTTCTCTCTATAGATCTTGGGTGGCGACGGCGGCGACGATCACATGATTTTTGACGTTGTAGCACTGCTTGCATCGTCGTTTCGAACATGGCCGCGGCGGAATGCGAAGCGAAGGAGAACACATCGTCGGACTTGTTAAAATCAACGGTTCTGTCTGATGAAACCGTCAAGACGATCGAGGAAGACGAGGGATCCGCCATTCCGTTGCAGACACCATGGACTTTCTGGCTGGACAAGTAAGAAAGAATAGTAATAAATTTCCCTCGCATAATCGTTCCACTGTGTGACTCGTCAATGCACATACAAGTGCATCACTGACGATGCATTCCGATCTTATCTTGCTGATTATTGTCAAACGTCATATCGTAAACATTTTGTAAGTTCCACGACACTCACGACAAGTTTTGTCGAAGGGTCGATTCGATATCTATAAGGTCGTCACCTTTAACCTCGCTTTGTTTAAATACAAGACAATTTTAAGGCGTAATAACAAGCTGTGTTTTTATAAACACAACACGTTTTTCTCCTCACAATCGTCATTGCATCAAAGAAGCGCCTTTACATATTCATATCTTGACGCAATGCATGAATAATTAATTATGCATAAATATTTTGTGCAGAGTAAGAAACAATAAAATTGTTAATTTCACTAATGATGAGAACTTCATTAATATATTTGATTATGTACTTAAACAGAATATTTCAAAGATAATGCTAAGTCATCAGAAGGTGATAGAAAATATGTAAAATAATTAATGTATCTAAACTCTGTTTTGATAGTTTGAGCCAGTTCTTTAAAATGTTTTAAATATTCTGTATTAATTTTTCGTATATAGATAAACAATATATACATATATATTTTTATGTGTGATAAAATGATCTATTTCCTTGTTTTGTTTGTTCAACTGTATTGATTAATACTAAATATTCTTAAAACACTTGTTGAATTAACAGAGCCATTCATGGCACAACTGCCGAAGAATACAAAGCCAATTTGCAGAAGATCTATACAGTAAATACTGTGCAAAATTTCTGGGCAGTTTTTAATAATATACCAAATGCTGGACAAATGCAGGTATAATAATTAAAAATCTATACATAGAGAAAATAAGTTTGCTGATGTAATGTACCTTAGACTGATATTTCATTGTTTTTATTACAGGTTAAATATAGTTACCATTTAATGAGAGATGACAGATACCCTTTATGGGAGGACAAAGTGAATCAAAAGGGAGGAACTTGGAGATTAAAGTGCCATAAAAGTGATACTGTAGGTATTCTGATGTATTTATGCCAATATCAATTATCCTCTAGATGCGTACTATAAAATCTTTGATGGCATCTAACATATTTTGTATTTTTTAGGCAGATGTATGGAAAGAAGTGGTGCTGGCAGCTATTGGAGAACAGTTTAGCACACATGTAGCACAGGATGATGAAATCTGCGGAGTGACTGTATCCATTCGTGATAGGGAAGACCTTATTCAGGTATATATATGTTGTAAATTGGTGTGTTCAAAGCCTGACAATGTTGCAACAATATGTAATCGAATATTTTTGTTTTTAGATTTGGAACATTAATGCTACACTTGAATCAAAAGCTACAATTTTGCAGAAAGTTCATTCTCTAGTGCCTAATGTGAATTTTTTGGGAGAATTTTATAAGCGTAAGTCTCTTAATATTCTGTTGTTAGAAATCGTTTGCGATACAAGAAACAATACTGTTTATTTTACAGCTCATCAATCCCATCATGCGTACGGGAGACACTGAATGCACATACCAACAGTGTGCTGAAAATGATAAATCGTTAAACATATGAAACATTATATATATGATAATATGTGATCTATAAATAGATGTTCATATGTTTGTAATACGAAAAATGTCTCCCCCATAAAAAAAACAGAGCACAATGAATATGTTAAAGCTGTCATTATATATATTTTAAAAGTTTGTTACTTGTGAATTGTTTAACTCGCGTTATGCGATACATTGTTTACACACTGGACTCCATATATTTTAAAAGCGAATTCCTATTGCAACTGTTCACAAACGCGAAATATATTTTTATATTTACAATCCCCGCGTTTGTTTATTTATCACGTATTCTTACAGGTATGCGTAATATTTCGAAATAATAATTTTGACACACACGCGCACACAAGATTTCTTTGTGATTTCATATGCAACTCCAATGAGACACAAGATGATTGATTAAACCTGCTAGAATATTTACGAAATTTTTAGGTAGTTTTCGTTGAGTGTAGTTGATGAACGATAACCTACACATCTACACATGAAAACGGTTGTGTAAGACAAGACGTCTGGCGCTTGCCGCCTGTTCTATTATTGATTGCGATTCATTCCATTTTTCTTTAAGAATTTATGAAATTTATCAACGTTATATCAGAAGTGACATTTAAAATTCTGAAAACAAAATAACGCAAAATTACACAACAGAACAAGGTAATTGCTTACGTTTATTAATACATATAAAAAATTCTGACTTTTCTTGAAATCCAGAAAATAAGTATTCGTATCAAGTTTTTTTCTACGTAAAATGTTATCTCAACATTCGACTTGTAAATACAAATGAGGCGTATCCTCACGTTATTGAATAATTCTGCAATTTGTGAGATAATGACGAGATATAAATTATATATAAATCTTTCGTTACTCTTATCTGCATCTATTTAAACATTTTTATGTAAAAGGACTGTATGTGTAAATTTTAAAATAAGATTTAAATTCAGATTTATATCAGATGGAAATTCTGTTCTGTGTAACAGAAAGAGAAATTCTTTATTTGTTTTGCAGAGAAAATAATAAAATTTTAGTTAGATGAAATATTGTGAATTAAATTCGAATGACAAAGGCCAAAGATTGTTCAAGCTATCGATCGGATGCCAATTAACGCGATTAAGAAATTCCTTTGAGCACTTTGCAAAACAAATTTGAATGCCTAATCAAGCCCCTTATAAAGCTAGTAACATCGCCCGACTACTTGGCGCCGAGTTAACATTTTACGGCTCTCCGACATTATTCACATTGACATCAACAGAAGAATGCGCAGATGTAAAATGTAAGTTTGTTCAGACAATCGATGACTATTAAACTAGTTTTCGATTAGATTTAAATTATGTTTCCAATTTACATTTTTCAACGTTCACGTCGAGTGTCAACTGAGTGTTACGAAAAACATTACTGACTTGCTCGTTCACACTACACAAGTCACTTTTGCGATAACAAAATACATGTTAGGCGTTATTTTTTTTCAAAATGCTATTAAATATGGATACAATTACATAAATTAAAATTTTATTAATTAAACCAGTAATTAAAATTGAATTTTTAACTTGTCAGGATCAATGTTTTCGCGATGAGCTATGGTTTCTACGAATGATGAAAGTATAAGAGAAATCTCACGTTTTATCTCATTTTACACCAACACACTTGATTACACACATTATATATTTTGGTCAATTCGTTAACCGATGTTAGATTTACGAAATAGAAAGCTCAACCGGATGTAAGAGTTCTACCTTCTTTAGTTGGAAAATATTGACTTTGCGCTTCAACTTTGCGCGGCTGAATTACAAATTTGAATCATCACTGTACACACAGAACCAAACTATTCCGAGATGAGAAAAAAACATTCCATCGATCACTAACTGCGAACTTGGTTCTCTTTCAGTTTCGCGATACATCACGCTAATAAATTACGGCGCATCGCGTAACGTTACGTGCCAACCTTGCGTACGACCTTGCCTTGTGACAGACACACGAGTGTACGATTATGCATGAATAGGAACATTAGCAAAGTCGCGGATACCTCTCAAGAGAGATGACACCGATACGGAGTCTTATTACTCAGATGCGTAAAAGTTTCTCTCACCTGAATCACCGCCGACAATTATCTTCAAACAGCGACCAGTCACTTTCGCAAGAGTCGTGACACTCATAATCGATCCGTTACTAATCTACTTCCTCTAAAACTATCGTTACGTTTCGAAAATCTCAGGTAAATATAATTTTTAATTGTAGTTGTAATTAAAAATTGTTAATTTCTATTCTCTAAATTTATGCATAATTACAATTAAATTGTATAATTTTTTATCGCAATCAAAAATTTATTTTTTATTATTATATTTTTGAAAAATATGTAAAGATATATGTATAATGGAACGTACATAAATTGACATTTTTAAAGAACTTTATAACGTAAAAAATTAATACTCGAATGACATTTTAGCATATGCGAATTTCTTTGCCTCGCGAAAAATCCAAGTCACAATTCGCAAGCATTATTTATTTTTCTATTTATTCGAACGATCTATCAGTTTTTGTAGCTGTGATGAAAGAGAAGATTAGAGAAGCGAGGAGCAGGAATAAATTTTCACGGGGGCCGGATTAATTCCGTAATCGCCGCCTCGGCACCAGACCAATCTAGCACGCGCCGCTCATTATCAATTCAACTAACTGTCTGGCCAGTACTACCGATCCAGGATCCTCTCTGTAAGCAAAACATCCGAAGTATGGGATTTCCTGATTGCCGAATGGCGCCTCGCTGTGGACAGAACGCCGCGTGGACTACGTAAGTATGTATATACACATATATATATATATATATATATATGTGTGTATTTTTATATGATACTACACACACATATAGCAGACGTACTGTTACATACCGTCGTGTTCAAAAATTTATATCCGAATTCTTACGCGCGACATTACTTGACGAGTCAAAGGCAGGATATATTTTCAAAGCCTCTATTCGATGATAAAAAAAAAGAGTCTTCTCCGAAGTTATTTATCGCATTTTTGTTCCTCTACATACGTATGTGTGTTATAATGCTATACTTATCGTTTATTTTTATATAAGTATGAAAAGTTCTATGTGCATATATTTTTATCAAGTTTACTTCTATAAATATAAATTAACATTGAGTTTAGATATAAAATAGGAAAAAATTGTTTAACTTGGGTTTAACGGATTTTTTCTAAAAATAAAATTAAAGAAGGAAACAGAGAAGCAAAAATCTTGATAAAAATTTGATAACATTTATTATTTTAAAGTTCGTTTCAGTTGTATTTTCTACTCTCCAATGTTTCTTCTCTCTTTCTATAAATATATTCTGCAAAGTCTGATTCTGTATGTATATTTTGTCTTGTTTTAAATGCAAGAAAATACAGTGGAATGTATGGAAAGTATATAAAATTGGCATTAAAAATTTCCGTTTAACGCAGAATTAATTGACAATCAATATGTATTGATGCATGCATATCAATCATTATGCTTAAAAAATATTTTAGAAATATACATGACTTTTTTACTGGCATCTCTTCGTGGAAATTTTCAACAGTGAAAATTTAATTATTACTTCATTGACAGTTTTCTGCTTCATACAATTTGTCGCGTGCTATCACGCGCGCGTAACAAGCCGATTAAAAACTTAATTTAACAATAAAATTGCATGTTAGCGCATACAATTCTGCAAATGCAGATCCTCGATATTCGATATTTTTTGTTATTCGTTGATAAATAGTTTATTCCAGTGAAGCGCGATTAATATCAGTAATTTTGCAATATAGCCTGTGCGCTGCGTGATTTATTTGACAATATTTAGGAACGGCCTTCAGAGGCCGAGCGGTGGACTTTTGCAAACAAAATAAATACGTTCGCGACGGGGCGCGCGAATTCTTACTTCATATTCATCCCGCGCGTACATCCCGCCTCCTCCTAATAAATTAATAAATTTTATTTCGAGATAGTCATCTCGAAATTCTCACGGAATTCCCTATCACGCTCTGCCAGCTATTAATCAGTCGTAACATTGTTCTCGTCGTCGGGTTCTGCATTCCTGCACGCGACGACGACTACAACATCTCGTAAAACTCTAGCTATAATTTTATAGCACGTTCTGTTTTATATTTATATATATATACTTAACATCTGCAAATTACGATCGTAATTATCGACTATCCGGTTCTTTGTTCTTTTTTTTTTTCTTAATGTTCTACTCGCTTATCGTCAAAGGTCAAACCGGTAATGATCCAATAATTTACGACTTGTAATTAACGATTTCGCGATTTCAATTATCATTATCGTTACTGTCTCGTCCTTATGGTACGACGACCCAGGGAATTACGCGAATTCCTGATCGATTCTCGTATGAGGAATCCTGTATTCCAAACATCATCTCCAAACTGGAATCCTGTTTCTGGTTTTTCTGCTGTAATCTGCGTCAATGCGACGTTTCGCTCGCGGATCTGCTTTTTATGACCACATTATCATTGATCGATCGTAGGAGACAAGCTCCTGCGCATCCGGTAACGATAATGTTGACCGGAACGCGATTCTCATCACTTGCGTATCGCCGACGCACAAATTTATCTGATTTAGAGAATTGAGATATAGATTTATATTCTATTGTATAGAAAATGCTGTATTTTTCTTCTTTTAACCCTTTCGTTCCCACTGTAGTTATAGATTTACTAATTATATATCGAAAGTAAGAAAAAAAGATTTTTCTTATTTACAATAATTTTACAATGCAAATTATTGCACATGATTGTCAAAAAAAAAATAAAATTTATTGCCAAAGAGTAACAAATAAAAAAAGTCTTTAAACGTTTTTAAAATGTGAAAATTTTTTATAAATGATTTATTTGTTATGAAATATGTACGAAAATACGAACAAATATTTTTTTTGTAGCTATTAAATAAATTGGGAACAAAAAGTTAAGATTATTTTTCATTGATTCATCAGAAATTCAGATTGGATTTATTTAAATAAATATATAAATTTTTAAATTGAAGCCTATTTGTTTCTTTTACGTAGATCAAGTAAAATGTAGAATAAATGTACTACGATCTAAATTTTTTACGCATTTTTAGAAAAATCAAAGTCATGTAACAATTGCATAAGTAACTTATTTAATTAAATATTATATGTACAAGTAATTGAATAAAATAGGTTTTTATTCTTTTCGATGTGTTACACTGCGCGATGAAAAACAGGAAACAATTTTCATTCCTACTTTCGACCCGCTTCCGCTTTCTCGTCCTTCTGCATTCCGTTGCAATCAATGGGCACGGGATTCATTGTTGCGCGAAACGATCAACGTTGCGATGCGAATCGCGCGAATTATTCGAGATGCGTCGAATGGACACTCGGTTACTGCGGTTAAATTTGAATGACGTAATTGCTATTGTACAGTCAATTGGATTTGGATGTTGAAAGTGTGACTATGGTGAGTTGAGGTTTTAATGCTATCCAACCAGGGAAGGAATAACTCTACTTTCGCGAAATACTAAGGAAATACAAAATAAAAGATTTTTAATGCATTAAAATAAATATATATTTTTTATACAAAGTTTTTCTTTCAAGAAAATCAGATTTAAAAATGCCGAAAAATTCATGTGTATGAAGTTAGCCCCACACTTTAATAAAATTAAAATAATCGAAATTGTACTGCATTGTACTAGTTTTGTACCAAATTGTACCGTAGTTAATTTTTTGAAATCACGCGCGGATTTCCAAAAAATCGAAATTTTTGAATTTTTTGAGTAGCCCCACACTTTTCGAAAAATGATTTTTTCTCGACTGTACTACATTGTACTAGTTGTACCGAACATTGTACCGTTTGAAAAAAATTCCTAACAAATTTGGATTTTGAGAAAAACGAGAAAATTCCGCGTTTCGATATCTTAAAAAATAGCCGATTTACCATAATTACGTAATGTCCAAAATTTTTCGATTTTCTCGTTTTTCTCAAAATCCAAATTTGTTAGGAATTTTTTTCAAACGGTACAATGTTCGGTACAACTAGTACAATGTAGTACAATCGAGAAAAAATCATTTTTCGAAAAGTGTGAGGCTACTCAAAAAATTCAAAAATTTCGATTTTTTGGAAATCCGCGCGTGATTTCAAAAAATTAACTACGGTACAATTTGGTACAAAACTAGTACGATGCAGTACAATTTCGATTATTTTAATTTTATTAAAGTGTGGGGCTAACTTCATACACATGAAAAATTCCGTATTTATTTGAAAAAGTGGAAATTCGTGAGAATTATAAACTAGTTTTTTTTCACATTTGTGTGTAGCATTGGAGATTAAATCACACAAATCGTTGATCTCATTTCAATTTTAGGTTTTACACTAGGAAGTAAACAACATTGATATTTTATGTAATATCTACTTTAGAAGCAGGTTTAATTCCGCTATAATACCCGGTTTCATAGTCAAAGTACGTCGGAGAAGTTGTAACTTATATGCGAATCGATGTCCTGTCTACAGAAATTCCGACTATAGAATATTAAAATTTCGAAAAAAATATTGACTACGTGTCAACTTATTTTCACCACAAAAATTTTGGATTTATGCATTATACGAATTTTAATTTAGATTTTAACAGTAGGATTGTGTAATACAAAATCAATAAAATTTCGATCAATATTTTTAAATGTTGTAATTATTAAATTATTTAAACGTTACTAACATAAGCACATATAGCATCACTTTATTATTTGGCACAAGTAAAAATTTAATTAATTTATTATCATATTCTTTCGAGTTGAAAGATAAAAATTAAAAATTTTATCTTTCTCAGGAAGTGATTGAAGTACTTTCATAAAATTTGAGAAATTATGATTTGAGCTATTCGTTCATTAAATCACTATTTTAATATATTAAATTATTACAGAAATTATTGGTCATAAAAAATTATTATTTGTATTATAATTATTACAAAAAAATTAATTCAAGAATTTGAAGATTGCTACAAATTGATAGAAGTTATACTTAGCATGGATGATAAATTACAGATCAAATTAAAATAAATTTTTCACATTTTTTAAATCTATTTTTTTTTTACATACTTCCATATTCATAGTTTTCACTTTTATCAATTTCTCACCGTTCTCTAAAATATCACTCTTCCGCAATGCGTAATATAGACAGATGCATTGTTACATATATCGGTGCATTATGTGCTCGCAATGATGAAACACAGATTTATTGGTACGGGATCGTACATCTTCCGGTTGCCACAAATTACCCGCGTTTCGCGCGTTACAGAAGCAGACTCCACCATTATCATGTCTACGTGCGAAATACTTTTATGTGAGAACCCACGGTGCCCTCCTATTGATCTTGCTATTACATAATTATTGTCATTAAGCCGCTGAAGATTCTTTCTCTCAGCGTGAGATAGTACCGTTAGAAGAATGTGGGATGAATTTATACGGAATTTGTGAATTCACCTTTGACGCGTCCGGTTCATTTAGAAATTTGTTGTTGACTCAACGAACCGTTAAATCCTTAAACGGCTTAAGAATCATTTTATTCGCCGATATTATTATTACACCGAAGACCATCCGCATTCTTGCGTAAAAAGTTTTTGTAATAATGATAATTTGTGCAAAGTATGTGCATTTTATCTGCGATATTTATCGCACAATTTCTTGGTGACATAATGTCAAGTAGGAACACGAAGAACTAAGGTGTGAAAAAGAAGCGAGCATTATCGCGACAAATATCACATCGCCGGTGCGGCGCAATTAATCTATTTTGATCAAATTTCAACGAAACATTATTCTTCAGCGGAATTAACATAATATGAATTGCAAAAAATGTTTACGGTTTCTTGTGAAATCTATGCGCGTCCAAGATACGTTTTGCTTAAACACGCAATTTTTTGCGAATTTATTTACTTCAACAAGACGCAAAAGCTGAAATTATAAGACGCAGTTACGTAAAAAGTAAAAAAAAATCAAGAATTTTCAATCATTAATTACTCGAAGATATAAGTATCTTCTTATCGAGGAAAAATCGATTTTAAATTAGTCGAAAAATTGGTGAAATGAAAAACGTTCTGCAATTTGTATGAAATTATGAATCGATAATTCATACAATCATTACATAAGGAAAATATGATTCTCAATCGCGAATTATTTACATCACGACAAATATGGACAAGAATTGCGCTTTACACTGAGCCGCGCGCTTAGATTGTGTCATTCTGCTTTCCAATTCAATTAACCGTCCGCGAGAGTCGACCTCGATGCCGCTACGAGCGTCCTTTCAGTCGTTCGATATCATCGACGTGGAAGGATATCTGAAGAACGCGTCGATTTTTACGCCTTTACTCGTTAAAGAAGCGGAGAACCACGGCAGGAGGTCAAGGGACACCGGTGCGCGCTAACTCGATTCCCGATTAATCAAGCTACGGCCGCATCAGCGACGACAGCGCATCCGTGCGATATCGAATGCGTCATTGCTTTCGGCCAATAATTTATTTGTTGTTGTTTTTGAAGAAGATTGTTTTCTAATATCTTGCTGCGTGTAATGTGTTACTTCGCGTGTTAATTTAATCGCTTGGAAAAGATTCATCCTAGAGCATAATGAGTTCTACTGGCGATTCAATTCAAATTTCATGGTGCTCGTGCGATGGTAACAATATACCGTCATCAGCTTCTAGACGATTTGAATCCCACGATGATCTCACCGCGGTGGCAATCAGTATTTTTTTTTTCTTCTCGCTGTTAAACGGCGCGGTTGGGCCGATGAGATTACTAATCTCGAAGGATTACTGAGAACGGCATTTGTTGCGGTAAAAGCAGGTGCACATTCGCATCGTATAATTGCGCGTATAATGAGAGGTGTGTTATGCCGACGCATGTACGCATTATGAGGCTGTTACGCAGAGCACGCACATGAGCACGCTCGAGCGACGGCGTTTGCGTTCTCACGTTGGTCGTCGCCACGGAAAAGCCTCGTACTGCCATTGTTCGATTTGTTACGCGTGAATTTTCCTGAACTGTTCGCACATTCCGCAAGCGTCCACGCCACGCGAATCGCACAGCGTGAAATTTGCTAAGAGAGGAGAAATAAAAATATATTAGAAACTTTTGAAAAGAGAACATATAGGAATTTACTTCGTGAGTTCGGAATTTTTAATGTAATAATTGATTTTTCTATGAAAAATATTCGAGATAATGTTTCACTAAAATATTAAAGAATTTTCGCAATTGTCCAAAGGTTTCAAAAGTAATATCTGATTTAAAAAATTACGCAATTAATTTCCAGAAATGGGTTAATCATTGAAGCAACACGTTCTGAATTAAAAAAAGTTTCATCATATTTTAATATTCAAAAATTACTCGGCAGTGTTGAAAGAAATTTAGCTTTAATGAGATAGGATAAAATATCCTTCGCCAAACTTTATGTACATATATATATATATTTTATCGCTCAATTAATTAATCACATCCATAAGTTATCTGAACGAAATCTATGCGACCGCCGGTCGTTCGCACGGGAAGGGACGAATGTGAAAGTGAAATTAGGAAATGATGTACAAATTTTATATTCGTATGCTACGAGCGCGCGGCGTATAAATAACTCAACGTGTTGGCGTTATGCGCATCGCTGTTACGAATTACGTTTTACCTGTCTGCAGCCTTCCTGACAAACCTGCACAATCTGCCCCGATACGATCGCATACGGACAATCGGTGTCGCTTTTAATTGACACTCCGCTCATGCGCTCATTTGATCGTCCCCGATGTGATACTTGTCCGCGATTAATCATCGCAATGTATACTTTTGTCGTACACTTTCGTGAGCTGCTCGAAATTTCGTGGAATATACGAGAAGAATTTTTTTTGTCGCAGCAACAAAACCGTCTCGCTGCTGTTATACATATTCCATGCGAAAGAAAATTTTAGAATATGTATGGACATTCCACATTGAATATATATGGACATCGTGCATGAGCCATTCTGCATAAACCACATTATTCTGTTAGGCAAATAAGCTTGTTTATTACTGCCGTAAATTTTTTTCTTTACGTTCGGGTTTTATGAATTGCAAAGATATATCTAATTCTGCTCGATAATTCGTATTATTTTTTTCAGTCTTTAGTCGGTTTTTTTTCTTGATTTTGACACGTATTTCATTCTCATATAACAGATGGCATAATAATTTAATATCAGAGGGAATTAATAACTCTTTGGTCGTTTATCTTCATAAATTAAAAATACAGTAACAATATACGTACATATTTTATTAAATTTATCGAAAATTCATGCGTCGCTCGTGGCATGAAGTCATTCGGCTGTAAAATAGCTGCGAAAACGACTTTTACAGCTTCACGATGACCGAACGTAATATCAGATGCAGAAAAATCTGGCGTCAGGTCTCGGTTGAGCCCTTCGGAGAATGCAACCTAAGGATAATGAGGTAGAAGAACCGGACGATCAAGATTCAGCCCTTTTTCAGATGCATCTTCTCGAAGCAGTCGCTTCTGCCTCGAGATGAAAGCGCAGTCGGTCGTTACACTTCATTCTAAAGCTTTCAGAAAATTATCCGCAGTATTTTTCGAACGATTGCGAATAATTTTGACAAATGTTTAGAATACAAGGTTTTTTGACTTAATTATTATATACAATTTGCGGCAAAAATTAAACTATAATATATTTGAGCTGATTAAAATTCCGGGAAAGGAGAGTCATTTTTCCTGCTCCAAAAATTGATGATTTTGAACAATAAAAATATCCCGCAGAGGAATGTCGACGCGGCGCCGAATAAAATTAAGAAGCGCTTTTTTGCGTTTTCTGCATATTTTTGAACTCGCGTCAGCGAGTTCTTAAAGCACGTAAATATTAGTATAAAGTAATGTAATTTAAAAAATACCATTTAATAAAAACATTTTTTATTACAACATTTATATTATAGCGTTAATGAATCTCCACTTCGGCCTCATCCGGTTTATCTATGTTGTGAGAACCGTAAGCTTTCTTCGGCCGCGGCTTATAGTAGCACTGTGCGCCAAGGAATTTCGGCGCGGCGCCGAATAAAATTAAGGCATGCCGTTTTTTTGCGTTCCCCGCATGCCTGTCGCGTCAGCGTGATTTCCTAGAGCGCGTAAATACGTTCCGGATCCGTGGACTCTGCTCCTCGTACTGACGTATGCACGAAATCCGGATAGATGATGAAAAAGTGGGGACGTACACTCGGTGGCGCGTGGTCACCGCTGACGCGCAGGCCAACATAAAACGAAGCGGCAAACGAGATCGAGGCTCAGTGTGTACCAGGCGGTCGATCGCAATACGACTTGTCCGAGGAATGAATACAAGCTTGTTGGTTGTTTAACAACAATCGTGACGACAATCGATAATCGTACGCGTGTGATCGCACCTGTCGACGTGAGAAGCGAGTGTCGCGGCGTGAAGAGCGAACGAAAAGCGCAGGAAAAGCGCAGGAAAAGCACGATGACAAACAGCGCGGCTTTGATCGTGAAGGTCACCACCTGCGTTCTTCTTCTGGGATGCTGCGTGACGATGCGAGTCACCGGCTCGGCGATACCGATGTGGGAATTTCTCTCGCGGGATGAGAAAGTGAGTATACCAAAACGAATTAATCTTTGACCGATTATTCTGATTGTTAAAATTATGCAAATTATAAGAGATTGGGTACGAAAAATTTATTGTTTTTTTTTTTGTTAAATAAAATTATCAATTTAAGTGGAGTTGATTTGAATTTTTAAACAAGATTTTCAAATTTTTGTCTCAATAAAATAAAAGGATGTAATATCAATAATTAACATATAAATTGTTCCAAATTTATTCACTATATAATTTTACGTGTAAATCTGATTTTTATATTCGCTGATTTTGTGGTCATTAAATCTCTTTCATTAATCTCTCGTATGAACGAGAGAACGATGTTTCTCTTCGCGGTATCACTTATACAGCGGACTTTCACCGAACAATCGATGCGTTTTATTTGAACCACGTGTTGAGCATACTCATCGCCAGTGGTCTTGTGTTTATGCAAATTTCTTAGCGACGATACCGCATTGAAATATTTGTTGAGTTGGTATGTAATAAATGTAGAAATACAAAATTTATTTCATAGATTTACTTGTAACTTGTAATATTCAGAAGTATCTTTAAATTTCAAGCGCTCATTAGAAATTTTTATAATAATTTAAAAAGAAATAATTCTTTTATATTTATTATTTATTCAGCACGTGCACTTGTGTGAATTAATCAAAATCAATTTGCCGCTTATTTTTTATTTATCACTACTTAAGATATTAATCCGATGCAGTATGTAATTCTTAATTATGATATTTATATACATACTATACTTAAGTTTATGATAATATACTTAAAAAAATGCTAATATTCCCAAAACTTGACAAAATATTCAGTATTTCAGACATCGAATGTGTAATTAATTTAATTTTTTAATTTCTTTTCTTGTCTTTTTAATTTCTCTTCTTGTTTTATAAATGCCAAACAAGCTTGTAAGCAGTAAAAATCAGTTTTCGGAATTAACGGCGGAGCTAGCAACATTTCATCTCAAACACTTTCTGAACACTCTTTAAAAATAGATGTTACGATATCGCAGTGCTATTCTCTAATTGATAAAAATTAATTCGAAAGTATATAAATCTTGTTTTCTTTTTTTGATAAATATCGGACAAATTATTGCGCTAATCTGATACTCATTTGTTACCGTCGTAAATCTTCTGATAATGCAAGTAATACGAACAAAACGTTCAGTATTAACGAGCTGTGGAAATCAGGAACTTCATATTAATCTCGATGTTATCAATCAATAGCCGGATGTTGGCTATTGCAATTTTATACTCGGATCGCACCCTTCATCTTAAAGCCCCCATATCTTCCGTATCTGTCTTTAGCATCCGTGGGCGAGAGACGGCCGTAAAAATCTGAAAATTACCGCGATTACGACGATCGGCCGCCGCGAAGATAATTATGGCGACAATTAGTTGTCGCCGTGACACCGTAATCGCGTGGATTTTTGCAAGGCAACGAACGCATAAGAGGTCATTGGTAAACTCTGCTTCGAGAAATTAGTTAATATTGATTTCTGACATTTATTGGACGATAATAATATTCTTTTATCGTCGAGTTGTCTAATAAAATTAATTAACTAATTTAATTAATGAGAAATATATATCAATCTTTGATTTCTTCCAATCTATTTTTATTTGGCGACACTTATTGCAAACGTGTATTGCAATTAAGAATAGAACGTAACGTGTCTAGAATCTTAATCGCCGAGCGTTGATTGCTAACTTGTTGACTTATTGCGAGTTATTGAAAGTGCTTCGCGCTCGTGACCAAGGCTGTACACGTGATATTTCGCGGCTGCATGCACCGGATTAAATATGTGCATGTAATACCGCCGGAGCAAGTAAAAGCGATCGCAACAAGTAAGCAGCGAGTTGAAGTTCAAGAGCACCGCAGCGTATCTAGAATCGGTTTCTCGGTAGCGGGTTCAATGCACGGATTAAAGATCGATTTCAGCTGACTAGACAAACTGGAAGACGTCGTGTTGGAAATAACACGAGATTCAAATAGCCATTCAAAGCTTATACATCTATTTTAGATGCAAATTAGTTTATTTTCTTGCAAAATAGCCGTTTAAAATCTTCCCTAAATACTCGAGCCTTAAATGAATGTTTAAATTTGGAACAGAATGCTTCTCTGCGTACTTAATGATATGAGAATACAAATATCGCTGCTTCGGAGTGCACGGGCGTATCTCTGGCGTAACTACGACATATAGTCATTGTCTTTCCGCACTAATTCGCCTGCAGACGAGAGTCCCGCTCATCTCCGCTTTCTCCAAATTTCCGGAATCGCGGCGGAAACAGGATAATAATCCATCACTGACCATATATCCAAGGCAGATTAGTCAAGGGTAATAATCGCAGTAGAAAGATATGAATTAAGAAACGTTAGTCTTTCTCTCTCTCTCTCTCTCTTTCTCGTGTTCTAACTTTCAACTTAAATTGGCAGGTATTTAATAATTATATGAAAAATTGCAAGCAATGTAAACGTGAGGTGAGAATAATACACCGATATTGAGAAGCGTTTTAAAAGACATTCAACAAATTGAAATAAATTTTCAATATTCTTTGCGGCATCTATCAACTCGCCACGAAAACTTGCAGTTTCCTAAAATTACTTTTATGCAACATGAGTTGTAGATACATGTTGAATGACATCAGATAGCTCGATTCGCTCGATTTGTAAAGATTAAGTGAAGGAATAGTGTATCTATATGTGCCAAAAGGTGTCGAAATGTGCGCGCGACGCGAGAATAATACAGTAGAATAACAAAATCGTAAAAGGACACCGCACGGGATACCAAATCGTGTCGTCACAGGAGTGTCATTAGAAATTCTAAGATCGCGTGTACGCATCATCTAAGCAAACCGCAAAAGGTGCGTGTGAGTGTGTGTGTGGACATCGTTCTCGTCATCGATGGTCGCGGCGCGAGATTTATACCAGCGAAGAGACAAAAGGTTATCGCGCAATCCGATACGTGACGGACGGGACGCATCCTGCATACACATTCGTCCGTTATAGCTGTCGGTTCCGTCGTCCGTGTTACACATTACCGAGTTTCACCGAACGCGATCAGAATGCGGTCCGAATTGCGCCCACGTGCATCTTTATATATGTATATATTTTTTTTTTCAAAGGCTTCGCATAAAAGAGAATTAAGAGGGAAAGAAACTTCATATAAGAGAGGATAAGTGTCATATTGGCGAAATAAATTCTACGTTGGAAGGGAAACTCTGTGTTGAAATCGATAATGTTGTAAGCGCAAATATGTGTTCCGAGAGAAAGTGTATAATGCGCAAAATAAATTTCGTCCTTTCCTCGCGCGGAGGATTACTCCGGTACATCATTCTGTTGTCGCGGTGTCCTCCTCTTCCATCACGATTCCTCCTCTCGCGAATGAATCAATCCGCGCGTTCGTTTCGTAAACGCACAGGATCAATAGCCGTCGCAGCGGGCGACAGGAGTCTCAGAATAAACTCGCGCCTTTCTCGTTTCAGATGAGTCACTTGTACGAATTGTTCAGCCAACAAGTGGCACGGTTTTGCGCCGATTCGTCGAGGCCGGACTGCAATAAGAACCTGCTCGTATCCGGCATACGGAATCTGGCCAGTATGGATGACAATGTCCTCGACAAGCTGGACCCATATCAGCGCGGAGCCAAGGAAATGAGTATGGAAGCGTTCCTATACGTCTATACGACTGAAAAGAGTCGTTTCTTTTTCGCGATTATGCGAACATGCAAATGAATCGGGAATTCTGATCTTGACACTCCACACGACCTCGCATGCAAGTCACTTCACGTAATATTTTGCTTATAGTTTGGCACGCCATGGTGGGTGGGAGCAGATTCTCGTCGAGAGTCAGCCACGAAGGTGACGAGTCCTACTTCACAACCGGAGCTGACTTATCAGGTAGGTGTACTAGAAATGATTGTTCAAGAGTCGCGAATCTTTCGTTGTCATAACACTATAAAACTTTTATCAAATAATAATAATTATTTATTTTAACAATTTTTGCGGAAAAGAAAACTAATAAAAGAAAAAAATGTAGAGAAGATTGAGAAAAGTATAAAAATCAACATTTTCTTTGATACATTTATCTTTTAATTTGTAGAAAATAATTTGTAGGCACAAATAATCAACTCTTACAATATGATTATTTTATCTAAGTGTCTATTTGAATTAATTGGTTTGTCATTTGCTGCAATTTATCATAATTAAAATTGATAACATAATCTTCATGCATTTACATTTACATCGATATTGTTTTTCAATTTACACATCTTATTACACAGAAAACATTATTTCCGTCAAAATTATCATAAAGCCTGTTATTGAAACGTGATCGAATAAAAAATAGATACTGTGTAGAACATTGGTTAATTTGCCAGCCGCGTTGTTTTTTTATCATACATAATCACATAATCACGCAGCGAAAGGAAAAGCGCCCCGCGCCAACTTATTCAGAAAAGAAAAAACAATATTTATGCACTCGCTCCTTTCTCGTTTCGGGAATCTCTCCGCGATCGCGGTCTCGCCAACGGAAACACATTGTGCCTCGAGAAAGTTTCAATCGCGGTTTCGATCCCGCTCGCGTTCCTAGAAAGTCTTTTTTTTCCCTTAAAGAGATTGCTCCTGATAGATGTAAATCCTTGCTGGTTGTTTTCGGTGGAGCACACGCGCTTTCTCTCTTTTTCCAAAAAAAAAAAAAAAAAAAAAAAAGAAAAATTGCGTACAAATACTGTGTATCTTACGGATCGCACCGGACCTGATTTAATCGGTCCGGACTCTGTAACATTGTTAGTCATGTTACGTTTATCACACGGCCACGGATTTGACGGGCGTGAATTATGAACGCGCAGACAGACGTCCGAGAAATGCAAAATTTCACCGCAAAGTGCTTTTCTCCAATTCCGTGGCACTAAAATAATTAATTCCTTAAGACATTTCTTAATAAAAAAAAAAAAAACTTATTCCGTCTCATAAAATTTAATTCTCATCTGTGAAAATAATGAAAGTGAATAATTACGAACTTTTACGACTCCGCTTAAAAAATGATGATTAAAAGACACCGATGCGCGATCTGGATCTCATCTATTCGATTTCGAGATAATTTCTGCAGAATTCGATTGATTTGTTATTTGATAAAATTGATCGACACGCCCGACGATTAGCGTTAACAATAGCTTAGGTCATCGCACGCCCATTTCTAATCGGGATTCGGTAGACAGTGGTCAGATTGCGAAAGGAGGTCACTTTTCTCGATGTCGATGATGAGGGTTTCGGTGCGGGGGCGCGTCGCGATAGCTTTCACATTTTCTCTATGGCCCATATAAACATGCGTACGCTAATAACGCGTGGACACGCGATGAAAGCTAGTTTTGTAATTTCAAGCATTTGCCGATTTATCAATTATCGAGCACGAGCGATTTGACGGAGAAAAGAGAATGTACGAGAAATGCTGTTATTATCGAAAGAGTGTACGACTTAAAGATGGTTCTCTTTTGAAGATCCAACGATTGCTCGCACGAGATCCAATATGAAGCAAACTGCATCAAATTAAAACTGTATTAAAAAAAATTCTTGAAAAATTAGAGATTTTCGTTGAAGAAAAAAAAAACGAGAAGAATGATACCAATATTCTTCTTCTCATTCGGTTTCGTAAAATCAGTGGCGATCTTATCGTATATTCGTAAACACGTTAGCCGAGAAACTTATGGAAATTTACCGATATAGCCTCGTTAGCTCGCTGGAATACAAATAGATACAGCCGTGTTTATTCCCGCGAGGGCAAATTCCTGCACGTCTGCCTTGCGGAGTCCTTGTATCCTACAAATTAGCGGCATTCAACTAGCTGTCGGAAATGAAGAGAACACGATCTGACGTTCGGATTTGAGTTTCGTATTATCATAATGCGGAGGTCACGTAGATTTAGGAACAAACGCGTCCGACGTGCGCGGAGTGAAAAGATTGCGGCCGTTGATCCAGAACGATCATCAATCGCAAAAGCAGAGAACGCGTCAGCTCTTTTTCTTTTATGAATCCGTCTACTTTGAAATCACTTCTTTGAATGTATTCGCCGTCTATTGCGCCATAAAAGCGCCCACGACTCGTAAGTCGCTGATTATATAAGGAATAAAATCTAAAAACAATTTGTTGAACATCGAAGAGCGCATAGAAGTTTATCAATTATAATCGCACATAATATTAAATTATAACAATGCAATTAATTATTATAATTATATAAAAATTTGTCGAAATTGTCAGAATTGATTCCAAGCGCTCTAACATTCCAACAGCATAATTCAATATTCTCTGCGTGAAATCGTCACGATTAAAAAAATCTACGGCGCGCAAATTGTACGCTTACGCGACTTCAGCAAGACAATCTGAACGAAGTATCGTTCGCATGGAATTAGCGTTAGCTGCACGTACTTCCTGGTATCCGTTGCGTCTATGTAAATGGATCTGTTACTTAATCGCCTCGACCAACGTCAATTTCGAAGTTAAGTGGTCACGCTGGCGCGTTTACTAACGATAGTCCGTCTCTCTTTGATCGTTTCAGTGAGCAGCGGCAGCGAGACGAACGGCCTCGGCGAGGAGACCGCGGTGAACAGCGACTACGTTCCGTCATCGGTGCCGAGCGGGCCGTATTTGGTGGGTCCGATGGTGATACGGGTCTATCCGGACGGCCGACCGGTTCCGGAGGACGAGAAGCGTCCCTTGCCGAAGGACGAGGACGCGGACGAGCTCAAGTATTCTCGTCTGCCGTCCATCGAGGAGATCGAGGCTAAGAGCGGCAGCACGTTCTACGGGAAAGGCGCGAACGAGCGACTGGTCGCGGCCAGGAGGAGGTCCTTCGTGGTCGACGAGGACTATCGACGACCGGAACCGATACGTTTCCGTGGTAATCCGCTGTCCTACGAAAGGGCGATGTTTCGAGACGCGGTGAACGAACGCAGAGTGCGTTATTACTGAACACACAGCTCTCGTGTCTCTTTCACACGATGAGAGATACCTTCCGCGGAGCAGCTCGCTTCGAGATACAAGATTTTCAAAAGCGGCGCCGAGATGTGCGATTGTAGCGAAGAAACATCGCCGAGATGGTTTGTTCTTTGCGGTGCGAAAAGATATAACGGAAAACACGCGGGAAACTTGAGGATACAAGCGGTACCAGTTTGCGGTCGCGTCGCCGATGGTTGACGATATAGCAATAATCAGTTGTAATTACTAATTCATTGTCGACGCGCATTCTAATCTATCTGATATCGTGGTTACGATAAGTACAAGAAGAAAATTGTTTTTCTAAAACTCTCTCGGATGTCAACGATGAGAGGAGTATACGATCATTAATGGTAGACATAATTTAAAAACTTCATCTAAGATAAGAATATAAATCGCATAAATCAGGAAAAACGAGGGATTAAGTCAACCATATAAATTGGAAGCTTGACGATTGGTCGGTAATTAAATTCCTAGGACGCGAACGTTGAGAAAGATATATGCATATAAATTTGTACCGTCTCGATAACACGAACAATCGCCGACCATGAATATTATTTAGTTTCCGCTTATTTAATTTCATTCATTTACTATATTTATTTAATACTCAATGTGATTGTCATGGCTTATGCAGAACTTCGACAGAAAGAACATTGATTAAATTTCATCAATTAGATTAGATTTCGAGGCTTAATACAAAAAAATTTACAAACTTACATATTATTTAAATTTGTTTTGCAATAATTTGGCAAAATAGCAATTGATTATCAAGTTCTCATATATTATTATTCCATAAATTTAATGCATATTATACATACATCATTTTTCATTGATATATAGTATATTATATGCGCCATTGCGATTTGTAAGAGAACCAGTGTACCTCGCTGAGAATTTCCATTTTTTGTATATGAAATATGTTATCACCTTAATAACTGTCGAATATTATGCAAAGCATTTGTGCAAAATATTTTAATTAATTAATAGTGATTAATTCACTAGGAATTTTTCCATCGAAAATTTCTACAGCTAATTTCACAAAACGGCTCATATGCTATCACGCATTTACGTGACGATTACAATTGATTATTATATCTATGCATACATTTTCGCCTTGTAGATACTTAATACATTTGTCGCGATTAATTTACACTTCGATAAAATAGGACTAAAGTGTGATAAAATATAGAACGTAATATATAACGTAATGCTACATCCGTAATATATATTTGAAACGAGATTAACATCAAGACAATGTGATAAATTAAGACTAACGCGGTGCCTATATAGAAATATACACAATATAATATATACACATATAATATTGTATATATAACTATTGTGCTGTATAATAGTGATATTATTAGAATAGGGATATGAAAAAATTATGTTAGATGATTTCTACAGCATTCTTATATATTATTTTTATACCTTGAAAATTGTATAAACTGATATGTCAAAAACAAGTACATAATATAACAGATATTAACAGATATACTCGACAACGTATACTCGATACATCTTTGAAACTTGTATAATACACACAAAAATAGGTAATAGTAAAATATATTAAATAAAGATATATTCATTCAATAAAATCTTATTTTATTGTAAAAACAAATTGCACATAGATCCTATTCCTAGAAAAAAAAGTTGACGCATCACAATTATATACTATTATTGTAATTAAATCAGCGATTTATGTGTATTAATAGTTGATATATTTGATTGATAAAACTTCTATTTTTTGCTAAACTATATAAATTAAGAAATTTATATTACTTAAAAATATTTCTTTTCTTTCGTAAAAAGATAAAATAAATTGCCTAAAGATATAAAAGAATGAAATTAGAAACGGATCTATAAAGTCTAAAAGCCTTGTTGGTTTCACAATAATGAAACAAGTATATGTTCAAACTTTTCAAAGAGAAAGAGAGAGAGAGAGAAAGCGGAGAGAAATAAAAAATGTGGAAAGTATAACTAAAATAAACAGACCTCATATCATATGATTTTTTCTACATTTTCCTGTTTTTCTTCTTCTAACCTAAACGTGATACACACTGCTTCAGCTGTTGCGTTTTAAAAGCATAGAACGTGGAAAGTGTAGATACGCATACGACACGACAGATTCGCAGCGTTTCATGGAAATGTTATCTTAAAGGATACCTGTTACGCGCACGTTTTGGACGATCTAGCAATACCTTTATTCGTGTTTTAGTCAAATAAGGCGAAGGGCGGAACAAGTATTCTAAACGTGAGTGAGTGGGAGGTGCTGTCGTGAGCTATCACACATACCGCTCTGGACGTCGCATCCTCTTGTCACAGGATTCTCTCATTCGGTTCCGTTATTGAGCGTGGAGAGAAAAGACGTGCGCCGGGAAGATGTCGTATGAAACAAGTAAGTGATTAGTACGAGAGTTACTAGCGTTCGTCGACCGGCTCGCCGTATTGTACGATTTCGTGGCTCCGTAATGTATCTGTTCTCAATTTTCCGGTTTGCTTATCTTTGGTCGGATCGTGAAGTCGTTGTAATGCATTCGATATCGGCATGAAGACGGATTTTCGTATCAGCAATTTTGCGCGTTGTTCGCACTTGCTTACCAGCAAGCTCTAATTCATTTTGTACCGTTTACTTTTCATTTAAGCCGGAATTGTATCGTCGTGCGTGACATGATATGCCGGACGCGCGGCTGATGTCAATCTATATATACGGGGTGCTCGAAAATTATTGACATTCCTCTTCTACGGATTTTTCGAACAATTTTGGACAAATATTTTGTTACAGAGAGACTCAGAGAGACGAAGCTTTTTTTTCACGAAATGAGATTCCGTAATAAATTCCAAATGGATAACTAATTTGTTTGAATAATTTCATATAATTTTTAATTTAAATTTAATTAAAATTGTAATAGATTTTATTATCAAGATTTTTGTAACAAAAATTAAGGAACTTTGAAGTTAAAACAATTTTAATCACTTTTTTGGAAATAAAATATGTTAAATTTTTTGGGACACTCTGTAGATGTATACATTCACAGTCATCCGTATAAAAAGATGAATCAACACATATTAACTGACAAAGTCTGTGATTGGACTTTTAGATAAAAAATATATTGACTTTGTATTTTTAATCGTGATATAAAAGGAGAAGATAATTTTGCAGTAATTAAATATTTGATAATAATAGAGTTACAAATTTTTCTTATTTTAAAAAAGAGTATGTAAAAATGAAGACACATCTATAACATCTATAACATTTAATTAATCATGCAGAACCGGAAAAAACTTTCTCGATTGTTTTATTGTACTTATTTGCATTAAAAATAAATATAAAATTTTTTAAATGATTGTACTATGTACTACATGGCATGATGCAGGATACACTATACTGTTAGCGCTCAAAATAATTTGAAATATCAGGAACTGGATCCATGCCAATGTATCAAGAAAGAGTATTTTGGTTCCAGCATCTGGATGTATTATGCGATGTTTGCGTGATATTTGATCTCTTTTGCTTGTTTGTGACAATATCCCTTTTTTTTCAATAAAGTTATTCTAACTCTTTCAATAAATTTTATTTACATATTAATATATTTGTTTAATATTGATTAAATTAATTGTAAGTAATAAATTGATAAATCTCACACCTATATGTTAAAAATAATCAGTATTTTATTTATATAAAATATGATCATGTTATATATAATATTATTAAATAAATAACTATATTATTTAATCTGAAAGATTGTTATCATGACTTTTAATGAATCACGAAATACATAAATTATGTACCTAATTTTAGAATTGTAATACAATTTATTATTGCGAAGTAAAGAAAAATGCTATTAATACTCTTTGAATACACTTTGTTTTAATTATTTCTGTTTTTACAGAATATATATTTGCTACATTACCGAGGACCCAACGAGGACAACCTCTCGTACTAGGTGGTGATCCTAAAGGAAAGAACTTTTTATACACTAATGGTAACAGTGTTATCATTAGAAATATTGACGTAAGTTTCTATATTATAACCAAACGCTTTGCGTTTTTCAAAAACACATGACCATGTTAATTTATATATTTTTGGATATTTTTTTTATAGAATCCAGCAATTGCAGATATTTATACGGAACATTCTTGTCCTGTAAATGTTGCCAAATACTCGCCTAGTGGTTTTTATATAGCTTCTGGAGGTACGAGTTTTATTTATAATATTTATACGTTGCACAGATTTTAAATTATTCGAAGACCGCGGCAATTACAATTTACGTGCAATTTTGTTTAATCAATTTTGATATTTAAACGGAATTAAATAAATGTGATGCTTTTTTTTCAGACCAATCGGGTAAAGTGCGGATTTGGGATACAGTTAACAAAGAGCATATATTAAAAAATGAATTTCAACCTATTGGCGGGCCCATTAAAGACATTGCTTGGTCACCGGATAGTCAGCGCATGGTTGTAGTTGGAGAAGGACGAGAAAGGTGAATGTTTTGTTGTTCAAAAATTGCTACAACAAGCAGAATATTAATAATGTTAACGTATGAATAATTATGTTTAGATTCGGACATGTCTTTATGGCGGAAACAGGGACATCGGTGGGCGAGATTTCTGGTCAAAGTAAATCTATCAACTCATGTGACTTCAGACCGACGAGACCATTTAGATTAATAACTGGAAGCGAGGATAATACTATCGCTGTGTTCGAAGGACCTCCATTCAAATTCAAGTATGTACACATGCAGAAGTTTATTTTATACATTTATATCTTCATTAATTTATTTTTATGCCTTAGAATCTTATGTCCTATCGATATGATATAAGATTCTATGATCTAGAATGTACATTTTATTCATTTTCATGCCTTTTTATGTCTATAAGATTCTAAGATATAAAAATGCTTCATGATGTTACATCATAACATTTGGTGGATTAGAACTTTAGAATATGTTTACATTATATTCTAGTTGCGTTAAAAAGCGCGAACATAAATCTTTATATAACTTATTACTTGCCACTTATTCAGGATGACGAAGCAAGAGCATACTCGGTTCGTTCAAACTGTGCGTTACTCACCTGACGGAAATCTGTTTGCTTCTGGTGGATTTGATGGAAAAGTGTTTATATATAACGGAACAACGTCTGATCTTATTGGGGAAGTAGGATCTCCTGCGCATCAAGGTGGAGTCTATGGAGTACGTAAATATTTATCCATCTAATGCGTTTGATGTGTAGCATGCTATATAAAGAGATGACAGTTATTCATAATATAATGAGTGATCTTTGTTTTTATAGGTTGCATGGAAAGCCGATGGCAAGCAATTATTAACTGCTTCCGGAGATAAAACTTGTAAGCTGTGGGATGTAGAAACACGTTCTTTAATCACCGAGTTCAGTATGGGAACAACGGTCGATGATCAACAAGTATGTGACTTCTATAATCAATGTATAAAATAAAATTTCAGAAAAATTAATATGTAATAAGTTGATAAAAAAACTTGTGCTTTCAGGTGAGCTGTCTGTGGCAAGGAAATCATTTGTTATCCGTGTCACTGAGTGGCTTTATCAATTATCTTGACGTCGACAATCCTAAGAAGCCTATAAAAATAATAAAAGTAATTATCGCCTCTTGATTGATATCATGCGATGTTCCGATTTTTAACGTGCTCGTTAATACTCTCTTTTCAGGGTCATAATAAGCCGATAACGGTGCTAACTTTGAGCCCCGATAGAGGTACAATTTACACCGGTTCTCATGATGGTTACATCACCAATTGGAATGCGGAGACGGGAGAGAATAATCGTGTGCAAGGGCAAGGCCATGGTAATCAAATTAATGGGATGAAGGCAGCAGGCAACTTGCTTTATACTGCTGGCATCGACGACACTTTGAGATCGATCGATATTGCGACAAACGCGTATGCAGAAACCTCTGTGGTAAAATTGGATTCGCAGCCGCGTGGTCTGGATA
This sequence comes from Linepithema humile, assembly GCF_040581485.1. Taxonomy (NCBI): domain Eukaryota; kingdom Metazoa; phylum Arthropoda; class Insecta; order Hymenoptera; family Formicidae; genus Linepithema; species Linepithema humile. Next base: position 3,374,752 of record NC_090130.1, on the reverse strand, counting down.
TATATAACGATATAGCTGTGGTGGCGTCGGTTCGACAGGTACGTTAACTGCAGAGCATTCGCGAGATTTCACAAACTTGATAAATTTAAATATATTTACAAAAACGAGAAAGTGGGCATCTCGCGTATATAAATTTTTCATTTGTGCAACAATTATACGAGTGTCATGCTTTACAGATTGCAGTTACGCAAAACGATAAAAAGCTATCGAGTGTATCAATTAATTACGAGCCGTCGTGTGTGTCAATTAATCAAGGAACCAGTGATGTTGCTGTTGGATCCACATCCGACAATAAAGTTGGTCTCATTCGTGTAGTAAATATAAAACTTGGTTTCGGGGCTATTATCAATTTATACTGTTTACTGCGCAGGTTTATATTTATGAATTATCAGACACTACATTGACTCAAAAGACTGAACTAGAGCACCTGGGCCCTGTTACGGACGTCTCTTATAGCCCCGATAACAAGTATTTAGTCGCCTGTGATGCAAACAGAAAAGTTATACTGTACGCTGTACCAGAATATAAGGTAAAGTATCTCACAAAATAATTTCGAATTATTTTTGCATTGCAAAAAGTTTTGTATTCTTAAGTTCATATCGCAATGTGATAATGAGAGGCAATAATCTTCATAAATTCTTGCTCTTATAAAAAAAAAAACCATACATTTATCAAATTAGATTAAATTTAATACTCGTAATATTTTCAAAATAATTATATGTAAGTTTTCTTTAACGATTAATTATTGTTAATGACTTATTGTTATATGCTTATTGGATGATCAGAGGGTGAGTAATATAACTGAATATCTGTATTATCAACACAGTTGTAAAAGAATATAAATTTTAAATATGATCTAAAATGTATTGATTTGGCTTGCAGCTTGCACATAATAGAGAATGGGGCTTCCATAATGCAAGAGTGAACTCTGTAGCATGGTCTCCAAATTCTGACATGGTCGCGAGCGGCAGTCTTGATACGACCATCATCATCTGGAGTGTGACAAATCCGGCGAAACACACCATCATCAAAAGTAAGTGCAGCAAATCTTCTGCAAACGAACTGCAATGAATAAACGTAAAAATTCACGTTTTAGACGCTCATCCTCAGAGTCAAATAACCCGCTTAGTCTGGCTGGACGAAGAGACCCTAATCTCAGTTGGACAGGACTGCAATACTAAAATATGGCGTATAGAAAAGATATAATTAACTTTTGGATGAATTTATTGCCATTTTTAAGGAAACTGCACTTTTGAAACATTTTATTTATTTCGTAGTTTATGGATATTGTATATTATTTTTTAATACAATTCTTGATATATGATTAAAAAGATTATATTGCAATCTTTTACATCTTTTGCATTGATTTTCCTAGGTGTTCGGTCTATATATTTCACTGAGCTACAACAATGATTCCAGATGTAGAGACATATTCATACTGAAAATTATACAACTCGTCTAGTCATTAAACTTGTCTTTATTAAAACGATGTAACAATAACAAGAAAACGATAACAATTCGAACACTAAGGGGCTTCAGGAACATGATCACACTTTACTTTGTCGTTTTGTACACTTAACGAAGTAAGATGTTACGTCTTATCATTAATCAGTCCAGAGCTGCTCTTACGGATAATTGAGGTACCATTAGTTTTGTTTTGCTAAGTTATTCCCTAATTCAACGTATCTAATATGTCAAAACGGGTTTATTTTTATATATTTGATATATTTACTTTTACATATTTAATATGTATATTTAATAAAATATTTGGTTTCTTTTTTCATCTTTTTCTTTCTAATTGTACGAAAAATTTACATTTTTGGTAAAGAGAGAGAGAAATAGCCTAGCGAGGGTTAAAGTATCTATAGTAACACAATAGTGACTTCACCATCACAGTGGTGGCTTTGACGTACTATAACGTGGACGTTTTTGCGAAGAAGCCACTGGATGCCTGTACGATACATGTTTCCTGAGCGCGTCTCGCGATCGTGACACGTGTGAACACGCTGTGCAGCTGTACGAACTATTGCTATGTGTTTCCATGTGCACCCGCAAGTTGTACTGATTGCTCAGCTGTTTACCACAAATGAGACAGGTGACACTAGATTTGTTGTAAGTCTGGGATGTCTTGCCGGATCCGAATGCCGTGAGCAACTTGAAGTTCGTGTCCCATGCAGCTGGCGGTGATTTTATATCCTCTACAGGCGTTATTGGTTCCTCGACTACAGACGCAGTTTCGTCCACTACATTCTCCGAGTATCCCTTATCGATATACTTATTAGCAGACACATTAACAGGAACAGTTTTCTCTCTTTGGTTTAGTTTCGCGTTTATAGAGTAATAAGGTTTCGTCTTCACACAATACGGTATACTTTCTTGATCGTTGCAAGGCTCTTCGTCGTCTAAATTATCCATCACTTCCGGCAGCGGCGCTGACATTGATTCTGACGATTCTGTGGTCACTGAATTATCTTTCGGCTCGATCTTTACTGTCTCTTCATTCAATGTTTTCTTCTGATGTTGCATTACAGTCGATGGCTGTATATATTGGCCGTTGTCATGTCTGGAATTTCTCTGAAAAATAACAAGATCGTGTAAATTATTTCAAACAATTATCACGGTTCCCCAACCAAAACAAACATTTTAAAAAAATTGTGATTTAGAAAGTGCGACGTCATATATTTTCTCGTCCATGTGTTTAAACTAAAAGTATTGCAATTTAAAAGTTACAACACATAATAAATTGTTGCAATTAACACAAGAGTGTAAGTCGCTTTCATCTTTCGATATTCACAATGAATGCATTTTATCTAGCTTCTATAGAACATATATGTGTGAATATTAATGACATACAACAATATAAACGTATTCTTCAAAGTTCAATAAAATAGATCGTGTAAAAATGTATTCCATAATACACAACAGATTATGCATTGCACATTTGTTATTTATTTTGCGCAATCATCTTCGTTTAAATAGATATGTGAAAAATATTACTTAAGGATATTTAGCATGATAACTTTTCAAATTTATAAGAGTACAAATTTTCCTAATAAAATATTTTCTTATTAAAAAAAAATTTATTCAAAGATTATTAAGTTTTTAACAGTTTAGTACATTAAGGACCACAATTGTTGTCTATTTCAGAAATTTTACTTCATTTGTTCATTTCCATGCATGTTTTTCTTCCTTTTCCTTAGCTAATAATATTTTTGGACTCGATAAATTAATCTAGAGACATTTGTTATCATCACACTTGACTAAACTGTTAAGCATTATTGTATTGCAAAAAAAAAACATGTGTATTGTATGAGATCGCCGTTCTAACCTTGCTAATAAACAGTTTTAGTAATTTAGAGATTCGTGGAAGAAGCTATTTTAGATATACCTGTAAAGTCATTCTATGGGGTAAGGTTCCATGGGATGCATCCACTTGCATTTAGTTGCAACACACACAACGATCTTGATCTCGTGGATATCGTTTTTATTCATTATCGTTCCTTCGACGCATGTATGAATATAATATGTGTAGCGGTATAATTCCTTCGGGAAGTACTTCTTGAGGAACGACAGTGAATGTATTTAAGTGACCTGAACAAAACAACACGATCATAGGACAATATAAAAAGATTAAGAGAGGAACAAGCGAATGCGAATTTTGCTTCGTTTTTCATTCTGCTGAATAAATAAGGAAGAAATTAATTATCTAGGATTTTTGTGGAAATATTTGCGACGATACATTTGTAATAATTTTATGATCTTTAAAGTAGGCATCAGGCATGCATGTTATAAGGATATCAATTTATGACATGTAAGTACTGTAGTACATCGAGAATTCTTTATAATTATATTTATATAGGCAAATCAAATTCTATTTAACGAATAATAACAAAAATACAGCATGTACTGCTATAAGTAGTGGATTATAGATATCCTAATCTATAATATGCAATATTACTAGTGTCTAATAAAAAATTTAATTCTTTCTGTTTAATTATTTCTATTAAAAATTTTCTTATTATTATTCAATAATTCATAAAAAATTGTTCAGTATCATACTGATATATTTCCAAAGAAGCAACATTGTTCATTAACTAATGAGTACATAGATGCTATCAAATATTACAATGCATAAACAGTTGTATATCGTGATATTAATGTTAATTAAAAAAAAAAATGCATTGTGATTTAAAGTGGCACAATTTGTTAATCAAAATGTTGCTTAAGATTTGTATTTATGGCTGTACATATATTATATGCTGGATATATTGTTGGGAGTGTCCATAGTTATTTTGTATGAACAAAAAGTAAAATGTTTAGTATATAGTCATATAGAATAGTGAAAACTGTTATTGGGAATTATATCTCTGTAACGGCACTTAAAAAATACATGCTCAGTTATAAGCCATTAAAAATTTTTGCTCGAGAACAAGCATATGAAAAAAATTATATATTATTCATGCTAATTACCTTAAGTACTAAAATAGCACGCCATTAATATCACAGTTTTTATGCCTATTGTATAATACAGTACAATGTAATACAATTGTTACATTTATGAATATTACTTATTTCCAGTTGCACAATTATAGCAAGCTTGCAGATATATTTGACCTGACTTTGAAATCTGATAATAATAATAACAAAACGTCTCATATCTCTATATTTCTCAATATTTCAAATACAGGTCATTATTGTATATATTTGGGAATTAACGCACAAAATAGAAATTAGTATGTAATATGCAAATTTTTATAATTAACAAATAGAATATTTAATCTTTTACTATTGTTATATAAAATATAAATCTAAAAAATTTAATACAAGAACCTTTCATAAACCACTTTATATGACGCCAGAAGTGCTAATGCAAATAATTGCACTTTGATGAAGAAGAAAATATAACACATACATAAAATACAACAAAAATATAGAAAAATGTTGCGTAATTCTTTTTACAAGCAATATAAACTTACCATTTCATATAGTTTAAATATAATAATTCCTATAATTTCTTATTATTTTGCATAAAAATAAAATAACACTTACCCCAGCTATATTAGCTAATCCACAGATATGTAATGTATCAGCCATAGCTAAAAGCGCAGGTAATTGTTCCTGGTAAATATTCACTTCTCCATTATACATAAATTTGACTAGAGCACACAAATTTGCATATTCCATGCCTGGTAACACAATGACAGGATGTTGCAAAGAACTTAAATCCTAAAATACATTTATAAAGTTATGTATAAAGTTTTATACTGTTAGTATAAGTAAGTATAAACTATTTATAAGCAATATTGATTTTACGTTGCAGTATTAATTTAGAAAAACAATTGTATTTTTCCACATCTTACACAAATGATAAAATTAACAATCCCAAATTTTTATTACTACAATATTAAGCATTGTAATGTATAAGAAGATAAGTAGGCAAGCAATACAAAAAATATTATATTAGAAATCAAATCATTAAAAGTGTTTAAGAAACTTATGTGCCCATTATATTGTCAACAAATCAATATATCACATGTATTAATTGATAGAATATAAAAATTTATATATATAAAAAGCTTTCATAAATACCTTAAATAGTTCTTTAAAATAATAACTACAAGCTGAGAGTATAATTCTATGAGCATGAATATGTCTCCCGCCAGCACTCAGTGTGACATCAGTTAAGTAACCACCATCGAGCAATTTTGGAAGAGAGCTCAAAAGTGTATTTTGGAAGTTGTGCCATCGTAAACAAAACTGTTGGCTCTCCATATCGATTTACTGCAAAAATAATCCCATATTGAGATATCACATTTTTACATTCGATAGATTGCTGATTACGCAAAAAAAAACACACACACACAAGATAACAATTTCTATTGTACGTAATTAAACTTGCATTAACAAAGAGATACAATTAAATGCAAAGCTGTTCTTTGGAATAAAAAAAATTGCTATTGCGAGAAATAATACCTCGCGTACGATATATGCTCAGTCACTCTATATTCGCTTACACGCAGTTAATAACATCAAACGAATCTCGTTGTCTGCATATATCACGCAAGTAACAATTTAATCTTTTCGCAATAATGCAGGGTGAAAGGTTATGTGCTTGGGAGCCACGAAAATTAGGATAAAAAATGGTTTATTTACGTCGAGAAAAAATCCACTGTACGCGATCGCGATGTAGAAATGCCACTGGTGGAGCCACTTCGAGACACAATACCACTTATTTAATCAAGCTGCAGGTTCCAGCCAAATCTATTATTGTACTCAGGTATGGCTGGAGGAAAGGACAGTCATTGTGACCCCGTGATTTATGAACGTAATAGCCGGAGCACTAATTCGGGACCATCGACTCGTGACGAGAAATGGGCAAGGAGTCGAATTCGCGTCTGTCGTTCCTTACCTCGTGATAATTGCCGTTTTCACTCTGTAAACGATTATTCTTTGCACAACACTGCTCTCTTTCGTCTGACGATCGCCATAATCACGAGTGTCATGAACCATGCAACTATAAGTAGAATGTTCCAAGCAGTGACGCCAGATTTGAGACGCAAGCAGCAAGCAGATGAGAGAGGGAATACGCACGCATGCGCAATCCATGTACGTACATGCGAGCTCCGCGCTTCGGCTAGTTTCTAAAGACGTCCTAAAAAAGACATCCTAAAAACGTTCCTTATATTTATCATATATATAATATATGTATGTTATATTAAATATATATGTTAGACTTATGCTCTTTCGCAGGATGTAAAAGTCTCTCAATCGAAAGCATTTCTGAACAGTCGACTTAGGTCGTGCTGAGGAATTCTCAGTTGGTTTCTGAACGGCAACCAAACGAGCGATATGACATTATTTTTGTTTATTTACAATTAGTTTGCTGGTTTTTTCTAATTGCAATATTCATTGATATTCATCGAAAGAAATGAACAGGAAGCAATACAGGGCGAATTTTTCGCGTCACACTCCTGTAAAGCTGACAGTTTTTAAAAATATATATTTTTGCATATGTTTTATGTATATTTACAGCAACAAAACTATTGAAAATCACACACACACACAAGTTCTTTCTTCGATTTTTCTAAATTTCTTATATAAAAAAATCTTCTGAACTTCTTAGAATAATAATAGAAATTGTCTTTTACCTTATATTAAATATTTTCTATATTGAAAAATAAAGATTTCTATATTTAAAAATAAAGATTTATTTATCTTAATGTTAATTTTATATTTTTACAGATAACATGTCTTACAAGAAACATACAGTACACACAGTATTGGGATATGGATCAATGGGTTTAAATTTTTATGTATTCTCATTTGGAAAAAATAAAGAGAGACTTGATAAATACCAATGTAAATCTTGATTTTTTAATATTATATTATATTATCTTATAATTGGTTGTATGAAAGGAAGGTCAACGCAAAAGAGATACGATCCATGCGTTTAGATATTGCTTTTACTATTGATTGTAAAAATGCATTTTTGCATATATAGTGATAAGGAATACTTTGCAAAGATAGATATAAGGAATAAAAATTAGAATTATTCAGTTTTGAGAATCTAAAAATAGCATTCTTCATATAACATTAAAGTTTACATATTTGACCTTTTCAGAATAGTTCCTGCGATGTTGCTAGATGGAGCAATAGTACTTTGATAAAAAAGCGGGCAATATTTTAGAGCAGTCCAGTGCAGTGGATAAAGATATCAAGAACATTGTGGAATACCAGTCTCATATATCCTGAATGTAATTTATTACAAGAGACAAGATCTGTATATTTTGTTATGAAAAATTAAGCATATTTATAAGGTGATACAAAGAATCTAAATATATTAAATTATTAAATGTGTTGTATATGTTTTTTACATATAATGGTATTTGTAGATAAAAATCTAATTAAAACAAGTATTTTATGCATTTATCACATTGATTGTGCATTAAATAAATTAATGTTAAACAATTTCATAAGCCTGTATATTTAAACTAGTTTCTTCTTGCAGATACACTGGAAACTCTTTTTAGTTTGCTTTATATAATTCATTAAATAAGAATAAATATTTAAAATAACATGCATTGGATTAAAATTTCATGTATTTTGTGCATGTTTGGATGTTTCAAAGATTTTCGACCTATTGAGCCTTTCATAACAGATTATTTTATCGGATATAAGAATTTTACAGCCAGCGAAGTTAGTTCATTTGACATATGCATTGATGAAATGTCCAATTAATTTTCTTGAATCATTAAATTTTCAAAAATTGTTTACTTTTCAGGTAAACCATGACATATATCCTATCATCACTTACAGCTACTTGTCGACACTTGTGTTTGTATTCTTAATTACTGATTTTGTAAGATACAAGCCTATTATCATACTCTGCGGTCTCTCCGGCATAATCGCTTTTCTCTTGCTAATACTTGAAGAGAATGTTCTGGTTATGCAAATTGCTGAATTATTTTTCGGACTGTTTCTATCTACAAAGGTTGCTTATTACACTTATATATACGCCAAGGTAGATAAGCAACATTATCAAGAGTTGACAAGTCATACTAAAGCGGCTTCTTTATTCGGCCACAGTGTATCTGGCATCGTGGCACAGTTGACAGCATCTTTCGAGTTACTAAATTATTATCAACTTAATTATCTAACTGTTTTAGGTATGTAAAATATGATTTAAAATATAAGTTACACATGCATAAATTAAATGCTCAGAGCGTTCAATATCATAAAATATTTAAGCATAGTTTGTATAAAATATTACAATAATAATTATCTAATCACACACATTCACGACAATTAATCTTCATGACAAAATTTGTAATAAATTTATAGTTGATTTTTCATCAAACATATCGAGAAAAATCCATTTAGCTTTATATAATTCATATAATGTTTAACATTTTTTGCAGCTATTACTGTTGCGACGATCTGGTCGCTTTTCCTGCCTCCTGTAGATCGATCGATTTACTTCCATCATGTGGATAATTTTTCCAACGACAATGAAAATCCTGCTACCCTCATTCAAGAAATGAAAGAGATGATTAATCAATCACAACCTTCAAGCGATTTGCCAGAATTGTGTGACAACAAAAACAGCAAAACAAAACGTTCAATTCTTTCGAAAATAAAAAACGCGTATAAGCTGCTGTGGAAACATTTCTTACAAGCTTATACTAATTATCACGTAATTAAATGGTCAGCTTGGTGGGCTTTATCTACTTGTGGCTACGTCTTAGTTGAAATATACTCGCAATTGCTGTGGCAAACTGCCGTAAAAACTGGCGATAAAATATATAATGGTGCTGTAGACTTTGCGTACGCGATAATAGGTAAGAAAAAATTTCATCTATTTTTCATGCGACATTGTATTTTGTTAGACATTGCGAAAATACTGCCAATGCACCTATTTCGACACTGTCGATGGCTCTCAGCCATTGCGGATTAGCAACATTGAATTTATCAATACACAAATACATTTATAATTGATCAGTGTTTCAATTTTATCAATTATTTTTAGTATCAGTATTTTTATTATTGGTATTTATATGCAAAAAGCGTGACTGACAATGAGTACGCAGAATAATATCACAGTTCCAATTTACGTGAATCAGAGAATGCAATAGTTAAGCGTTGAGCGCGAACCGCAAAGTATTAAAGATTGATAGTAATCTATAACTTGTCAATTTTGATAAATAATTTTTTCTTCTATTCGGGATTGGAATCTCTTCAATCTACTATAAATAAAAAAATATTTTGTTTATTCAATTTATTTGTTAAAATTAATTTGATAGAAAGCACGTTTATTTGTTTATTTGAATATTTTTTCACCAGGTGCAATGAGTGTATTTGCTGTAGGAAAAATACGATTAAACTGGATACTAGTGGGAGATATAATGTGTTCTGTATTTGCGTTTTTAGGAGGTGCTATACTGTTAGCATCTTCTTATATCTACAACATTTGGTTCTTGTATATCGGATATGTCGTATTCGGCATAATTTACCATACCATGGTGACTGTTGCAAGGTGAATTCTCCATACAATTAGTGTATAAAAAGTACTTAAGAAAAATAGTATTAATAGTATTACTTTTAAATAAATTAAAATTTAAGAATTTATGAGGGGAAATGATTCTAAATTTTAACCACATCATTACATGCACAAGTCTTTTTCACACTTTGCTATTGACTGGAAACAAATGTTTGATTTAAATTAGTTATAACGACGACATAAATAAATAAAAATTAAATTTGCTTTTACTTATTTTTAGCTTTGAGGTCGCCAAACGTATATCTCAAGATAGTCACGGCTTGATTTTTGGGGTGAACATGTTTCTCGCATTATTGATGCAGAGTTTGATACTCGTAATTGTCAACATGCTCATGCTAGATATCAGGCAGCAGGTAAAGATTATGACAATACGTTGAGATTGCACAATTAATTATTCAATAACACTGAAGTCTTTGCTTTTTAGTACTGCATTTATAGTGGCTATCATCTGGTTTTGGGTGTGATATATATTGTGCTGGCTGTGATCACCATCAAGAAACATCGTCGAAATACGACTCAAATTAGATGGACTTCCTAATAATAACATAATTCCTAACAAAAATATTCCAGTATATACGAACATATCCCGTTATCCAATAATATATTTTATTATTATTAAATATTTATAAGTATGAAATTCTCTCAGAAATAATATTTAAGAAAAAGTTTCAGTAAATTAAATTTGCGTCGAAAAATAATAAGAATTGTTGTGCAATAAATTATTTAATAATTATGTATTATTGAGGATTTGACAAATAAAGAAGACATCAAGAAATAGAAATAATCTATTATACATGTTTGAAGAATCTGTTATAGAATTATTCGTCTCAACTATTATTACACATAATATCACTAAGATTATTATTGTAGTATCGATTTTATTATTCATATATAGTTATACAGAAAAATCACGCTTATAACTGTAAAATCGCTTAATCTTCAAACACGATTGCGTCGGACTTTCCTTGATAGCGCGATTTTAAATGCGATCACGTTGTTACGCTACAAATCGCACTCATCTAATATACAGTAATTTCAAAGGATTTCTCAATTATATCACAGAAATACAGACTTTGAATTCCACTGACAATCTGAAGACATCAATTACAAAACCGTGTTCGTAAAGTGTGATTGAAAAATTTGTAGAAATCCACGTAAAAACCTGTGCGTAAACGCTAATTAGAAACGATCGACGGTTTTAAAGAAAATTACCTCGGACCAATTTCTCCAAAAGAGAAATAAATCAATACTTTATGTTCCTCCGAGCAATACGAACGTATGTATATATACGGCCTTGTCATCTATCTCAATTTTTTATGTATATACATTTTTGGTAACTTCTGTTTTATAACACTTAGACTAATGTAAGAGTTAATATTGTGATTATAAAATGAAACTTGCATCCACAGCACTTACAACAATTAATAATAATAAACAACTCGATGCTTATTGCCCCAAGTTTATAACAATTAACACAGCAGAAAAAGAAAATTAAATATTAGTACACATATTATACATATAAATAAAATATCTCGAAAACTAATATATATATATATATATATATATAACAATCTGTGACTAGAGAATAACATACTATTATCACACGCAAGCAATGTTGTATGTTAATATATTTCTACGAATTCTAAAGTACACTTTAAAAAATGAATACTCGATAAAACGCGATAATGTCGCGGATTAAGAAAACGAGATATTTCTTTACAATATCTCAGGAAATATGATAACTCGTTAACGTTAGTTATGTTAGGCACAAATATTTCTATACTACTATAAGTAGCATATTAATTTTAAATCGTGTTTATAATGCTCAAAATGTTTATTAGTTACTAAATTGAAAATTTGATTTTTTTTTTTTTTCAATCATTTTTTCACTTTTAAAAGTCTCACTATCGTGAGATAAAAATTCGCAACTTTGCACCATAGTAGAAGTTTTAGGGCCATCTTCGGGCCGTGTAGCATCTAGAGAAATAATTAAAAATCACTTTCTTCGATACTAAACAATTTTAAACCTTTTTTTTGGTGCAAAGTCAACCCTGTCTTAGAGTAAATCTGATGCAATCTTATTGTTAGACTCAAAATTAGAGCTTTACTTAATATTGAATACGCGAAGAGTATCTTATACAAAATCGGAAAACTCGTAAACTCTGCATCTCATGGTGCAGAATCGAATCTCCGACTGAAAAAGACGCGAATTATTTGGCTTATAAAAAATTTAGAATAGGAGATGCAAAAGAGAGTGACGAAAAACACGTCACATTCGCAAGATAGTGCGCGATTCAACTCGAGTATCTGTAAATGCCGTTTACGTCTAGAAACCAATATAAAATCCGTGTATTCGATATGACTATCTACATGTACGTGAATACGTTGAACTATTCTGTAATATCCGATATTTAGACCAACGCTTTCGCTATCCGTAATCTCAAAGATTGTCCATAAATTTTCGTAAACTTGTACTTGTTGCTTTGCATCAGGTATCTGGATCGTTACGAGTATATTACACGCGCTATATCGTCGAAAACGTTCGGAAATCTTTCGATTCATAGATTCGCTTGTAGATACTGCGAACTATCCGAACTAATAAGATCGAAGTTAATAGCGATTTTTAGATATGTATCGCTCGCGGGCAAAGCTATGGCAATGCGCGTTATTGTAAAAATTCTCTAAGCATATCTTCACACACGAGTAATTTCAATTTCAGAATCGTTTGAAACGAATATTTCGCGAATTCAATAACAATTATTAGCGATCATGGTTGCTTTTTTTCAGTCCTTAGACGGTATCCTTTGGCGGCATAATCGTCATTAAGTCTCTTATTTGTATGTTTCTAATTGGTCCGCAGATACCGATCGACTTTCGCGTTCCTTTCGATTATTCGAAAGAGAACGAATTTTATTGCGTTAAAATCGCCGAATCTTAAATGTCTCTAACTTACCGCAGAATAAAATTGCTTATCGGAAATTGCCGACACGTGCGTGTAATAATCCCCATTTTTTTTTTTCTCTCTCTCGTGTTGCAATACGGTGCGTAAGATGCGATTACTATTGTGGTCCTTCTCCATAAAGTAGAGTGAGTATAGCATTTCTAAGAACGAAATTCGGAGTAAAGGAAGTGTCGTGCAGCGGCTCATTCGTCATCGGGCTGGTGTACTTTCCGCACAGGAACCATTCGTTTATAGCTGCCCTTTCATAAGTAAATCCATCTGGAAATAATCGGTAATTTGATTTATTGAGATTTTGAAATATTTTTTTTGATAAAAAACGATTTATTACGACATTTTTACCTGAGCACTGCACAGGTTCTTTCATTATCTCGTGCGTTATAGGACACAAGAATTCATGAGGAATCTCCGACTCGTCTATATTCTCTGTAATATTACAATCTTCGCGCTTGAGCCAATATAATTGCTTTTTCAGTATCTCCGCCGCCTACAAAGACCATTGCAAATTGTGAATTCGATGTAATAAATCAAATGTGATCATTTTAAAACATTGTACACTGTACCTCTTCGTCATCTTCGATTTCTAGCCGGGATATCAACTCATTTTCTGATATGGATAGCAAATGTCGTCCGGTCAGTCCCAGAGGAAGCGCTTTCCTGATTAGTCTGGATAGTTCAATATCGTTCAGCCATTTCAATGTGTCATGCATCTTCCAATCTGCAACCTGAGTAACAAAATATTATCATCAAATATCTTTCAGACTTTATATATTTTTGTAAAAAACCAACTTTGTCTATTACTAACCCTCTTCTTTTTGTTCCTCAAGCTGTCCATTAAATTGCTTTGTGACACAAGTTGCTGAGGCACTTTCCAAACCAAAACAGTCTTGTCCAAAGCGCCTAAAAAAATTATCGTCATGATAAAATATTTTCACACAATTTTAATTGCATATCTTTGATGTGAAATCTGAAGATGACCGAATAAATTTTAAATCAACTTTTTAGCTCAAGATAAAATTTAAAAAGCTAGAAACCAAGAATTGCTAATAACGAATAGAATATAACTTGATCATTGATCTATAAATTTATCGTGCAATAGCTGGGACAAATTTGGAAAGGAAATTTCAAGAACCTGTCGCGAAGAGAGACGTGTCCTCGGAAAATGCGCAAGACGTGACGAGACTGTCGTGATCCTCCATGACATATAGACAGCTTCCAGAAAACTGAAAGATATATTAATTCTCGTGAAAGAAACCTTCTCGCATTTCTTATCAAGCGCTATTGTTCTTCATCGCTCACCACGCTCCATATGCGAGCTGTTCTGTCCGTCGCGACGCTACCTAGAACTTCTCCGTGAATAGGTGAGAAGCGGACGCACATCACGTTCCCACCATGCCCGGCTAAGGACTTCTTTTCCTTGTAACGCGTTCTGACATCACTCGATCCGATGCTGTCCGAATCGGATAGTGATTTGTTCGAAATTATTATGTGCCATAATTTAACCAACGAGTCGTTGCCGCACGTTGCCAATAGATATACCTGCTCGTCGACATTCATCTCTGTGTCTCTTGCTGCAAACCATTGATTATTTAATCATGTTTTTTGTTAAGTAATAGCGAGAAATTTTTTGTAAATTATCGTTATAAGATAATAATTAGATGAGTTTTCTTTTACACGCACTGCACATTAAGGAGCCTGGAGTAGGGCTGAAATCGCATCCCTGGACACCAAGATCGTGACTCGCTTCGCAAACCAGCAATGCTTCTTCGCTCTTTTCGTCTAGAGTGTCAAACAGGCGCCAGGTGCCCTCGTTGCAGGCGGTTACAAGATAGCGGGAATCGTGCGTAAACGCGATGGCCGTTATCGCGTCGGAGTGGCCCTCGAAAACGCTGTAATATTCTCTAAGATTATTAAGTAAATATAGGAACTTAAATTATAAATTAGTTACAAAAATTGCATAAATTTTGTCATTAGATTTCTTATATAGAATTATTACACTTAAAATAATTCTATACGTGGATTATACTTATATTTCTGATTTTTAAAATGTGACTTTCAACATATCTTCCGAGTCGATATTTTCTTTTTTCCTCCTTTGTCAGAAGTTATATATATATCAGTATTGATTTCTAGCCAATTGTCAATTATACATACTGTAATTGATCCATAGATTCCACATCCCACAATGTGGTCTTCTCGTCGTCACCAGCAGTGGCAATTTTTGCGCCGTCCGGTGTCCACCGGCATACGCGGATGCCCGTTCCAGAATTGACAAAAGAGGATTTTGCTTGTCCACCGTTCTATAAAAAAAAAAAAAAAAAAAAAATTGCCATAAACAAGAAGCTAAAGAAAGATAATTATCGCAATGATGCAATAGTTACTTCTGTGTTCCAAACCAAAGTCGTCCCATCAAGAGAACAGGAGGCGAGCATCGAACCGCACGGACTGAATTCCACGTAATTGACGCTGTAGGTGTGAGCGTCAAGCGGACTGAATGGTTTCTCGTGTATTTTAATCACCTCTTCACCATCTTCCTCTTCCGTCTCCACGCTCCACATGCGCACTAGTTTGTCACTAAAAATGACAAGAAATTTCATAATTGTGTCCGCTAGCTTCACAATTTTGATGACTCACCCCGATGCCGAGGCTAGAAGATTATTTCCATGGAAGGCAACGCTGTTCACCGCCCCGCTGTGTTCCTCCAGTCTTTGGATCAATTTCACTTCGTTAGCATACGTTTCGACGTTCCTCATCACATCCTGTTCGTGCATAGTGCTCTACAATACAGAATATAGTTAAGTCTTTTGCGAGTTATATTACTCATAATCAGTTTTTACCTTTTCAGGATCATTCACGAACCACTTTGTACCAAAGTTTCTGGAAAGTTCCGAATCGACAGTTAGATTGCCCGCCAAATCCCACACGATCGTTGACTTATCGTTCGAACCTACAATTAAGGATTAATTACCTCGCGAAAAAAAAAGGTTATGAATTTTTTTCGGAAAAAAAAATAATCACCTGTCGCTAATAAACTTCCGTCGCGCGAGAAGGCGCAGCAAGCGACATATCTATTGTGGCCAGAGATTATCGTTACAACCTTTCCTGAGCTCTATAAAATTAGATTTCATAAAGATTAGTAAAAGATTAAAGTGAAGAGAGAATCAAGCTTGAGATTTCAGATATTTCCTATCAAACCTTACCGTCTCCCAAATTACTGCCGTTTTGTCGAGGCCACAGCTGGCGATATATAATCCGTTGCTGCTGAAACGGACGCAAGTTAAGGCACTACTGTGCTTTTCCATCACTCTGCAAAGCTCTACAGTGGCAGTAGAGGGTTGGGCCTCGCACTTGTTCTGGCTCACCGTGACTTCCCACAATTTTACATCGTGATCGTTGCCGCACGAAACCAGCTGATAAAGCTTGGTGTACGGCTCGTTGCCTGCAATAACAATTGTCGCATTGCCTCTCGTGTAAATTTTTACGCTCGCATAAGTGTCTTTTGCGACGTTTACGTACACGTGACTTCTTGGAAAGTGGAGAAGTCGCAGCAAACCACTCCCATATCGTGAGCATCATCGATCGAGGCGAGTTCGGTGATATCCTGATTGCTGGAGGTACAACTGTCAATCAGGTCGGCAGTGGAGAACAGCTTTAGGACACCCAATGTGCAGGATGTAATCAGCCAGTTGGAGTCCGGCGAGAAGGACAGGCTCTGCACGGCGCCCTCGTGTTTTTGAAAACATCTACAAGCCGAGATAGCGTGCCCCGTGACAATTTAATTCAAATTAAAATTAGGAGATATTAAAAAATAATTAGCATTACTTTGCAAGCAAGCTTGAACTTGCGTACACTCTTCGTTAAATTGTTTAAGAACGGAGATACATTGTGTAAAATGTCTTGCCTGATTAAATTGCGATGGACCAAATCCCAAATGCAGACTTGCCCGTTATCTCCAGCGGTCGCGAGTAACGTCGAGTCCGGCGAGAACCTGCAGACTCTCACCGCTTCGCCGCCCACTTGCACCATAGTGTGTATCTTCGTCCCCGTCTTCGCAAATAAAATAAATTCGTATTGACGCACGATAATTTGTGTATACGATTTGTACATTATGAAAGCGTATTTTGCGACCTTTTACGTCAATCGTAAATTCTTTAACACATTACATTCTCTTTATCGTTCTGCAATAAGTAGTCTATAACTTGCTATAGCGTTCCCCAACTTCTACATATAAAAAATTCACCCGAGCATAACATTAATTTTTGAAGGAGAAAAAAAGTTTGGCCATTATACCCGGGAGTTCATTGTATTTTTTTATATTTTTGAAGCTTACGCGCAAGTTCCAAAGCAGCGTGGTGCCGTCTATGCTGGAAGTGGCTAACATGGTTGATTGGGGGCTGACTTTGACCGAAGTCACGCCGTACTTGTGCCCCATCAGGGGCGAAAAGTAAGCCTCCACGTAGCCAGTGCCGGGCTGCCATTCCCAAACTCGAACGCGTTTGTCCCTGTGTGTGAAGAGGAGATGCGGTTAATTTAACACATGCGCCCTGGCCACAGTAAATTGCATATCGATAACCGATACTCACCCAGATCCCGTCACCAGCACGCAATCACCGGCGAAATCGATGCTGTTTACATCGCTGGTGTAAACTGTGAGAGTCTGCAAGGCTTGCACGTCGCCTATGGCAGTCATGTTTTCTCAGATAAACGGGGTTCTTAGCTGTAAAGACATACGTATGCAACATTAATCAGTTGTATGTCTCGAAGTTGCCGATGTCATCCACTTCGTGAGAGAATCACGTCTATCACGTGGACGATCTTGAACTTTTCAACGAAGAAACGTGCATTGCATCGGGTACTTTTTCCTTTCGTCAAAAAAAAAAAAAACGATTAAAAGAAAAACGAGAAATAATGAAATTGCCGTACGTAAACCCGTCCATCGATTAAGAAATTAGGTCATATTTGACACACACGAACTTTGCCGGCGGATACTGAATGTCAGAATATCGACAGCCGTCAGTTCGATGATATCAAATTATTATGATTTCTCGTGCATTTCTCTTTACAGTTAATAGTTAGTGGTTAGAGTTCCTTCAGCTATATTTTGTCCGTTATCCGGTATAGCTGTCACGCAGCAATGTCACGAGGGTAATGAGACACGGGGTGCACGTTTAACCTTCGAGTACTCACGAACCCCTGCGTTTCTTAATAATACATACGCCCCGAATCGACTAACTATTCTACAGGTGGGCATACGTAAGGTGAAGCGAGTTCTAAAGTTCCTGAAAGTCAGATAGCCTTGGCATTGACCGCCGCATATTATTATTAAAGGGCACTCCATCACAATCGATCTACAGCGTACATTAATTTCTCCACCATACGTTCTTTACTATAATTCAGCAGTGAAACAAATTGCTTATAAATATATTTATAAATCTATAAACTCTATCCGTCTAACAAATCAAGTATCTGCGAAATTTCATAATAAAACAAAATTGTCGAATTTTCAGAGCAAAAATGAAAAAGAGTCTCCGAGACAAAAAACGGGTGTTGCATTAATAATTTCTCTGACATTACCTGTTTATGGATTTCGTTTTCTAAAATAGTTTACAATTTTTCACAATGTAGAGACAACGTCGGACTTAGACAGTAGCACGAGAGTTTTCCAACGCTGACGTGTGCATAAAAGCTATCGATTTGAGTTTTATCTCTTCCATCTACGAATAAACGCAAACATTACATTATTACATTATTCTGGCTCTGATCAGTATCGCGGATATAAAAAAAAAACTATTTCGCTCTCGCGATCCATAAAGCATTTGTCTTTATGATTGTATATAATTAATAATCAGATAAGCAGGTTCCAACGCAGCACACGATGTATTCAAGATCAAACCGTGATATCGTATAATGAACAAAATATAAAAAAATTGCATGAGTATACACAGATAATGTGCATGCAATATTATTTATTTTGTACACAAATAATGGCGAATCGCATTTTTATCTTGAATGATCATTAATTTTTACACTGATTGAAAAAATATATTGTTCTATCGCTCACTGCGCATTTCAAATCCATGTGTAACAATATTAAATTGTGCAAAATATTATTGTCGATTCAAACGTTCTGATTGCGTAATGTGCAAAATTGTTAACTATAAATCTGATACGTAATAAAAATTCAATTTATCTTTCAAAAGCGGTGTGTGCGCGAGTTGAACGACTCTAAAATATATTAACATGTCTCCAGTATTAATTGCACGGCACAGAAATAGCTATTTAATAGCAATCCATCCGTTATAGTTTGCGTAGGCCGCCGGCCGTTATTTAATCCGTCACCACAAAGCCAATGAACCTCTCGTTAAATTATTGACCAACAATAAATCAGGATTTGATCAAGCAGCAAGACCGGCGCTCTCGAATGTCCCTTCCGCTGAACGCACATTCGTGAAATTAACATCGAATTATATATTTTGCATCTTATATGACGCATAAGATATAGTTAATGATTCTGTAAATTTTTTGCATTATTTTTCGTATTTTGTGAACAATTGTCATCTCTCCAGCGTACTCACTCGTAGCGAAGGCACATGTTCCAGACACTAGTAGACAGCTTTCTCGCAACGCTTCGTTGTTCTATCAACATACCTGCACGGGACACATGTTCTCGCGTCCGTGATTTTGAGCTACGCGTCGCGAAGTGATGTCACATTATTTATCGTGATCAACATAATGTTCCTGCCGACGAAACGCTTCGAACAGGATACCCCGGACAGGGCACCTGTCACAATGAAGTTAAAAGCGCTAAACGCATGTCCACTGACCGTCCAGATCGATATTACAAAGGCGTAACGCGGGATATAAACTGCATACGATGTTCGCTGTAAAACGCAATATTAACGTGTAATCATTATTTTTTATAGCTACCAATTGAGATAATATTCTTGCCATTATACGTCTGCACATATTGTATTTTGTGTGTATAAAAGTCTATAAATTTTTTTTATTTGCTAGAAAACATGGTAAGAGTTTACTGCATTTTACGATATACATCGTTTAATAATAGTATTAGAGAATGTAATTGTTACAATTTGCAATTTTTTAAATTTATAGATGAAATGATTTATGTGTGACAAGTGTGTAGTCGCATATTTTTACTGTTTTTTTTTTTTTTTCTTATCATTTTACTGTAACCTGTCGTAAGCAATAAAAAAATGAATACTTATTTTAATCTGAAAAATGTTTTAAAAAATTAGAATTATACAACTCCAGTCAATTTCATACATAACATAATGACAGTTGTTGAATATATACAATAATTAGTTTGCAATAATTAATATCAATCTCACATATAACGACATACATATAACCAAAATCATGGATGCATGCATACCAACCTGCGAAGACGACAATAAAATATTACTAAAATATAAATTCACTAATATTTGTAATGTGATTGGTTCATCGTTGCATTTGTCCAGAAAGTATCCAATCAGAATATGATCAAGATTATATACTTTTTTTCACTAAATTTGACTCTCGTGCAGCACATGGGTATATTTCCATTCTACATGTGATTCTGTAGTGGCAAACATGAGAAGTAAAGAGTCTGAATTGTTCTTTTTATTACAGTTGATTACAGTTTTATAGTGTAGTGAATTCAAGATACAGCGTTTAATTGTAAATAAAAAACCGAATAAATGATCAGTAGATACTAGTTGATATGACTAAATAACAGATGATGGAAGCAACTATTAAAAAAGAACTAAGGCAAAAGAAGAAGTTTGTAAGATTTGAAAGAAAAGGCTGGAAGGAAAGCTAAAGCGTGATACTGTATTAAAGGAACAGGTATCTGCAAAAGGAAAAGAGGAAGAGTGCCAGGTATAAAAAGGCATGATACTGTGTCTGATATTTTAGAATAGATATTAATCACAAGTTAATCTTAAAATCTCTTTGTTAATCTTTTTTTCATAGTTGTTTATAAACATACTTTATATATTTAGGAAAAATAAAACTACACGAGGACGCATTAAATCATCGCATAGAATTAAATGCTCAATTAATATAAATGATACATAAACTATAAAGTCTAATGGTTAGAAAATGTAATTTTTGAAAAACGAAATTATAATTGATAAGATAAAAGTATAAGATAAGATAAATATAGAAAACTTTCTTCTGTTTTTATTAGGAGAGTAAGAGATCAATAGAGGAATGTACATATTTCAAAGACGAAAGTGGAGTTCTAGCATCAGGCAACGTGGAGCAGTATTTGTGGGTTAAGTAAGGAGAAGGTAGCAAGAAAGATAGCTTATGAATAGCTTATGAATTATTGTGATTGTATTGGAAAATCTTGTGTCTGATGCCACTCGGTAATAAGCCAGAATGTGTGAAGTGCGGGACTCACGAGACGCCACTATGGCACTCGACGGATGCCGGTAACCTTTGCAATACCTGCTTGGAGGATGAGCGGAATGCTGAAGCAACTGCATCCTCCAAGGCAGACGAGGAAGATAAGAATGGTTCGCTGAGGCCGAGGAGAAGCACTAGAATCACTAGATATTGTAATACAAAAACTACAGCGCCACACAAAATTGTGCCCAAAGGCAAGGGTCGCAGAAATTTGTTTAAAAAAACGGTATGTGAAAGTTTGCATCTCGGAATTCTTCAACTTGTTACAGATCGAGACTTTATAAGTACTGTTAGCGATAAAAGTTCAACAAAGAAAAATTTTTAAAGTTATGGTGTTGTATTTTGTTAATTATATAATTTATGTTTGTTTGTATTTACAGCCAGTCAAGGCGCCTACTGCTACTGCAACTCCAGTTACTAGTAACTTTGTATTTTATAAGGGCACATATTTTCAAGTTGGAGATGTAGTCTCTATGCAAGATGTAGATGGTGCTATTTATTACGCTCAGATACGCGGTTTACTGACTGATCAATATTGTGAAAAGAGTGCAGCTGTAACCTGGCTATTGCCTACTGCAGCGAGGTAATACTTTATTAATTTTATATGTGATCTTAAAAACTGTATCGTGAATATATCAACATTAAATTATATATTTCAGCCCCCCACCGGAAGAAGGTTTCATTCCTGAAACATACATAATTGGACCGGAAGAAGATTTACCGCGCAAATTGGAGTGTATGGAATTTATAATGCACGCTCCATCAGATTATTTTAAGTTAAAAAACACACCATATCCCCCTTCGCTCACAGAAAAAGGAGTTGGCTATATATGGACTACTCTTAGAAATGAAATGGCCTTGTCTAAAAAATAGTGATATTAGTCTTTTCAAAGTAAATTATTATTGATTTTATTCTAAACTGAACAGCATAAAAATAGTATGATAAATTATATATATATATAAATTACTCTTTGTAACTTACAATAGTTTTAATTTAATATTGTCCTATATATAATCCTACGTTATTTATAAAAATTGTATTCAAGTGAAAGATGAGTATGACAAGAATATTATGCAGTGGAAACACATGCACTGTATATGCTGTATAATAAAGTGCTAACTATAAGAAACGGAAAATGATACACACTGTGCTATTTTGTTCATTAAATATATATTTGTTACAAGATAACATTAATGCTTTGTATTTCTGGTGAATAACTGGACATGTTTATCTCTCTTGTGTATTGGAATGCGGAGCTAAGTTACTTTGGACAATCGAAAATTGACAATACCATAGCTGAGAATTCACGGACCTGATATCATTTTAATATACTACTTAGCGTACGTATAAAAATCTAAAGAACAATTCTTATATTAACCAATTTTCTTTTTCTTTTAGAAACTCTCGAAACTCGACGCGCTGGTTGTCTCACCAGTTCGTATTTTCTGTCGGTAAAACCGTAGTCCAAAAGAGATAACGATCAGACAATGGTTCGCATCCGTAGTCTTTAACTCTGATATCGTTGAGATGGGATATATGCAGAGGTAGCAGGCAGCATTGGTGCATTCTCGCTTGCTTGCAGGGAAGGAAAAAGTGTCCTCGGCGTGGTAGTTGTGTCGGTTACGTTCGGGATGACAGAAGAGACCAGTCAGCTGGGTGCCAACGAGGTGACGGCTGGTCAGAATTTGAGATCTTTTATGGCTTGCGGCAAGTCAGGCAGCTTCATATCCTTTATTTGCTGCGGTATATTCATGTTCTTCACGGCCGAGACAGCACGCGCGGGCGCTGCTGCGATTCCCGCCTGCACACATCATACGGATGGAAGAAGTGTGGAGAACGGACAATTTCAGGAGGATTCAGTAAACGCCAAGGCTGAGATTTTAGCTGGGAATGAAGGCAAATGAGATGGATGACTACACGACGTGACGATATTTATTATTCTTTATAGGGATAATATGTATACATATTATCAAGGCACTTGGCTTCTAGAGCGGACAATTTCAAAATAAATTGTATCGCCATGCGTGTTACATAAACGCTCAACGGTTTTCGTAAAGCTGCGAGACTACTTTACATTGTTGACAGTTTTAAATAAAAAAAAAAGAAAACAAAAAGAGCGAATCACAAGTACACTTGCGGAAATGAGATTTATGCAAAGTGGCCCGATTTGCTACTGCTGATTTACTTAAGGAGGGGGCCCCAGAAGGACAAATGGACGGGGCGAACAAGACCGTCCGAATTTGCAAGTCCCCTAAAATTGATGTTACATCAGTCCTATCTATCATCACATCAAATTTGCTCTACAGATCAAACCGATATGCATGCATAGCTAGAGCGCTCAATGGACTGCTTAAGCAATTAACATTTTCAAGCCCAGTGAGAAAAAAAATAAACACATATTTACAAGAGTCAGCCGTACTAAGTTCAAAACGCATTTTCTAATATTTTATCTGATGAAAATGATGGGTTTGGGCGTAAAAAAGTTATATAAGTTTGTGCATTAAGCACAGATTGTCCAAACTGTGATCTCTCTGTTATTTCTATTATACTTTCATCATTTCAATGTTGAGTATATTGCTGGTATTTCATTTGAGGACACAAAATTGAAATAGATCACAGTTGAGATAATATCAAAGATACAAAAACTAATACTTACCTCTTGCTTTTCTAATTTATTCTGATCCTCAATTCTCGTGAGAATTTCAGTCATGTTGGTTTCAAGAACCATACCACCCATCACCAGTTCATTGAGTATATAATGAACTTTGTCCACATGAAAAATGAGATCTAGTTCGCACACATTCTCGAAACATTTGTCCAAGGTCTCAACAAAGACCTGTATCAAGTCTAAGATTCCTAGCTCTGACTCTGAACTATCAACACAGAATACAAAATAAAGCGTAGCATAGTGCCGATAGATCAGTTTATAGTCAGATCCACCGATTAGACTACCACCTTCCAAAAAATTACACACGTTGTCGTCTCTCTTTGAAACGAGCTGAAATGTCTCTTTTATTATCTGCTGTTGCATATCCTCGTTCTGAAGCAGAAAATGTATTTTATATTGTAATAATTCTGATACTTGTTTTTTTTTTGTCTATTAAATTCTGTGTGGTTTTTCAGCGAAATTTTAATATAAATTTACACTTTCTTCAATTAGATATTACTTAATATACATTTCATTAACTTTTTCCCAAAATCAGATAAAATCGAATACAATTTAATTTGCAATTACAAAATTTGCAAACGTCAAATAAAGAGGATAATACACAGGATATACACGTGAACAGCCGATTATACTTACAAAGTACTGATAA
Source organism: Linepithema humile (assembly GCF_040581485.1). Lineage (NCBI taxonomy): Eukaryota > Metazoa > Arthropoda > Insecta > Hymenoptera > Formicidae > Linepithema > Linepithema humile. The sequence goes on along the minus strand of NC_090130.1, from coordinate 3,350,006 downwards.
AACTTGGAAAGACGAGGTTTCCCATGGTTGTTAAAAACTAAGATTGCCTTAATCATGTCTGTACCCGGAATCAGTTAACGTTACTCGACCTTACGGTAGTTTTCTTGATGTGCTCCAAACATACAGTCATTGGTATGCGAAAAATTATATTTCACGACTTCAACTAGCTTCCAACAAATTAACCCTCGTCATCTCTTTTCGATGTGTCAGTAAAAAAGAATTTTCTATCGTTCCGTATGTTATTACGTGACAATTACTGATTGATAAATTGACAGAGACAGAGAGAGGTTAATCAGCTGTCAATGACTGTAAACGTGTTCCGTAGAATAAAAACCATAGACATAATAAGTATAGACTACTCACGTCATTCAAACAGTGAACAGAATTCATAAAGAGAAAGAAAGCTTTGGACAGACTTGTTTTCTCTCTCATATGTAAAGATAGAGATAGCGATGGTAGATCTATACTTATGTATCACGTTTATGGTTGAGAATGAGAATTTCAATAGTATTGTAAGAATTTAGCGTTTTTCTTTTTGTTTATTGTTTAAAACTTTTCTTTTCTTATTTTTTCATACTCCACTATTTCTGTATTGTTATCTTATTCAGGATCTCGTAACTCGCTATTACGCATTGAAAGAAGAAGCGAAGAAATGGAATGCGGAAAGCGCAAGCAGGAAATAAGGTTGTTCCCCTGCATAAATCGTTTCTTATCTTTCTCACGCCGAATGAATGTTAATCTAATCTTTGGCTGTTGGTAGCCGAACCACCTTTTTATTGTGAGCAGAGAGATGTTATGGAAGGTTAATCTTTTCAATACTACTTCCAGACTGAGAGTAGTGATATTTATAACATCCTTTTAGCGATTACTACAACTTTGTTATTCATGCTACAGTACAGTTAAGTATGCTCAAAAAAACATTACCTTTTACGTAAGTCACGATAACAATAATAATTGAAAATACTTAAATAAAAGATAAGATAAATAACCCAATAGCTGGACATGTCACAATATCTCACTACATTTATAATAAATATGAAACCCGGAAATATTAAAAAAAAAAAAACTTTAGTAAATTAAGTTTGGATATTTGGTACATAATAATTAATATAATAATTGATTAAGGGAGCAAGTAATATTTTATGTTGCAAAGAAACATTTCTAATCAGTTTTAAAAACAAATTGCCGAAAATTTCATGTAAAATGTGTCTTACGTGTATTCTACATTGTATTTGTATATTGATACATCCAAGATGTTTACAAAAATAATTAATTCACTATATAATAAACATTTTATTTCTCTTAAATAGACTATAAAAGTTTTTAATAATGAGTATTTAATACTTCGTAAATGTCTGACTACTGGAACATTTACTTTATTTCAAAATAAGAAAAGAATCATTGTAAGGACAATTTTTCCGTATTAGCGGAAACCGAGCTCATTGTTAACTAACAGAATGTATAATCGCTAAAAATGCAGGTTGCGTGCGACGTTACGGTATCACCGGGCTAAGGAGCGCAAGCGCCACGCATTCGGTTACCTCACCAGAGAACGAGAGTGAGAGAAGGAAAAAAGGAGCAAGAAGCGAGCAAGAAGAGCAGAGACAGCGCAAGAAGACATCAGGGTTAAATGGGATTCTTTTTTTTCCCTCCTTACCGCGTATGTGCATGTATGCCTTCCGTAGTGCGTGATGTTTCGGTGAGCCGAGTGTCGTTCTACGAGGTAAATGGAGAAGCGTCAAGTGCGGCGTGACCACGCAGTCAACGCGGCCAAAAAGTGAGTGTTTACACCTTGTCGCATGCGGGTTACACGATCGCGCAGAAATTTTGCGAAAATTCCGTCAGTACCGCGAGTTAATGTCGAATTAATTTCCGGCTCGCATCAGACGCAGTACAACAATCCGGTTGTACTGATGCGGCTGTGCTTGGAATGTATATTTTTAGCAGCATGATATACATTCTACTACCAACTATTATTAGATTATGTTTACAATACGTATTTGATTGATTAATTCCTGCTAAGATTTAATTATTTCTTTTAAGATAAGAAAGAAAAGATTATAAATTATTATATAAAATATGATATCAATGAACTTTATCAATTATACCAAAGTAAAACTATTTATACATGTAAATCTGAATAATATAGATATGGATGTTTATGTTTAACATTAAAGAAAAGATTTTACAATATAATTTGCTGATTATATTATTAAGGTATTTTTAAACATCTACAAGTAAAATCGGTAGTCACTACAAATGTCAAAGATACAGGTAGTATTGATAAGACGATTACTAATACCAATAAAGAACTATGTTTTGAAAGTGATAACATTCTTAAGAAACCACGTTATTATTCCAGTTATTAGTCCATATCAGGCAATTTTAGCAGAATGTTAAATCTTATACACAGGAAGTTTCTTGTAACTTACGCATGAGTCACTAAAGATAATTTGCCAAAGATCAATAGTCCATATCTTTGTTATCTCTTCCAATCTTAGATAAATATAGATATTTATCCTATCTCTATATATCTTTATGTAGATGGATAGACTGCGACTGCTGCCTATGGATCTACCTGCAATCACTGTTAACAGTAGTGGCAGCGTTAAGGGCAAGACATCTTTTGTTCGACGATTGGCAATAGGATTTGTGATTCTGGCCATACTAGGTCTTTTATATGTGCCAGCATACCATTCCGCTCAGAGTCCATTCTTAGGCTTAGGTGAAACTCCATCTCCTGCAGAACCTCTTGGCAGTTCACACTCGGTAGCATCTGTGGGTATGCGTCTATTGCTTGACATTTTCCAATTATGATAATGCATTCACAATTGTAAATGTATATGTGTAAGTATAATTGAAGAGGAATATAGAGTAATTTAAATTTGCAAGTATAAATATAATAATAATGATAAATGATAAAAATAATCAATATTTTGTTGTAAACTTGGATACAATATGTTTTTAATATACGTATAATATATTTCATTTGACGTAACACTAAAATTTAATATAATAATGGAGCAATGCATTGTACTTTATGCAGTAATGTTTAAAAAAAAAAATTAGTTTTATGAAAAGAGCCTAATGCAAACAATTAATTTGCAGCACAATTACCTGGGTGGTCATATAACACGTCAAGAAGCCTCTACGTTTATATTCATCCGGAAAATACCACAACTATTCTCAGCCCTACAAACATTTGTTCACTACCGCCATATCTGTTAATAATTATCTGCTCGGCTGTAGGAAATCAGGAGGCTCGCTCCGCTATTAGAAGCACTTGGGGAAATAAATATAACTTAGATAATTTGTATAATTCTACAGTAAAAGTAGCGTTTTTACTAGGACAAAGTGACAACGATACACTCAATGTAAATATTTTATTGCTTTATTTCTACAGAATTGCTTTTACAGAATGTTAATGTTGTGTTTCTCTTCTAGAATCTGATTATTGAGGAAAATTCCCAATATAATGATATTGTACAGGAACGTTTCTTTGATACGTATAACAATTTAACATTGAAATCGGTCATGATGCTGAAATGGGTGACATCGAATTGTGATCAGGCTAAATACCTCATGAAAACGGACGACGACATGTTCGTGAATGTTCCCCTGCTCCTACAAACATTACACTCAAGAACGCAAGCAGAAACTCTTCTAGGTTCTCTCATTTGTAATGCCAGACCAATATTAGATCCCAAAAACAAGTGGCAAGTATTCCTTTACTTATATTTTGTTTAGCAAGACATCGTATAAAAATAATTTAAACCAACAATACTTTTAATTGCACAGGTATACACCAAAATACATGTACTCGGAAAAAACATATCCAAATTATTTGTCAGGCACAGGGTATGTTATGAGCATGAACGTGGCGTCCAAGTTATATCAAGCAGCGTTGATAACGCCGTTGCTGCATTTGGAAGACGTTTACATCACGGGTTTGTGCGCGAAGCACGCAAAAGTCCGACCCGTGAATCATCCTGGATTCAGTTATATACCTCGCAAGATGGATCCCTGTGTGCTCAAGAACGCCATTACTACGCACAAAGTTAACGCGTCCAATATGTATGTGATTTGGGTGAAGTTAAACGATACAAGTATCTCCTGCAGCAATCGTATTCGTATTGACAGAAAACCGGTAGCTCTGAGTAGAAACGGCAGGCACGCCGGCTACTACATTTTTAAGAGAAAAACTATAAACAGGTGCGTCTAGGTTCCTGATATTATTGATTCCACACATTATATATATATACGCCATAAATTTTTTATCAAGTTAGACGCGAATCGAATCGAATTGATGCGAGGAATGATCGGAGAGCAGTGAGCTTCCAATTCGAAGGATAGTTTTGATTTCTTACAAAACTCATCGTTCATTTCGATATGTCCAATCAATTTCGAAATATTATCGCTCTATCAGCTACTTATCGGGCAGCTTATGAATTTACCCAATATAATTCTCTTGTAAAAGGAATCGATTGGACTTTTAAAGTGATAAAATTATGAAGTGATGAATTTTCGCACATCTTCGATTCTAGGCATTTCAGGCTGTGTCCAGTTGTCATTGTTAGTTTATTACTGATAGTAAGCCTATATAAGTTTTGCAAATAAGAGTATGGCCGATTTGCACCGAACGCATCTGATGATGAATCTAACAAATAAGTGATGATCCATGAGTTAGCAATTTCTTTATTTTACATGGCATAGAGATGAAAAAATTGAATTAATTAGTATTAGTGTTAATTGACATCGGTGCAATAGGTATGCATTTTTGAAGAAGAGCGATCGTGACAGACGTTCGGATGACACACCGAAGGTTTTGTACGATATTTTTCTATTTAAACCAAAGTAGTATTTAAGGATACGCTGTCAATTAGACATTTTACATAATTTTCATTATCTTTTCTATCTCTGTGAGACATGACAATTAAATAATGAAATTTACAAGAAAATTTCAGATAAGACAACATGTTATTATTGTGTTGGTTTGTTGGACTATTAGATTCTTGATTAACACTTCCTAATAATATTCAAAATGATATATTTATCTATGTAGCATAAGAAGTTTTCCGCGAAGCATGATTTTATTATAATAACGCGACCGTATATACGCGTTGTACGAGAATTGATAATTGAACAATTAATGGCCGAAGGTCACAGAGCACGAAGCTTCCCTATCTTAATAATACAGATAATGTTTGTAAATGCTATTGCTTCCACGTACTTATGAGAAATTATTTAGGAATGTAATGGCATTAATATAATATTATTAATCTATATATTTCAGAACTCTTTTCCTAATAACTTATTTCTTGAGCATATATAAACATACAAACTTGGCCAAAAAAAATTGAAATTGCTTCCTCAATTTAGTAACATAAGATATAAATTATTTTTTATTTACACAATAAAATAATATGCTTAATTTGAAAAAAAAAAAAAATGTTATAAATTATAAAAATGAAATTATTTTGTTAAACTTGTTAGTATTCTATATTATATCATATTTTATGTTGTGATTATATAAATCTTTAATATTGCAAAAAATTTTACAATAATATATATTATAAACATTATTTTGGTTCGTTGTATTTTAACTTTCAAAACCTAAGATGAAAAAAAGTATATATATATTTTTATCTTAAGTTTAGAAATAATTAATTGTGATCATTTTATATTAAGATATTGTGCTGCTTTTATTTTTTAAAGACTCATAAGCAGTTTAGCTTAGCGTATTCGTGCTGCGTTATGTATGCCTTCCGTTTATAAAGACATGTTAAGAATAATGTGTTTTCTAAATACATTTTATAATTAATATAATTATAATTAATTTTATAATTAAATTTCCTTTATATGTGTTATGTTAAAATATACTATCCAAGATTTGAAGAGATTCCATAAGATTTTAGATACACTGATAAAACTATATTAATATAAGACATTACATTACAAATATTAAATAGATAGAAACAAATTTTTCTCTAAAATGTAAAAAAACCTATTCAATTACAGTATATACAAATTGAAGTATTTCATGCTTTGCTTTTTAAAATTATTTCCTGATAACAATTTCATGAATTTTATGGTTATGTGTTTATAAATTCTAATTGTGCAATATACTTGATTATATTTTATGTAGTTTAATCTTTTTTTAAAAGCAAATTCTAAATATATAAATTTCATTACTTTTAATAGTATTGAAAAAAATTGTACAACATGATAAATGTTTACAACAAATAAAATGAACATAAAAAAATATTGTAACGCCGTGAAGCTAAGTTTAACCAATTTTTGAATGAATATACTATAAATGCCACAGAAAAGTATTGTTTGTAATGCATGATAAGACTTGTTTATTATTAAAACCATACTCCCATATTAAAAATTTAATACACATAATATGAAAAATAAAGCGATAGATAATTAGCAATTAAGAGCTTGACGATATAGCCTAATTTCTTGCCGGAATCTTTGAACTCTAGTAAGAACTTGTTACAACTTACAACTAGCGTTTAAATATAATGCGGAATTTGTAATACGTCGTGTATATCATTTTATGTCATATCAGAATGATCGGGAAATTGGAATGGCGAAGAAGTTTGTGAATCAATCACGTACAATCACGGTGTGCTTCAAAATTGACACATTCCATGACAATGATATATTTGTAACTTAGCAGCAAGGTTAAGATTAAGATTATTAAAATGATTGTACGGAATACCCTGTGGCCTTAGAAAATTTATTTTACTTTATAAGAATAGATCGTTCTGGCGCATTGAACCCTTTATTAAAAAAAAAAATCTAGTAGGCCATTAGTCGGTGCTATATGACATTTGAATGAATGCTTAATATAATGATATGCATTTTAAAAATATATATTATGCAAATATAATACAATATATCAAGATTATGCAATTTTCGCTAGTTTTCACATCGAACATAAAGAGCAGTAAAAAAAGATAACACTCTTCTTTTTGATATGCATAAATTCTGATCGTGTGTGAAACAATTTAGATGCATCATTTTATATCGCGTGCTATAGTATTAATATATGCTATTTATATTGCTGCAAAAACATTAGATAAGGTTCTCTCAGAAGACATTAATTTGTATGATAGGAATTGCGCATAAAACAAATGTAAATATTGTTACGTTGCATTTCGAATAAAAAACAAGAGAAAACTGATACCAAGAAGGATGCAAATTTTATTTATTAAAAATATAAAAATACAATGCGGACATAATTTATACAAAATTATATGAATGTTATTAAATGTTTTATTAACGAGTGGCGTTCGTTACAATAAAAAATTTTGATGATACAAAATTAATGATTTTGCAATGATGACACTTATAATTTAACACATACATATTTGAAACATATATTTAATAAATTCATATTATAATGCGAATATACATTAATATACAAAAAGTATATTAAAAATTAATTAAATAAAATGTATATTAATATATACTAATATACATTATATACAGAGAGGTACATAATAAAATATTCTTGGATCGAATTGGCGTTACGAAAATTATATTTTGGAATAAATAGAAAAAAATTGATATTATTTTTAAAAAACACAAAAAATTTAAGCAAAAAAAAATTGTGATGGTTTTTATATTTTTTCCCTTCAACTTTCTGCCTAATAAAGATAAATTATATTTATTTCTTAAAAAGAAAAACTTGTGTTGTATTTAGTGTTTTTTTGTATATAATACATAAAATGCATGAAAATTTACTTAATCAAATATGATATGCTTGCATCATACAAATTAATCAGTATAATCATCAAATTAGTAAAAATAAATTGCATTAATTTTTTACATATCAATGTATATTTGCATTATATGAATTTATTAAATATAATATGTTTCAAATACGTATGTGTTAAATCCACACAGTAATAAATAATGCGTTCGAGTACGTATTTTTAATAATGCAACGCATTATGCGTAATAAATCGATCCACTGGAAATGGAAGATATATATTTCTTTAAGAAGAAACCAAAAACTTCTTTAGATTTAAATTTGGAGGAAATAATAAGAAAAATAGAGGGAAATCAAGAACACAAATCACATTGCGAACAAATTGAAATAGGCATTAAGAAACTAAACATTAAACAAAAAACAAAGGACTAAGAAATTCCATTATGCGTTGCATTATTAAAAATGCGTACTCAAACTCATTTTACACCTGTTTAAAAAAGAATAATGTATATGTTAAATCCGCACAGTAATAAATAATAATGCAACGCATAATGCGTTACTGTGCGGAGTTAAAACATAGATTATCCTTCTTTAAACAGGTGTGAGATGAGTTTGAGTACGTATTTTCCTAGATTTCAGTCTTTTCACCATCTTCTCAACTTTCTTTTGCTTACATATGTTTTTTAAATCAAAATCAAAATTAAATTTTTGTTTAATTACTTTAGAATATAATTTTTGTAACAATATTTCGATCCAAGGATATTTTCTCACGCACCTCTCTATATTGCTTGATAAATCAAAATGACGATTAACCTCGAATATTCGCTTTATTAGCAAATACTCTTGTGATTCTCTTTCTTTTTTCATTATTTCTATTTCCATTATTCTCATTTTATTCCACATATTTACCAAATTTGAATATTTGAATACACGTGAACCGATACATTGTCGACTGCTTTGCCTTTGTTTATTTATTTTGTTTGTTTCATAAGAAGCACTGCCAGATTCTTGTTGAATTTCTTGCTCATTTGCTTTTTGCTTAATATTTAGTTTCTTGATGCCTATTTCAATTTGTTCACAATGTGATTCGTGTTCTTGATTTCCCTCTATTTTTCTTATTATTTCTTCCAAATTTAAATCTAATGCAGTTTTTGGTTTCTTCTTAAAAAAAAATATATTTTTCATTTCCAGTGGGTCGATCTGTATTATACAATCTTGGTTTCTCTTCCGTTTATTTATTGGAGCTTCACGCTTGGATTTTGCGTCATCTTCTTTTAGGTTACAAGTGCTCAGTTCCTGTACTAATTTGCTCATTTTCTCTGTGCAATCTTTTCTAGCATCTGTTAAAAACATGGGTTTTCCTTTAGACAAATCATGTTCTCTTAATATTCTGTCTTGATATTTACGCAATTTATAATTTAAATGCCTCTTATTATCTATAATATTCAACAAAGTTGAGCTAGCTGTAATAGAACAGCTAGATACTCGTGAATCCAGAAGCATCTTATCTTGCTGTGCAATTCTTTCCAATTTTCCATTTAATGTGAGACCGTGTCTTGCCGCTTTGTGCATTGTTCTGCCACCACATGCTGCGTAAAGCTGCTCATCAATCACTGAAGTACTTATAAGATTTGTGGCTGTTTCTCTTCTCTCAGATTCCTCAAAAGTACATGGCATAGCTGCACCAGCTACCAGGTGCGAAGAGTCATCATTTGTGTCAGTAGCTTTCACAAAGTTCGTGTATTTTATATTTGGCTCGTTTTTTTCATTTTGTTTCTTTTTAGATAAAGTGAAAGCATTATCATTTTTTACTGACAAGGAAATCTGGTCCCCATTTGACTGAACTATCATATTCTTTACGGCATTGTCATAGACTGATTGCGACCAATGTGTGTCGAACGTTTCTTTATAACCTATACCCGCGTTATCAAATTTTAACGTGGGCTTTATAGGTTGTGAAATACCATCCTCATTTATGCCAAGCCCTTTTCCTAAAACATTCAAAACAATGGTGCATTTATTGTCATCATGCAACTGTGATCAGGAAAGATAATAAAAAAATAAATAAGAGAGAAAATTAAAGTTGAGCAAAGAGAAAATAAACAAATTTTAGTATGTACGCCACTTGTAAATCCGCCACGTGGTAAATAATAATATGTTGCATTACTTAAAAAATTATTTCAATTGCTTCATTCATCGTGAGACAGTCGTGTATTTTTTAATTGTCACAATAAATAATAAAAAAATAAAATAAAAAGCAAGGGAGAAAAATCGAAAGAAAAAAAGTATAAGGATCATGTACGCCACTCGTAAATCCGCCACGTGGTAGATGATAATGCGTTGCATTACTTAAAAATTTATTTCGATTGTTTTATTCATTGTGAGACAGTCGTGTATTTTTTAATTGTCACAATAAATAATAAAAAAATAAAATAAAAAGCAAAGGAGAAAAATCGAAAGAAAAAAAGTATAAGGATCATGTACGCCACTCGTAAATCCGCCACGTGGTAGATGATAATGCGTTGCATTACTTAAAAATTTATTTCGATTGTTTTATTCATTGTGAGACAGTCGTGTATTTTTTAATTGTCACAATAAATAATAAAAAAATAAAATAAAAAGCAAAGGAGAAAAATCGAAAGAAAAAAAGTATAAGGATCATGTACGCCACTCGTAAATCCGCCACGTAGTAAATGATAATGCGTTGCATTACTTAAAAAATTATTTCGATTGTTTCATTCATCGTGAGATAGTCGTGTATTTTTTAATTGTCACAATAAATAATAACAAAATAAAATAAAAGGCAAGTGCGAAAAATTGGAGAAAAAATATGAGTCATGTACGCCATGTAAGTCCGCCACGTGATAAATGTTAATGCGCTGCATTATTTACAAAATTGTTTCGATTATTTCATTTAGCGTTCATTGTAACAACTAAAAAATGCACAACTATCTTGTGCATTTTTTAATTGTCACAATAAACAATAAAAAAAAAAATAATAAAAAGCAAGGGAGAGAAAGATAGCGGAAAAAAGTATAAGATTATGTATGCCACTTGTTCATCTGAAGAATTGAAATGCGTTACATAAAAAAAAAATTGCAGTCATACCTTCAGTCCAGCCGTGCTTTTGCAATTGTTCTTTCCCGAAATTAGACATATTTGCTATTTTGCAAACAATTTTACGAGCTTCTTAAACAAGACCAGAATTACGCTCTTCTTACACAAGACTAAGCAATGCTGTGATCAGCTGTGGTCAGTGTTCCGATTAGGGACTGGTTGCTTAGCGTATATGTGGCTTTGCGCTTGCGCGGCGATGGAAATGCAGTGCCGACACACGTCGTGTGCAGGACTTTACGCGGGACTTTTGACAGGATGAGGTTAGGAAAATAGAAATAAGGTAAGGTTTTTTTATTTATTATAATTAAAATTTATAAAATAATTAAATTATATATATATAATGTATTTTTGTACATATATATATATGTATATATATTTTATTTTTTAATACATTAAAAAAATTTTTATTACTTTAAATGAAGCTGGGTAACGGGGTCTCTTTTTATATGTACGAGACACTTCATTGACACCGTATGGCCGCACATGCGCAAACAAACCGGTCCCTAATCGGAACACTGGCTGTGGTGCACTATGATGGCTATGAAGCTAGTCCGTGCTACCTGATGCGTTGGCAAGTGGTTACAAATGTGAAGATTCTGCACATGTACAGCCGAGAGCACAAGCTTTTACATAATGCGTAATGCATAAGACATAACGCATAACATAACTCACAGCAACGCACAAACTTTATGCATAAACGCGTGAGTTGCTGCGAGCGCCACGCATCGGCCAATGATCTTTCACACGTTTTAACTAACCTTGCAATTTATTTTATTTGCGTTTCGTTAATCTGTCTTAAACGTGCGGATATAATATTGCTTAGCTAAATCATAAGACGAATTACAAATAAAAGACAGTTCATCGAAAAGTTAATTGCTTTTATATCATCTAATTGCAATATAACACATAACAGTAATTTTCTGAAGTGCTTAACACGTGGTGTAAATATATGAAAGCAGAATACGTTAGAAACAAAAGTATTGTTTGAAGAAGGTTTCTATATAGGAAGAAACACTGTACTTAAACAGAAATTGGAAAGGAGACTCTTGGATTTCAAAAATATAATACTACATATGTGGAGGTAAATATTTTTTAGAATTTTATTCTATTAAATATATATATTTATCTAATTTAATTAAAGATTTTTTGTGTAAATTACATGTCTGGATTTTTTAAAGTAAAATGTTAGTTAATTTTTTTAGTTTATTTAATTCATGCATATAAGTTGGCATTTACAATTTTTAATACAAATTAAACAAATACTAATAGTTTGTTATACGTAGATGTAAAAATAATATGATATATTAAGAATATAAGAATAATTTCTTGTTACCAATATATTTATATATTTTTAAGTGTTGAATTTCTATATATAATTGGACAGAATAGCACAGAACAGCAAAGTATAGATGATGGAGGATGATGAATTTCTCATTTTGTCTGTGTTGGAATTATGTTTATTGGCCTTGTTACGAGAAAAAAACGAAGAAAAAGGTGGTCAAATCGGAGGTGGTGGGTTAGACCTATCAATATTGCACGTCCTATATTTGGGGATTATGAGCATCTTTTTTATGAATTAAAAAATAATGATGCTGATATCTTTTTTCGATATGTGAGAATGAGGAAAGAAACTTTTTATCAACTACTACAGATGACAAAACCTTTTTTGATCAAAGTGAGCAAACGAGCTTTTAATCCAGAGCAACGGTTGATCATAACTTTAAGGTACTTAGTTATTAATTTTTTTTATTTTGTGTTTTGTTAAATGAAAAAAAAAATGCAAACATGTGTAATATAATTATTTTACAAATGTGTGTGTGTGTGTGTGTGTGTGTGTGTGCGTGTGTGTGCGCGCGCGCGCGCGCGTGCGTGCGTGTGTGTGTGTGTGTGTGTGTGTGTGTGTATAGTATTTTGTTCTATTCATATATATCAATCATTTTTTGCAGATTCATATATATCAATCATTTTTTTTTTTGCAGATATTTAGCAACTGGTGATCAAATACTGTCCATTGCACTGGCTTTTAGATGTGGAGAATCAACTGTGCGGAAGATTATCCACGAAACATGTTCAGTTATAGTAAAAATATTGCAACCTATATATCTCCGTTTGCCTACCAAAGAAGAATGGAAAACTATTAGCGCTGGTTACTTGGAAAATTGGAATTTTCCTAATTGCGTTGGATCCTTCGATGGAAAACACATAGAAATACAAGCGCCACCCAATTCTGGGAGTTTATTCTACAATTATAAAAAGACATATAGTATTGTGTTGATGGCTGCATGTGATTATAGATACATGTTTACATTAGTCGATGTTGGCTCATACGGTGGCAATAGCGATGGTGGCATTTTTACGTCTTCTGATATTTATTCAGCACTACAAGAAGGAACATTAAATATTCCTAAAAATTTAATAAATCTTCCTGGAAGCAACATTAAATTACCATATGTTTTTCTTGGTGACAGTGGTTTCCCAATTAGTACTAATCTAATGAGACCTTACTCTGGAAAATTACTTAATGAAAAAAAGAAAATATTTAATTACAGGTTAGTAATTTTTTTATATACTTGTAATATAATAATAATTATATATAATGTAATAATAACATGTGTATTACTTCTATCTATTTTAATCTCTCTCTTATGTATTTTATTAATTTTAGATTGTCTAGAGCAAGACGCACTGTCGAAAATACCTTTGGAATTTTATCATCAAGGTGGAGAATTTATCGAAAGCCAATTCATATGCATCCTAAATATGTGGACACGGTCGTTATGTCAACAATATGTTTGCATAATTTTATAAAATTTGAGGAAGACCTTGCACAAGTAGAGAATAGAGTGTATTGCCCTCCAAATTTTATAGATTCGGAAGATGCAGCAGGCAATATCATTCTTGGAGAGTGGCGGCGAGATGTTGGAAAAGCATTTAGAGACATTCCACCTACTTCGATGCATCATGCAACTACAATTGCATATAAGCAGAGAGACAAATTGGCTGATTATTTCGTGACACAACCTGGTGAAGTTTTATGGCAGTATGACTATGTTAAAAGAGGACTGCATTATGATGATCTATGAAATATTTTAATATAAATAAAACATTATATGTGATAATACATTATATGTGATATAAATAATACATATATGTGACAATTTGTTTTATAAGACAACAAATTAAAAAGGAAATAAAAAATTAGTAGAAATAGTTTATTTTATACTTTAGATTATATAACAACAAAATTACAATATTATTATACATATATAAAAAATGTAATATAATAAATATATTGTTCTATCTCATTACAGTCTTCTTTTCTCTTTTATTTCTTTAGTTTAGTACTCTGGTTAATACTTTGCAACAAAACTTAAATATTTAAACAAAACATGTTTACAATGTTACTAAAACTTAAAATATTAAAATAAATGTTTAGAATGTTAACAAAACTTAAAGTGCAATTTTCTTTTTTCTTTATACAGTTAAGTTTATTTCTCTTATTAATAATTTTGCAAAAAAACAAATATTTAAACAAAACATGTTTACAATGTTACTAAAACTTAAAATATTAAAATAAATGTTTAGAATGTTAACAAAACTTAAAGTGCAATTTTCTTTTTTCTTTATACAGTTAAGTTTATTTCTCTTATTAATAATTTTGCAAAAAAACAAATATTTAAACAAAACATGTTTACAATGTTACTAAAACTTAAAATATTAAAATAAATGTTTAGAATGTTAACAAAACTTAAAGTGCAATTTTCTTTTTTCTTTATACAGTTAAGTTTATTTCTCTTATTAATAATTTTGCAAAAAAACAAATATTTAAACAAAACATGTTTACAATGTTAATAAAACTTAAAATATTAAATGTTTTAAATGTTAACAAAAATTAAAATGTTAAAAAGATAAAATATTAACAAAACTGAAATTGTTTTTTGTTTTTTAATGTTTGTACAAAGAAAAATATACTGTCAGTAAATTGCACATCGGAATTGTGACACTTTTGAGTCACACTTAAGAATTTTGATTATTATTAGATATCATATATAATGCGGAATATTTCTTTCTTTTTTTCTTTACTTTTATTTTCAGGCATTCTTTTTAATGAAGATAATATTAGTTGACAAAAAGCCACATCTTCTTCTATTTCTTGCTTTAAAAATGATGAAGTTGTTGAATGGAATCTGTTCTCTATTAGAGAAGAAACTTTAGAAATTGTATTTTGTAGAGTATCCGGCTGTGACTTTTTTTTAAATTTTATTCCTTGTCTAATTAAACTCTTTTCTCTTATATCAGTGGAATTTAATGATGTAGAAGAAGTATCAGATACATTGCCACAGAAATCCGAAGTTAAGTCACTAAAAAAATATAAAGCATTTTAAATATATTATTACTGTGTGTGTATGTTGTATCATATAGTCAAATAATATTAATAGTAAAGAGAAGTCTTACTTAATTAAGTAAAAAGTATCTTTACTATTTTTATTATTAACATTAATTTTACTTTTGTTGTACAGAAAAAATATTTAACAAATATATACATTAAATTATACAAATTTTGTAACAATATAATTTTTAAACTAAAAAAACCTTGAAACCTAAATGAAAGTTTGTGAAAATACTTACTTTGCATCTCTCTCTGTCATCACCTCTCTATCATCTATTAAAGATTGCTCAACAAAAATAGCTGCATTTGCAGAAGATGTGTTTTGTTTCCCACTATTTGAGCCTACTTTAAATAGTTTCTGTTCTGAAACTATTGTTGTCTTGTTATCTCTTGAAGACTGTTGAAGTAAAGTAGATGAGATTGGTAAAGAGAAGTTTTCTTTTCCGCTACGTACACATGAACTAAAATTTCTATAACAAAAATTGAAAACTCATTATTGATATGCCCAAGAAGTTTTTAAATAAATATTAGTATCTCACATACTTTTGAAGATTGACACATTTTGTCGACGCAGATGCGGTTTTGATAGGCACATTAGTCATTGTTCTAAAAAAAAAAAAATAGTATAAGAAATTTACATTATATAAAAATTTCTAAGCAAAACATACACAAAAAGAATGTTACCTTCTTCTCTTAATAAAGGGTTCCAAAAATTGCATAGTTTCGAAAAATTCAAAACTCCTTCTTTTTGAAGCTCCGCTCCCAGTAGTCGTTTCTTCTTGTTTTAATTTTTTCTCTCGTGTGTATCTCTCTCTTAGTCGTGTCCATCTTGATTGACATTCGTCCGCTAAAATAAATTACACAAAATTAATATATTTATAACACAAATTTACTTTATAAATTTACACATATTATTTGAAAATAACTGATAAAGAAATAAGAAGAAATAAAAATATTACATACCTTTCATGTTCATAATAATTCCTATTTCTATCCAGGCATTTTGCTTTTTAATACAATCCTTAAAATCAGTTAATTCTTTATTATATAAATAAGGATAGTCACGCACTAAAGAGATGAGTAAAGCATCTCCATCTTTTTCATTGTGATTTTCGATGTCACTGATATTTTCATCCTCATTTTCAAAATTATTATAACTTTGATTCTCATTTTCATCATGTATATATTGAGAATCATAATAATATGAATTGTGATCCATTTTTCTGTTAATATAAAATATTGATATTAATTGTGTATAATGTGTTAATAGTTTTATTAAATATATATTTATTAAATTAAAGACTTTGCAATATATTACCTTTTTTTATCTGCTGTTTAACGTAAAGTAAACTATATAATTTTATTTTTATTAATAGCTTTTTGACATTGATTTGTCATCAATACATCAATACGTTATCAAGAATAGGTTAGGAACAATTACACAAAGCAGTTTATTAACGCAGTTTCTGTTGTACATAACATAAGAATTCATCCTTACGGATTTTTCAACCTCTTATGCATTATGCTTTATGCACTATGCAAGATCCGCAAGGGAGAGAAGTGGGGATGAAATGAAGGGCTCTGATTGGTTGATTTCCTTATGCGTTATGCCTTATGCGTTATGTAATGGCCGGTTTATGCTTCGGTCTTATGGCCGGAGCACAGACTTTTGCATAAAGCATAACGCATAAGCATAAGGAAATTGATTGGTTCATTTCCTTATGCATTTGCTTATGCTTATATATAGACCAATCAATTTCCTTATGCTTATGCGTTATGCTTTATGTAAAAGCTTGTGCTCTCGGCTTTAATCTTAATCTTAAGAGTTGATAACGTAGAATGCCATAAGGGCGTTTATACTTCCCTAGTCTTAATCTTAGTCTTAATCTTATAGCGTTTTCGATTATACAGGATTTGAACGACCCAGGGTTGATCAATCACTATTTTACTATAAATGCAAGTCTTTCATTGGTGGAGAGGTTGCAATGACGTCATTAACCAACCCTGGGTCGTTCAAATCCTGTATAATCGAAAACGCTATTAGTCTTATAGCGTTTTCGATTATACAGGATTTGAACGACCCAGGGTTGATCAATCACTATTTTACTATAAATGCAAGTCTTTCATTGGTGGAGAGGTTGCAATGACGTCATTAACCAACCCTGGGTCGTTCAAATCCTGTATAATCGAAAACGCTATTAATCTTAATCTTGGAAAGATCCCATCTTTTAACTTTAGTCCCTAATGTCCTAAGGCCGGGCCAATGAGGTAAATCTGACGTCCGACGCAGCACGAAACCGCGCGAAATAATGGTTTTCGATCCGTGTATATTTAAAAAATTGTTCCTGATTGTATTCAATATTCAGCATATCTTTCATTAAAGAAAAGAAATGACCAGTTTTGTGTCTTTTTCGATTCAGTGGCCGAACAGCGTATCTCCGTGGTTTTCTTTTATTTTTTTTTAATTTCTTAATAATACACATGCTGCATAGGCACTTGATAACAAAAGTGCCATTCCAAACATTAAAGTTTTTTGCCGCTGACGATTCATTTTAACATTCACTATAATTTGCAGCACCGGGATCTATTACAATTTGTGGTTAGGTTAGGTTAGGTTTTGTTACATTTGCACATGCGTAGTCCGAATTTCCAGGGAAGCATAAACGAGTCCTTAAGATTAAGTTAAGACTAAGGGCGGTATTCATAGTCCGTTCTTATATTCAAGATCGTCTTAAGCACGAACTTATATTCGCTCTCTTTGTCAGACACAATCTATGTGTGACGAAGAGAGCGAATATAAGTCCGTGCTTAAGACAATCTTAAATATAAGAACGGACTATGAATACCGACCTAAGACTAAGATTAAGATTAAGACCGAAGCATAAACCAGCCATAAAAGTCTGTGCTCTGGCCTTACGAATTGCGTTCAGAAGAACAAACCGCTTAGTAGCAATCGAACGTGATTGGCTTTTACTTTTAGAGCAACAAATCAACAGCGTTATTCAGCGAAAAATCTAGTAACTTTGCCAACTGTTGAGTCTGCTGAATGCGGCCAATATTTCTAGTAATTTACTAGATTGTATGCTGCAACAAGTTGCACAGTCTCATGTTGGCTTGAGGTATTTTAAGGTTCCTTAATAATTGTTACAAAATTGTATAATATATAAAACTAAAAAAAATCATAAAATATAAAATTAAATTTACTATTACTGTTTATGCAAGTGTGCGTAAGTTGCGTTAGCAAGTGTGTCTGAATATACTATAATAGGGGCGCACCGCTGAACGCCTTCGATGACATAATACGCCGTAATAAAGTAGATCGCAGTCTTATATAAATATCTTAAAATATTTGATTATTCATAAATATATTCACAATTGCGTAAAGCATTGACAATATTATCAAAACGTTAAATTATAATTTCTTTATGGATTGTTTTCGAACATATTTATAATATAATCGAACAATGTTTGAATTTTGCGAATAAAATCAAGTACGATGTTTGCGCAATCTCTGTCTCTTCCGGTCGAGAAAACAAGTTGCAAAGATGGAGCAATTATGCGCTCGACAATAGTTAAACAAATTAGTGAGAAGAAGAGGTAATCAGGCCAAAGTGACACAATTATTCATAATAAGTTTACTTTCCGACTAAGCCGCGAATTCTTGTCAAGATTCCATAATATATTAATCTAAATTTTGAGTACCGAAAAATCGAGCAGATTTTGTTACTTATAAAATATTCTAATGCGTTCTATTATGTTTGTTACAGATAATATTCCTGTGCAAAAAAGAATACATAAAAGAACCACATTTAAGAGAGTTCCAACCAGTTCCCGAAATAGGGGCGAGCTTTGTTCCGTGGTGTTCCAGCGGTCATTGTCACGATAATGGTACAAATTGCTTCAACTTGGATCACACGAGTTGCAACACTCCCATCGTATACGGCCTAGCCTGTAACCAGAGTCAAACGTACGTCTGTCAACATTGTAAGTATTGCAAGTTCCGGTTTTGGAGAGGGCCTAGGACTGATTGGAAATTATACGGGATAAGGATCAACGTCAACTCACTAAGTAGATAATTAAACTCGACGAATTTATTTTCTGACCCAGTCCTGGGACCAGCCGTAATCGCTCAACGAGAATAATGAAATAATGCACAACTTACAAATTTGAGAGGTCAGGAGTATGCGTGACTCGCAAATCGAATTTGAACACGAATTACGCAAACGATAACGACTTGCCGTAAACATTTTTGCTATTAGAGATAACGATAGTGCATTATTTATTATATACAAAATTAATCGCAATTCGTTTCATACTATCACATCTATTAATACAAATCATAATTTTTCATTAAAACCAAAAAGTTTGTCCAATGATTCTCAAAAAAATATAAATTTCGAAGAAGTAAGTTTAATAGGTACAAATTTTTCTAATCATAACAATGATTATAACGCAAGAAAGAGTTTTGAGAGAATTGCACATAGAGAATTCAAATTAAAATCTTTATTCGGTAATAATATCGTGCCTTTAATAAGGAATGATAAAATTTTGAATACATCTGAATTTAGATACTTACCTATTTTTTTAACATTTGATGTGAGATCGAGGTTTTATGACAAAGTTAAAGTATATTTATTGGTCTTCCGACTTCTCGTTCACTTTCTGCCCAATCGAATTATTATTATTATAAAGTATAATCTAATCAGAAAAAGATATTTCTATATCAGAATAAAAATTGGAAAAATTATAATTGTTTTATTTATTACGTTAGCATTCTCGTAGTAAAATGATCTGTAAAAAATATTTTATCTCTAAAGCAAAATATCACTCGCAATGAATTCTCGATCCTTACATTACAATTTTATATTTACTGTCATTTTATAATTTCCACGTTTATAAGATAATGTGGAAGGAAGTCTTTTAAATAATTGACCACTTATACCGATATTGAAAACTTGTGTGTTATATTGTCATTAAATTTCATCAACCGTTTAATAAAAGTGGAAAAACAAGAATAAAAATACGAACTGCAATGGGAAAAGCGTGGTTGTTTTGTCCAGAGAGAGAACAACATTAAAAGATAATGCATTCTATTAATACCATATAGCTATATGGTCGTTATTAATGTAAGAACATTGTCGTCGAACTCTAAACTCATGACATGTCATATTTCGTTGTCGTCGGGGAAAGATTTACTGTTATGTTGAAAGCAGCGATAAAAATATGGACATATTGCCGATAAATTTTTCCGTCTTTCGTTTCTGCGGTATATGGAAAGAACGTCAAAGTAGCAGTCCGATAATACGGTTTATCAGCTTTTGCCACAGGTAAAGTAATTATAAATATATATTATATTGAGCAAAAAATGGATCTAATTCCGAAACTTTTTATTGCTAATGTATTAAAATTAAAATTATCTACTATAAAAAAGATCAGATGAAACAACTCGAATCGAGTTGCATATAGCGAACTGACAGTCCTGATTCTTTGAACACAATTTTGGTGTCCTTTTAATATCTTGTTTGTTGATCTGACTTGATTTTTAGTCAGTGTGACTCGATTGTAGTTTGTGCAACAAAATTTATGTAACTCTGAGACTTAGTTCTTTATATCTAATTTTTTTTTCACTGTATAAAGAAAGTTTTTATTAATCCAGAAATTGATTAATCCGGAATTTTAAAACATTATATATCTATATGCGTAATTTTCTTCTTTTTTGTATAATTTGAATAGGTACACCATTGCCATTGTATTATATCACTTTACGATATCTGAAATAATTGAGGTCATACGTATGAGGAATGATATGGAGAATTTAACGGAATGTCTATTCCTCGCCTTAACTTACATAATTACGTGCCTAAAGTATCTAAATTTTTCGATGCGGCAGAGCGAATTACGCGCCTTGCTAAATTGTTTTCGCGTCAAGTTAAGTCAGCCAAAAAATTCTGCGGAGGAATTGATATTGAAACAATATGATCGCATAGGTATTTATATAATCTTTATATTATCTTAGAAAGAAAATATTAACTCTTTGCGGAACAGTTTAAAGAACACACACACAGGAGTCCGTCCGTAATAAATGAAAATAAGCAGAACAAATAAATATATTATCCCTGCGACTCGTAGAATCTAATTAACTATTTTGCAAACTCCATTCTTCCGTGACGTGCTGCGAACGAAGCTAAACGGTCCACATGTTTCTACATGTCCATGTGTCAATCAACGGCTGTACTGTTCATCCTAGTGTCCTTGTTGAGCCAGGACGAGAGACTTTTGCCGTGCAAGATGTACGTACCATATTCCATAACGGCGTTACTTCCTTATGCGCTGACTTATCTTCTGCAAGTCGTAGCTTTAATTTACGGAGTGCTACTGAACGTCTCCTCCGACTGTCTCGTTCACGGTCTCATTATTCAAACCTGCGGACAAATCGAGCTGTTGTGCCACCGATTGACGAAGTCATTTCAATTTCTTCAGAAGAATAATGAAGGGAATAAAGAAAAAAAAATCGATACTATTGAAAATTTCGCTATCGCGGAATGCGTGAGGCATCATATTTTGGTGCATAACATCATGCAAAGAATACAGTCGCTATTCGTGTGGACCATTGCTGTGTTGTTCTTTTTCAGCCTCGTCACTCTCTGCACCAGCATCTATCAGATGTCTAAAGTAAATCAGTTATGATTTCACATTTCTTTATAAAAATCGATTTCGAATATGATGTGATGATTAATGTTTTTATTGCAGAAAGAAGTCTTGAGCGCCGAATTCTTCAGTTTTATATTATATTTAAGTTCAATAATGTTTCAAGTATTCTTATATTGCTGGTACGGCAACGAGCTTGATTTAAAGGTACTGCTAATAAACTTCGAGTCTCATAACTTGTTCATATTTTGTATCTGTTGATATTAAATTGCATATTTGTGTTTATACAGAATAAAAGTATCTCGTATGCTATTTATATTAGTAACTGGATGGCAATATCGATCAAACAACGTAAAAAATTGCTGCTAGTAATGATAATGAGCCAAAAAGGAAGGATAATTTCTTTTTATGGAGCTTGCGCATTAATTGTTAGTACTTTTACGTGGGTGAGTATAATAAAAATGTATGTAATAATGTAAAGCAGCCGAAAATATTTACAATTTTTAAATTATATGATACACAAATGTAAGCTGTAAAATGTTTTATCTGTAAAGTTATACATTTATTCTTTTTGTAGATTATGAAAACATCCTACTCTGCTTTCCAATTATTGCAGCAAGCTTCAAATTAGTATTTTGTGTATTAATTGTTTAATTAATGTATGATTGCCTTGAATAAATTAATATTGATTATATTTTTACATCGACTAAAAATGCATCATACAGCACACAGCATTTCTGGTAATTTATTAGATTGCATGCGAATTACTGCAACAAGTTGTATAGTTTGATGCTGGCTTAAGGTATTTTAAAATCCTTTAATTATTGTTTATTTAAAATTGTATAATATGTAAAACTTAAACAAAACAATCACAAAATATAAAATTAAATATTACTTACTATCATTGTTTATGCAAGTGTGCGTAAGTTAGCATTACGCAAGTGTGTATAGATACATAATAGGCGCACAGTGAATAATAGAACGCCTTTGAAGAAACTAACACGCTGTAATAAAGTAGATCACAATTATGCGTAAAGCATTGATCATTAAAACGTTAATTGATAATTTCTTCATGGATTGTTTTCGGACATATTTATAATATAATCGAACAATGTTTGAATTTTGTGGATAAAACCAAGTGCGATGTTTGCGCAATCTTTGTCTCTTCCGGTCGAGAAAATCACTCGCAATGATGGAGAAATTATGCGCTCGACAATATTTAAACAAATTAGCGAGAAAAAAGGTAATCAGGCCAAATGGCATAATTATTCGCAATAGTTTTACTTTCTGACTAAACTATGAGAATTCTTGTCAAGGTTCCATAGTATATTAATCTAAATTTTGAGAACCGTAAATCAAATAGATTTTGTCACTTATTAAATATTCTAATGCGTTCTATTATGTTTGTTACAGATAATATTCCTGTAAAAAAGAAGACAGTTAAAAGAACTACATTTAAGAGAGAATTATTACAATACCTATTTCGCTGCTTTTGGTAATAAATGATCTCATCAAGTGCAGGCGCTGCTAAAAAGTGAATGGTGTTATACAAATAAGCATTCTTATTCTAAATATTATTTTAAATCTGGTATACAATGGTGCACGTGTTTAAAAACATTGGCTATCGCTATTGGAATCGGCCGGCGATAACAGCCAGTCGAAGGTTATTAGTGCTAGCAGCTACCTCAAAATGTTATCGTTCGTTTTTTTATTACTTTACTTCCTAATGCCGATTCAAAAGATTGCTACACAATTTTTAAGTATAATAAAAATACATAATATCATTTTTTTATATATAAATACTTTTAAATATTTCATTCAGAAGAAATTAAATTTTAAAACCAAAACAATTTATCCCCTTTTTTTATCTTTAATGTATTAAGTAATTCATATTTTGATACTAATTAAAATCAGTATTTGGATCAGAAAAATTATTTTAAAAAATCAGATTCTCTTTATTTTATTAAATTAATGACTGGCACAGCTTATTAATAGTTCAAAAATGAAGTGTGTGTGTGTGTTTATGCGTGTATATATATTGCAGATTTATATAAAATGTCACCCGACTACCGCGCCGCGCATACTTTCGTGCAGGACAGCGTGGAATATATCTTCTGCGAGTATCGCGTAACCTGGGATGAAGCTCGCATGATGTGTTTAAGTTATAAAGCCGAACTTGCGACGGTGGATAGCGAGCGAAAAGCGCGGGTTGCAATCCGTACGATCGTCGATAGTGATTTGCGTGAGTACTTATCAACAAAACTTAATCTGAGGATGTAATTAAAATTTATACGAAAAAATATGTGTCTAAGAGTTTAATCATCTAACAAGACGGATAAAATGTAATCAGGACTTACCGAAAATCTATGGATTGGAGCGCGGGAGGACTCTGCCGGTTCCTGGTACTGGATCTCAAACGGGAATAAAATAACTTTAAAAACCGTTTCACATCGGAACGTCAGTTTATGGTATCCATATTCTGCAGATGAGAATTTACTATGTTTGAGTTTAGGCAGAGTGCATCACGATGCGCCAATTTTCGTTCCACTGCGATGCAATCAACGGCGACCCTTTATTTGTCAGAAAGGTAGTATTCTAATTTTTATCATAAATAATTTATTATTACATATTAATTGCGCGCATTATAGACAATCAGTTATTTCAATTATAATTGTTATTGTTGCAATAATAATTATTCCTTCAAACAACGCAAATTTTCCAGATATTGCACTGGCAATTTTGTTACGATGTTTAAGTAAAACAACCGTTTCTTTTTTGCAGATAAAAGTAAATCTAACGATGAAAGTGTCAAAATAATGGGTTCCACTCGAATAAATGAAGAGGAATTTATTTTATATTCAACGAGACTCACCTGGCCGGATGCTGTTATTCATTGCAGAAAAGAGGGTTTACAAATTGCTGAGGTCAAAACGACGGCACAAGCTGAATCGTTGGCATTTCTCATGATACGAGCTCGACCAGGTATTTTTTGAACTAAATTGCAAAATTGTTAACATTTTTATATAAAATTTTAAATAAATAATTAATCTTTAAATACAATTTTTTACATAATAAATATTCTGCTTATAATATTAATATATTGATTGATGATCGTCAAATCATCATTCAGAATCAATTGAAAATGCATGGATTGGTGGATATGCGACTGGAAATACGTGGAAGTGGTTGCCTTCTGGCAGCATTATCACAAATAATGATTTATGGAAAGATGATAACAGAAAATCGCATGGTTGCCTTTGCTGGATACACATGTATGTGAACTGCCGGTTTATCTGGAAACGCAATGCGATCGTAAACGTGATGTTCTTTGCCAAAGACGTAAGAATCACAACTTACGTTATTATAATTGGAGAAACAATTAATTCATGAAGTTCATCATGAGAATAAATATAATTCTACTTGCTCGATTACGTATTCTACTTAAAATTAATTATTTTCTACATTTTCAAATAAAGAATATAAAAATAGAGAATTAAATATTTAAAATGTTCTATTTAAAAAATGTTATATGATGTTAAATTTTCTGCGTAACATTTTTTAGAAAACATATATATAATATTAATTACTCATATGTATAGTAATTACTTACACAATTTTTTTACAATTTTAGCTTTAAAGAAGCAGATAAGTGAAAAGCCTATCCCAGTTTACATAGAAGAATGTCCTTATTGGATTGGATTTCATGCACTCAACTGGTTTCAAGCCAGAGTCTCGTGTAATGAATTAAATGCATCGCTCGTTATATTGGATTCTTCGAGAATTATTAGTCACATGATGTTTTTGATGGAAGACAATCAAGAAGGTAATATAACGAATATCAAGAATAATATTATATACAAACAAAAATGAGAAAAATATATTATACCTTATTGTTCACATCTTTGGATAACTACAAGTCGCTAGGCACTGCTCAAAACTTGAGATTTGTTTTCAGACAGCGAATACCGAGAAACTCATATCTAACAATACTATAGAAAAATCTTTTTTTATAACACAATACTAGACAAACTATTTCTAACGAATTAAAAAAATGGAAAAGTTAAATCCGTATTAAATTAAAAGTAGCTAATTACAAAAATATATTTGATCATCTATTTTATCTGCCTGTTTGATTGTAGAATTGCGGCATATTTGGACTGACGGCCGGCGTAAATTGTTGCGAACGACGTTCAGCAACACAACGCTCCACAGATGGTCCTGGGAAAGTACTGGTGAACCAGTTCCCGAAATAGGAGCGAGCTTTGTTCCGTGGTGCTCTGGCGGTCAATGTCACGATAATGGCGCAAATTGCTTGAACTTGGATCGCACGGGTTACGACACTCCCATCGTATACGGCCTAGCCTGTAACCAGAGTCAAACGTACGTCTGTCAACCCTGTAAGTATTGCAAGTTCCGGTTTTGGAGAGGACCCAGGACTGATTCGAAATTATACGAGATAAGAATCAACGTCAACTCGCTAAGTAGATAATTAGACTCGACGAATTTATTTTCTGACCCAGTCCTGGGACCAGCCGTAATCGCTCGACGGGAATAATGAAATAAAAAGTAATGCACAACTAATAAATTCGAAGGGTCAGGAGCATGCGTGACTCGCAAATCGGATTTGAACACGAATTACGCAAACGATGACGACTTGCCGCAAACATTTTTGCCATCGGAGACAACGATAGTACCTTATTACGATGACAAAATTAATCCGAAATTGTTTCATACTATCACATCTATTAATACAAATCATAATTTTTCATTAAAACCAAAAAGTTTGTCCAATAATTCTCAAAAAAATATAAATTTTGAAGAAGTAAGTTCAATAGGTACAAATTTTTCTAAACATAACATTGATTACAACACAAGGAAGAGTTTTGAGAAAATTGCACATAGAGAATTCAAATTAAAATTTTTATTCGGTAATAATATCGTGCCTTTAATAAGCAATGATAAAATTTTGAATAGATCTGAATTTAGATATTTACCTATTAACGTATTTGATGCGAGATCGAGGCTTTATGACAAAGTTAAAGTATATCCATTGGTCTTCCGACCTCTCGTCTACTTTCTGCCTAATCGATATTATTATTATCCAAAGCATAATCTTCAGTCTAATCAGAAAAAGATATTTCTATTTCGAAATAAAAATCGGAATAATTATACTACAAAAAGTTCAAATTAAATTTGATAGAAGACAATTTATTATTTTTATTAGCGTTGATAAAAATTTGTCAATTGTTTTATCTTTTACGTTAGCATTCTCATAGTAAAATAATTTGCCCATAAAGAATGTTTTATCTCTAAAGCAAAATATCACTTGCAATAAACTCTCAATCCTCTTACTTTACAATTTTATATTTATTTCCATTTTTTTATAAGACAATGTAGAAGGAAATCTTTTAAATAATCGACAACTTATACCGACATTGAAAACTCGTGTGTCATATTGTCATTAAGTTCTATCAATCGTTTAACAAGAGTGGAAACACAAGAATAAAAATACGAACTACAATGGGAAAAGCGCGGATGTTTTGTCGAGAGAGAGAGAACTGCATTAAAAAATAATGCATTCTACTAAAACCATATAGCTATATGGTCGTTATTAATGTAAGAACATTGTCGTCGGAAATGCCTCAGAATTCTGAGTTGATGACATGTCATATTCGTCGTCAGCGTCGAGGGAAGATTTGCTGTTATGTTGAAGCGATAAAAATATGGACATATTGCCGATAAACTTTTCCGTCTTTCGTTTCTGCGGTGTATGGAAAGAACATCAAGGTAGCAATTCGATAATACGGTTTATCAGCTTTTGTCACAGGTGAAGTAATTATAACGTATATTGCATCGAGCAAAAATGGATCTAGTAGCTCAGAAACTTTTTATTGCCAATGTATTGAAATTATCTGTAAAGAGAGTATTTTATTAATCCAGAATTTCAGAACATTATATATCTATATGTGTAATTTTCTTCTTTTTTGTACAATTTGTATAGGTACATTATTGCCATTGTATTATATCACTTTACGATATCTGAGATAATTGAAGTCATACGCATGAGAAATGATGTGGAGAGTTTAACGGAAAGTCTGTTCCTCGCTCTAACTTATCTATCTACGTGTCTAAAGTATCAAAATTTTTCGATGCGGCAGGGCGAATTACGTGCCTTGCTAAATTGTTTTTGTGTCAAGCTAAGTCAGCCAAAAAATTCTGCGGAGAAACTGATATTGAAACAATACGATCGCAGAGGTATTTATATAATCCTAGAAAAAGAATATTAACTCTTTGCGGACGGGACAACTCTGAAGGACGAGAGTCAGTCCGTAATACATGAAAGTGGATAGAATAAATAAATTTATTATCCCTGCGTTTCGTAAAATCTAATTAATTATTTTGCAAACTCTATTTTTCCGTGACACACTGCGAACGAAGCTAAGCAGACCACCTGTTTCTTCATGTCCATGTCTCAAATGACGGCTGTACTGCTCATCCTAGTGCCCTTGTTGAGCCAGGACGAGAGACTTTTGCCGTGCAAGATGTACGTACCGTATTCCATAACGGCGTTACTTCCTTATGCGCTGACTTATCTTCTGCAAGTCATAGCTTTAGTTTACGGAGTGCTACTGAACGTCTCCTTCGACTCCCTCGTTTACGGTCTCATTATTCAAACCTGCGGGCAAATCGAGCTGTTGTGCCGCCGATTGACGGAGTCATTTCAATTTCGATGGAAGAATGATGAAGAGAATGGAGAAAAAAGGATCGAGGCTATTGAAAATTTCGCTATCGCGGAATGCGTGAGACATCATATTTTGGTGCATAACATCATGCAAAGAATACAGTCGCTATTCGTGTGGACCATTGCTATTTTGTTCTTTTTCAGCCTCGTCACTCTCTGCACCAGCATCTTTCAGATGTCTAAAGTAAATCAGATTATGATTTTACATTTTTTTATAAAAATCGATTTCGAATATGATATGATGATTAATGTTTTTATTGCAGAAAGAACTCTTTAGTGCCGAATTCTTCGGTTTTATATTATATTTAAGTTCAATGATGTTTCAAGTATTCTCATATTGCTGGTATGGCAACGAACTTGATTTAAAGGTGCCACTAATAAATTTTGAGTCTCATAACTTGTTCATATTTTATATCTGTTGATATTAAATTGCATATTTGTGTTTATACAGAATAAAAGTATCTCGTATGCTATTTATACTAGTAACTGGATGGCAATATCGATCAAGCAACGTAAAAAATTGCTGCTAGTGATGATGATGAGCCAAAAAGGAAGGATAATTTCTTTTTATGGAACTTGCGCATTAATTGTTGGTAGTTTTACATGGGTGAGTATAGTGAAAATGTATGTAATGATGTGGAGCAGCCGATAATATTTATAATTTTTAAATTATTTACATGATATACAAATGTGATCTATAAAATGTTTTATCTGTAAAATTACACGTTTATTTTTTTTACGCAGATTATAAAAACATCCTATTCTGCTTTCAACTTGTTGCAGCAAGCTTCAAATTAATCCTTTGTGCATCTGTTCTTTAACGAATGATTACCTTGAACGAATTGATATTGATTATATTTTCGTATTGTATTTACTTGTAGATATTTTAGATATTATAGAATATTAGATATTTTTATATTAGAAGGATTTTAATTCCGTAGATTACTCTTTTAAACACTTACGTTTGTTTGTAAGAAATAAAATTAATTAATACAATAATATTTGATCAAATTTGAAAACATACATACATATATCCGAACGGATATTTTCACTTAATTCTGTGTAATTCTGCAGACTTACAGTATATTAAATTCACTTTGCAGAATTTTCATCAGAGAAATATTTGAAAATATTTTCTTTATCATGAATAATAGAAATACTTTGATAATATTTCTTATTTTTTCAATATTTCCAAGTTCAGTATTTTACAATATTGCATGAATTACGCGAGCTCATGATTTATAAACTCATCGCAGTTGTGTCATCGCAGACATTTGATAAATCTAAAATGCATACGGAGAAAAGCAAATATAGCGAAAGAAGAAAGTTGACGAGGTCTTCTGTGTGCCATTAGATGACATTAAATGTTAAGGAACGCTTGGAACGTTATAGCGCGTCATTATTAATTCACGAGAATGAACGTTGACAACGTTATATGGAGTGTCTCATTACATTTTTTTCTATTATCTTCGTGTTTTCAAAACATAGCAAGGCATGACAAGAGGGTGACCACTGTCCAGGTCATCGAAACAACGTCGAGGCCAGCGTTCTTGAGTTATGGATGTATTACCACTGAATTTCCGAGTTCTATGGTTCTGTGGCGCATGGAGCGAAGTGAACGACAACAATCCTCTCGTCCGTTGTTTAAGTTTTTGCTACAGGTACGATAATAGACGTGATTCATCCAGTCATATCTTGGCTGCGTTCGGAGTGCGTGCTATCAGCGCTATTGTGTCATTCTATTCTTGTTTTATGTCAAATGAACGATAAAGATAGAATGACGCAATAGCGCTGATAGCGCGCTCCGCGAACGCAGTCCTTGTGTCTGTTATCTCGATGCAAATCTATAATTATATATATATATATATATATTAATACAATCATATATCGTTTAGATTCTAGAATCAACTTTTGCTTCTCGTTTTTATTTTTTTCTCATTTTTAAAACGTAAAATTATTGAAGAACGTTTTCATTGTCTGTCAGTATTTGTGTAAGGCTGAGTAAAAATAAATGTTGTTTATATTGTAGAGAAAAAGAGTTAGTTTCTACTTAGACAACTTTCAGATTTAGACATTATTTTCTTCCACTTGCAAATAATAATAATTAGAGGTAGTTAGACATTTTTATTTAATAATAAGACGTAATAAAACTTTCAGGTATGCCATAGTAATTTTAATATATGGATTCACGATATTGGAAGTGATTGAGCTTGTGAGGACGCGCGATCATATCGAGGATTTAACCGAAGGACTCTTTCTAGCGCTAACTTATGTAGCCTTGTGTGTCAAATATGGAAATTTCTTGGCACGACAAAACGAAATGTCCATGTTGTTGGACTGCTTTCGAGGCGAGACCTGTCAGCCAAAGGACTCTGAAGAAAAGATGATTTTGATCAAATACGATCGTAAAGGTATTCAATCAGTAATATTATTATTATTTTAATAAAATTATTGTGAATAATTACTTTTAACACTGGAACTAACAGTTAATACTAAAAATTAAAAATTTAATATATTTTTACTCTAATACTACATATTAATGTATAATAGAACACACATATTGATACATTCTATTGGAAAAAATTTGTCAGAATAATCGAATTTAGTAGTAAATTTTATATTTAGTATTTTATAATAAAAAAAATGATTTAACTCTTAGAATATACAAATTAACTTGAAATTTTTTTATATCTTTCTAAAAAATATACTTGAATAAATCAGTACGTGAATGAATTTAAAAATATTGAAATGTGTATCACAGTCAAATGGTGCGTCAGGGCTTTCATGAGTTTGTCTCAAGCCACTTGCATAGCACTTGTGCTCGCTCCTATTGTGGGACCGCAGAACACCGATAGACCTTTGCCGTTCAAGACATACCTGCCGTACTCGATATCTGGCTTATACCCATATTTGGCGACGTATCTTCAGCACGTAGGCGCTATATTTTACGGAGTCCTACTCAACGTCTCGTTTGACTCTCTCGTTTACGGCTTCACTATTCACGTCTGCGGGCAGCTCGAGCTGCTGTGTTATCGGCTCTCGGAAATCTTCAAGAATTACTCCGACGTGAAGCAGTGTGAGATCGATTCGGACAAAAGCGCGATGATCAGCGAATGCGTGAAACATCATTTACACGTACACGAAATTGTTCGCAGAATACAATCGTTATTTGTGTGGACCGTGACGATTTTATTCATTTTCAGCATGGTCACCCTGTGCACCAGTATTTTCCAAATGTCCAAGGTTGCGTAAGCTAAAATTTTTGGGATCGTCTGTTAATTCATTTTAACTTAATCAGCTTCGTAAATTCTTGCAATGTTATTCCAAATATTTCTTTGATACGACAGATAGCAAGCTGTTGATTAGAAAGCGTCGTAATTGCTGCTAACGCGATACCGCGCGAATATACTGAACTTGAGTTTGCTTCGCAGAAGAGGCTTCTCAGCGTCGGATTTCTCTCGTTGATTTTGTATCTCGGCAGTATGCTCTTTCAAGTATTCTGCTACTGCTGGTACGGAAACGAGTTGCAGTTGAAGGTGATCGAGCAGTAATTCATTTTCAAGATCGATCTGTAATTCGCGACGCAGTTTGAACAAAAATATTTTTGCAAAAAGAGATGAGAGAGTACATAAATTGCATACATAAAGATTATACTTTACTTTTACGCATAATTTTTCAGTTCTGTGCCTGTGAATTATAGATTGTCTTAAAAACAGGTTTAACCTTTTCGCTGCGTACACATACGAAAAGTAATCTCTCAGTTGCGTATATCTACGTCACGAAAAACCACTTGCGATCGCTGTTCGGTTGAAGCACGCCGCAGCGAAAGGGTTAAGAGCTTACCGTGATTGCTGAGGAATTCTCTTGTCGCGTATGCAGAGCAGGAACGTTGCCGATGCTATTTATTCGAGCAATTGGACGAGCGCCACAATGCGAGATCGCAGAAGTCTGCTGTTCGTGATGATTATCAGCCAAAAAGGATTGAAGTTATCTCAGTACGGCATTTTCAGTTTGGCCCTCGACACTTTCACCTGGGTAAACTCATGGCATATCTATACGCCTAATTGGCGGCAATCTTGATAATGATTGATAATCTTTTTTGCAGATTTTGAAAACGTCTTACTCAGCTTTTAATGTTCTGCAACAAACATCAATATGATTAGAGCCAAATTATAGAAAAAAACGACGCATTGTATAGAATTACATAATTTTTTTTTTACATCCGTGTAATTTACGCATGCATAAAAATGTTTTCAGATAGAACTTTTTTCAGATTATTACATTATTCTTGACATACGCCGAGTAGTGTTCCGTATGATAATCTACTACATTGCTAAAATAATTATATATTTTTTATCGTCCCTATACTTCGTTTACTCGCGAAGCATAGCGAACGTGGATATTTAATATTTCATCAAGTATTAATCCGCAAGAGTTATATCGTTTCTCTTGCAACATGCACGACATAGTCTGTTATTGTAACAACCTTGTTATTATGTCGAAAATATGTTGTACGCAAGTGTTTTTTATTCTAGGAAAAGTTCGAACACAACTCTGGAGCCGATCATATTAAAATTTAAAATGCACTCGGCGACGTAACACGCATGCTATTACTAATGCAGCTTTCAACAGCAGAATGTGTCATTGGAAAATATTCTTCGACCAAACTTCAACTCATGCATAATCAAGAGACAGAGAAGAACACGCGTCGAATGAAATAGGATGTGGTAAACGACCTGAGGATAACGTGGAGTCATGGACATTCTACCGGTTAACTTTAAAGTGCTATGGTTCTGCGGCGCATGGAAGGAGCGAAAAAACAAAAACATTATTCTCGCATTTCTGCATGCTTGTTACAAGTATTTGGCACAAGCGATGAAAGAATCGTAGTTTTTAATAGTATAATTTTAGAGAATTACGTATACATATTTTACTTCACAAAAAAGTGTAGTCTGAATCTGTAAACTTTTTGATATTACAGAATGCGCGTTGGTAAAAAGTAACTTGTTTTGACGTTTTAATAACATAAAATATTGTTTGCAGGTATGCGATTTTGATCTTAATATATCAATTTACGATCTTCGAAGTAATAGAATTGTTTCGCACGCGCAATCGCATTCATGAATTAACAGAAGCGCTTTTTCTCGCTGCAACGTTTGTGACGCTGTGCGTGAAATATGCAAATTTTCTATTACGAAAGAAAGAACTGTCGGTGGTGTTAAACTGTTTACGCGTAAAAATGTGTCAGCCGAGAAATTCTATGGAGGAGCTAATAATGGAAAAACATGGTCGTAAAGGTATTCAAGTGATTCGAATACAAATATGTACATCATTTAGAACACATTTTACGAATAAGCAAAACATAACATATATTTTCCATATCTTGCACGCTTCTTTTTACTGATAAATGTATTTTCATGACAGCTAAATGGAGCGCTCTCTCCTTTCTGATAATATCGCACGCGACCACCATCGGTTTCATTATTACGACGGTTTTAAGTCTGAAAAAGGGAGAATGGATTTTGCCTACGAGATCATATGTTCCTTATTCCATTTCGAAATTATTTCCATATCTGGCGACGTATCTGCAGCAGATTGCAGTATTGTTCTACGCAGTGATGCTTAACGTTTCCTTCGATTCCCTTGTTTACGGCTTCACGATTCACGCCTGCGGGCAGATCGAATTAATCTGTCGCCGATTAACGGACAATTTTAGAGCCTCGAAAACTCTCCGGGAAGAATTAGGATCAAGTGAAATCGAAGAGTGTATCAGGCATCATGTATTGGTGCAGATTTTTGTGAAGAAAGTAGGAGCGCTATTCGTTTGGACGGTTATGGTTCTCTTCTTCTTCAGTCTGATCATTCTTTGCACCAGCATCTTTTTGATATCAAAGGTTCTATTTTTAAGATTCTTATTATCTTCAGATAATAATGTTTGCGAGAATAATGTTTTGATATTCGCATTTTTCGCACATTTACATTTAATAAATTGATTTATTTCGTAGACAAAGCTGTTTACCGCTGAATTTCTATCTTTATGCTTATATCTTGGAAGCATGCTGTTACAAATATTTTTTTACTGCTGGTATGGAAATGAGCTTAATCTCAAGGTAAATCATTAATAAAATTTTATCTCTATACAGAAGTTTTTATGTGTAAATTATTGATATTTTTATTTACAGAGCAAAGGAATAGCAAATGCAATTTTTTCTAGCAACTGGACTATAGCAACAACAAGAGAACGTAAAACCTTGATGCTTCTGATGCTAATCAGTCAAAATGGACTGGTATTTTCTTATCACGGAATTTGTACGTTATCCCTTAAAACTTTTACATGGGTAAGAAGCACTGAGCCGTATCTATAGATTATAAAGGTATTATATGAAAAAGTTGCTTCTCAATTTATAAAAAAAAAATTTCTTTCTCCTAGATTTTCAAAACGTCTTACTCCGCTTTTAATCTCCTGCAACAAGCGTCGAATTAACGTTTTTAGAATTACATAAATAAAATTTAATTTTATACGTAGTTCTAAAACGTATCATAAAAAATGTAATTTGTTAATTATTAATAAGAAGTATTAATTAATTCTATCTCTACATTTTAAAGGAAATTTAAAAACTATTAATTTTATAATATAGTATGTAATAAAATAATATTTCTGAATATTAAGCCATCAGGCACACACAATAAAGATAAAAAAGATAGTTGTTTCTGTCGTTGATATTTGCACAACAGTTTCGTTCACTACATGATTATATTTTATTCGTTGCGATATTTTCATGAAACAGGAACGTAACATTGCTTTAGGAAAGAGCGGCAAAATAATATTCATTTCGTAAATTCAATCGATTTTGCAGAGAAACTCTGCAACATCGAATTTCATTCTTTGACATTACGTTTCAGCAGGATGATGTTTCAGATATTTTTTCCAAGTTCCAATTTTTTACTGTGAAAATGAACTTGAGTAGATGTTTAATTACGCAGTTATACAAATGAAATATTCAGAATCGCAAAAAAGAGGGAGTAAAAAAGTACAAAGTGCTAATATTGTTCTGGAAAAAGATTTCAGATCAGACGATACAAGTGTGCGACCGTATAGTCAGCAATCTCTTTCGCAGAATAGAAGCATTGTAAACACTATTTATTTTAGCAATTGGATATTGGTCACGTTCTGAGAGCACGAATATCTCATACTTATTATCACAGTCGAAGATGAATGATGTTTTCCACTTTTACTTGGTAAGTAAACTCGAGGATAAATATATGCATCGCAAAGTTTGCGTATTTCATTACGGAACATCTCCGAATTTTTATGGTTATCCTTGCAATTTTTCCAAACCTTAAAAAATATAAAAAGTTACCTTTCTTGTTTCCAGCTTGACGCAACTCGTTATTCACGCACAAGACTTTATACATGACTTTATACACGGTTTTATGATCTGCTTCTTCACGAATTGTTTTAGACAATAAATTCTTTCCGCGCGACACGCGACAATCGTCTTATGTCAGAAACACGTTATATGGAAGTGAATTTCTGTGTTCGAAAGGGTGAAACATATGTGACGTTGGAAAAGGGTTGTTCGATGCAGCTGAATCGACCTTATTAAATTTTAACGTGTTTCCGACAATATTATACATACACGACATTATTAATGCATCTCGTAATGTCGATGGAAATTTTTCGTTATTACCGCAGGAGGAACTTGTGCATTATTAAGAGACGGAGAAGATTTCGCGACGATTGAAACGAGGCGAAGGTAAAGCCGACAATTACGTAGGGATGAAAACATGGACATTCTACCGACGAATTTCAAAGCTCTGCAGTTTTGCGGCGCGTGGCAAGAGCGGAAGGGCGATAACGTGTGTGTAGAATTTTTGCATTTTTGTTACAGGTATTTATGCACGTAAAATATATATTAAAATACATTACACATATGTCACACATACACCGATATATAAATTTTAATAAACTTTTTTTTTTTATATCGACTCTCTCATTTATTGATTATTTTAAGCAGTAGTGATTGTAGGTACGCAGTTTTCCTTCTGATATACGAATGCACGACAGTCAATCTGATAGAAGTGATTCGCAAACGCGATCATATTGACGAATTGACGGAAGGGCTCTTTTTGGGATTGACTCTCTTCACATTGTGTATAAAATATGCGAATTTTTTGCTGCGGAAAAACGAAATATCAGCGTTATTGGACTGTTTGCGTGTAAAGATGTGTCAACCAAAAAACTCTGTAGAAAAATTAATAATAGAGGAACATAATCGTAAAGGTATTTTTCGAAGAATTCGTAAATATATGACGCTTCATAAACATTACATAATCGAGCACAGACACGCGTTAAAGATTATAATTATAATTATAATAAATAATCACTTGCTCAAACATCTTGTCAACGGCACGCTGTAATTGAATCATCTCTCGGATAAATACTTTTGTACTTGCCAGACGTTCCACTTAAATGATTAATTATGCTTAATTGTTAATTAATTATGCAAATTTTAAATTCAATAATACGTCAAATCGACAATCATGATAAACATACAAATAATATGTTAAAATATTTTATTTCGAAACTTTTCTTTCTTCTTTTGCCATATTATAAATGATCAAAAACTGTTACTAAAATGGACTTGGGTTAAAATAAATTTTTGTGTCAGTCGAAGAACGGCTGTTAAAAATTAATTCTAACATTCCAGCTAAATGGAGCACTATCTCGTTCATGGCGCTATCGTATGTGTCTGCGGTGGGCATGACAATAACGGCAATTGTAGAACTACTTAAAAAAAACGAGCATACATTACCGTTGAAGGTATACGTTCCATACTCCGTATCGGATCTGCTTCCATATCTAGCAACGTTTTTACAGCAAATTCTAGCAATGTTTTACGCAGTAATGCTCAACATTTCCTTCGACTGTCTAGTTTACGGCTTTACGATTCATGCTTGCGCGCAGATCGATTTGATGTGTTATCGATTGACAGACAGTTTGAGAAATATCTCTTCCGGAAGAAAGTCGGAGGTGAGCACCTCAATCGAGGAATGCGTCAGGCACCATCTGCTGGTGAACATTCTGGTGAAGAAAATGCGAGGGCTGTTCATGTGGACGGTCATGATTTTCTTCTTTTTCAGCATGATCATCGTCTGCACCAGTATCTTTCTGATATCAAAGGTATCGCAAAGACAAAACGTTTTATTTAGTCTCGCTGATATACGATTATTTCTTGCAGAAGAAACTGCTCAGCTTGGATTTTCTTTTTATGTTCATGTATCTGAGCGGTGTAATGCTCCAAATATTCTTCTACTGTTGGTACGGAAACGAGCTTGAGTTAAAGGTAAATAGCAGTATCGTTAAAAATGATATTTTTACAAAAGTACCTTTGTCACTCTGTCGTTTCAAGCGATAATCTCGCATTTGACGCTAGCGATTGTTGTCGCTCAAGAAAAGGAAATACTGCTGTTTTTCTAACATTTATTAACACTTTCGCGATTGTTATATATTTGATTCTGCTCAACGCTTGGAGCCGCTCTATTATATTGAACTGATGTAAAATCCGACATTTCATATCACGACTTAATACAATAATGCAAAAAAACAGTAAACATAAAATATATAAACGTAAAAATACGTGAGCGGCCGCGAAAGTGTTAACAAACAAGTCATATTTGTATTTTCTTAAAGACATTAACAACTTGATTATTACAAGATGATATCTTAGGATAAATATTAATAACCAGCTTGCGTTTAGATAACATCTGCACTTGTGGCATTGATATCTTTGTGCAAGGAAGTCTTACGATAATGTGCGATAATGCGAATGCAATTTTCTTTTTGCAGAGCAAGAATATCACGTCCGCTATTTATTCCAGCGATTGGACAATGGCGACGCCGCGAGAGCGGAAGTTGCTGATATTTGTCATGATAAATAGTCAAAAAGGAATAATGTTTTCTTATCACGGATTGTTTGCGTTATCGCTACAGACGTTTACCTGGGTAAGTGTATGAAACGTGAAAATGCATAAATGAACGCGCACATGATTCCTGTTATTACAGTATTTTTCTAGACAATTATAGAAGCCAATTAACATAAATACAGATAATATCTCTTAGACATATGACAATGATGCATCGATTTTATTTCAGATTTGTAGAACCTCTTACTCAGCTTATAATCTCCTGCAACAGGCGTCGAATTAATCAATATTGACGTCATGCGTAGTGAACAAAATAACATTTATTTTTTTGTATCTTATTACGTAACGTAAGATACAGCGTAATATTTTCTCAAAAGATCATAATTGTCCATAATTGATTGAACAATTATAAAAACTGTTTCCGTGCTGAACACGTTGTTAAGAAACACGACGAGGTAGCAGAGAGATTGCATGTAAAAATTTCTAACAAAAATTCTGTACAATAAAACGTAGTTTTATAGATCTAAAAAGTAGCTTAATGTACTGAAGAAATGAAAGAAGCTCAGGTATTCCGGAGAAACAAATATTTTCTATGATCATTGATTATGTATCGATGATGCAGTCAAGGAACGAGAACTGCTCGCTCTCGCTATTCCGATCCATTAGGCGACAATTTGGCTAGCTTGGCTACCCAAGCGTTCCATCTGTCCTTCCACTGGGCCAGTGCATTCTGCTTCTCCGAGTCGTTCAAGCTGCTGTAGATCAGCGAATTCTTCGCCAGCTGCTTGAGACTCCTGAGATCCGAGCTGGCGCTCATGAGACCCATGAAGGCCTCGTAAAAATCGGAGGTCAGCCCGCTGGCGCCCCAGAGACCGGGATCGTCGTTCGAGACCACCACGGGCGATCCCGACGCGAACAGATTAGTAGCCGGATGATTCCGCATGTCCTTCACGAGACCGAGAACCTGGTTCGAGATAGGACAAATTTCTATCGCGATCTTCCGCTGCCGCGCGAGTTTCAGTAGAAGTGGATGCTTCGTCAACGCGTATCTGAAGAAATATTGCAAACATTGATATTTGAGCTCGATTCGCATATATCAGACATATGAATTAAATAGTATTTTAAAATCCCGCTTTTAAATTTTAAAATAAAGATTTAGATAAGAAGTAATTTTAAGCAACTAAAAGTTGTAGAGCGGTTTTCGTCTCTCTCATTTTTCAATTATACTTTTAATTCTGAGATTTTTTAATCAATTCTTTTTTTTTTACAGTTTACTCACCCATGGCCGATACGTTTGGTGTTGAGCAAGAAAGCGTCGAAGAGGTTCAAATCGGTGGGCTGTCCGTTCCAATTGGTTTCCCCGGCGTGAAAGAAGAACTGAATTCCCGGACTAGCGGTATTTAATTTGTCCGCGAACTCGATGAGCGGTCGGCCCTTGTCTTCCTGGCCAACCAGATCAAAACCAACCACGAAGTCCGGAAACAATTTCTTCAATTTTGCCATCGTTTGCAGGTAATAGTCCACCGTTCCTCCATCAACACCTCGAAACGGTGCGTATATGAGTTTAACACCGATAAAGTCGGGATGGTCCCTTGAAAACCTGTCGCATATATCTATTACATTTTCTTGTCCGCAGTACTCATTAGCACAATGCTAAATATTAGAATAAACTGCGAGGTAGAATAATTTTTTAAAGCCTTAATTTTTTTCAAGACCAATAGTTTTGATAAATAAAAAATTAACAATCTACAGCAATAATATAATAAAGTAGGTGCAAAAAATTTGTCGCTTCTGGATGAAGGATGAATTTATTTTAAATAAAGTTATCAATTTCCATTCTAGAAGCTCGAAGTTTATTTTATAAAAACTTGTTTCTTCAGATAAAAAAATGGAGACTATTTTGCTTCATAAAAATTTACTTAAAAGCCCGCAACTCTGTTTTCAATCTTGACGAATACGACAAACCTTTTGCATCAACTTAGATAGAAAAAAATATTGAAAGGAAATTAAAAGCGTCTTGCCTGTCGGCGACTTCCTTGTGAACCTGCGCAATTTCGATCGGTCCGTATACCGTATTGTTGAAATCATACAACGACGATAGCGTCGTTCGTAACTCCAAGTACATCACGTTGTCATCGTAGAACTCCTGGAGACCGCGATAAAGGTGATCCTCGTAGATGGGTCGGTAGGTCAGCCAGGATTTCATGAACACGAAGATGCTGTTGAACTTG
Source organism: Linepithema humile (assembly GCF_040581485.1). Classification (NCBI taxonomy): domain Eukaryota; kingdom Metazoa; phylum Arthropoda; class Insecta; order Hymenoptera; family Formicidae; genus Linepithema; species Linepithema humile. Next base: position 3,309,228 of record NC_090130.1, on the reverse strand, counting down.
TTCCACGCCTTGTTGACGGTGTCGTATTTGGTACTCGGATTGTCCGTGATCATGGTCAGACTCTTCCTGATCCTTTCGTTGATCGCGTCTGCCTGAACAGGATCCTGTCGCACCTCGCTCAACAACCGCCACTCGCATTTGTCGTCGGGAGTGTTGAAAAATTTCAGCTGCAGACTGCCGTTCGCGTAACACATGTACAGGTTCTCGCGATACGTCAGATTGTAGAGTTTGTAGTCGAGCGAGACGATGGCGGTGTCGTGGGCGTGGAGAATCGCGCCTTTGGGAAGATCACGCAGGATTTTGTACACTGTGGAGTTTTCGATCTTCGATATCACGTCCATGAAGTTTTGTGACGGTAGGAAGCTGTTGCCGCTGATAAAACCTAAGATACAAGAATCTCTGTGCTATAAATTAGATATTGGAATATCAGCTGATGATGAAACCAATGTTCTGTTGCCTGTTACTGATTTTCCTTTTTAACACTTGCATACATTTTCGCAGTGTTGTTCTTTTTGTTTGCTAACAACGTATTGATTGTTAATTAATTACACTGCTTAACGTTAAATTATTTTAGTTATATTTTTTACCTTTGTATTCGATTATACAGCATCGAAGTATTTTTGTAATATTGCGAATCTGAAAGTGAAAATGGAGAATCATGTTTATTTATGCTAAATATTTATGAAGAACCAATGTTACAAAATATATTTTTATTAAGATATAAAAAAAATTAATATTAATGATGAAGCAATGCTTTGAAATACTTTGCCGAAACATGATTCTCAATTTCCACTTTCAGATTCACAATATTACAAAAATACTTCGATGCTATGTAATCGAATACAAAGGTAAAAAATATAACTAAAATAATTTAACGTTAAGCAATGTAATTAATTAACAATCAATACGTTGTTAACAAACAAAAAGAACAACTACAAAAATGTATTCAAGTAAATATTAACGTATGTCTGATAAATTATCTGATATCTGCCGTAAAACGGATACTCATGAATTGTCGTGCCATAAAAGTTTACGGTTCCATGCGCGATCATTGATAACACATGCTTTCAAATAATTATAAAAGAATCACTCGGGAAGGCCGAGTGCGCGTTCCGCAAAAAATAATTTCTACAATGAAATCGTTGAAGTTGGCGGAGGTAAACTACCGTGACACAACAGTCTTCGTAAAAAAAGCTAAATTTTATTCTGCAATAAAATAAACGCGATAAAAAATGACCGAAACTACATTGAATTTAGATCCTCTGAGATGTGAGATTTCATCTCTAAAATCGATTGAAAATTTGATACTGCAATCTTTATCGTTTATTTGAATTGCGGACTTGTCCGCAAAAATCGTGGATAGATCGCGTAAATTAGCAATTGTGAGTGAAAGGCTCGAACCATCGTGCATCTCGCGATCCTTGGCTGTCATCAGGACCTCATTGGCCCTGACCTCGATGGGGTTCAGCTGCAATTTGCCGCCCAGGGATAGATCGCTCTCATTCTTTATTAGTTGCTCTCGTTGGCTCAAATAGTCAGGCTGCTCTTCTTTTTTCTTTATTCTTCGGAAGGGGAAGATTCTTAGTGCGAAAATTGCTTCGCCGCAGATCAGGATCACGAAGATGAGCAGGATCGATCTGGTCATGATCGTGGGAAACTGTTTGAGTAGATGCAAACTATCGTGTTCAGCCGCGTCTTTCTCGACGGAACGTTAAAGGGCTGCGCTCGATCCTGCCGCGATCGACGGATCTGTGATGTGAGCGTCGCGGCTGCCCGATCTCCACTGAATGACTTACCACCGAGACTACCATTATAGACCAAGAGGAATGGTGGGTACACCAGTGTGACCGGTAATCATGCCGTGCTTATTGATGCTACCTGCATCGTCAGTGACCAAACACTCACGTGTCTGTCAACCTTTTAAGTAAATGAAACGTGACGAATGTGACAAACATGACGAAAATCTATATACCTGCAGACAATTCGCAATTAATTATGTAAATTTCGAATAATTAAATTTTACGCTCTATTAATATGTTTTGTATATAAAAAATGCGTAAGTAATAAAGAGACGTGCGGAACTTTATATAAAGTAGCATTAAAAGAAAAAGATCGCGTGCTTTCCATAGCGGAATTATCGATCAATCTTTTCAATATATAAATTCTTTCCAAGACTTTAAATTAAAAGTAAAAAATCTCAAATTGAACCGTTGAGATGGATTCAATTGAATTGAACCAATTGATTCATAAGAATCATGAATGAAAATCTTGCAGAATAATTCCTATTTGTCGACATTTCGTGTTTAGATCATCAGATTATCATTAATCTAAATTAGATTAGAAGTTCTAAATCATAGAATTATTTTAAATTTCATATACATTTTATATATGTTTAATTAATAAATTATACATTGAAAATTTAGATACTAAAAAAAAACTGATAAAACATCTGAGAAAAAATGTATCACAAATCAATCGATAAATTTGTTATGAAAAACAGTTTTTTTTTAGACACCTTGTACGAAGTTTCACATACATCTGTTTATTGCTTGTGCAGTTTCACTGTGCAGTAACAAGCATACTAATAAAGCATAACGTTTCATTAATCATGAATATAAACTTAATGAATATAAATCATATCATGTAGAAAATTCGTAAGATAAACATATTGCAACTGACAGGTTGCGTTGCAAAGAAAGCTACTGCTTTCTGTTACTTTCATTCCGCTACGGTAAAAGTTTATTTTTCTAGACTAACAAGTATGTGACGATAAATTATCACATTTATCGTTCACAGATATAACACGTCAGTGATAAGATAGATCTATGTCGAAACAAAATAAAATTCAATGAAATAATATATGAATTGAAGTACACATTGCAATATGTCGCATATTTGAGATAAAAATTGTGGAAGTAAATACTCCCAATGCAGCGTGATAATAAATACAAACTTAATTGTATCAGTCACTCGATAAATTTATCATACTGTTTTATCTTATCTTTTTACATATTATTTTGTTATCAACTAATTTTAAAAAGGTGCATATACTAAGTACATTTTAATAAGTCATTTTTCACTTAATCATCTATCAATTTCCGTTTTATTATCGATAGATTATCAATTCTGCATTTGCTAAAAGTTTCGTAAATCGATATAATCGATTGAAATATCTGGTTAAATCAGCATTATACAGGGTGTTTCATAATGTCCGTGCCAACGCTCGTGTGCGGTATATTCGGTAATTTTTCAAAAACTTTTATTTTACTTTTCATTGATTTCATAATACTTTCAGCAAAATATTTCCATCGGGGTAATCACGCATTGCGCACGGCTAGATCATGGGCTGTACACTCTAGGAGTGACAACAACGAGGATCGCAACGATAAATTACAATACGTATTACTCCTGCTCTCGCCATGCGTTTTATTTTTTGTTGCCGTGCGATCCTCGTTGCTGTCACGCCTAGAGTATATATACAGCCCATGGTCTAGCCGTGCGCAATGCGTGATTACCCCGATGGAAATATTTTGCTGAAAGTACTATGAAATCAATGAAAAGTAAAATGAAAGTTTTTGAAAAATTACTGAATATATTTCAAAATGAATCATAATTTTCCGTATGAAAATTTAATGTAATACTATGAAATATAAGGAAAGTTAAAATATACTGCTGAAAAGTAATAAAAGAGTTTTGAAATATTAGATATTATGAAATTTACTGAATTAAACTAAAAACTGTTACTTTTTAATGAAAAATTTAATGAAAAATTGCTAAAATATTTATGAAATTAATTAATGGGGTCAATTGAGAGAAATTTCCAAATACATTTCAGCAAAATTTCGTTATATTTTCAGAAAAATATTTCATCAGGATATGCGTCAATCCTTTTTAATTAATATCTCAATTATTATTACGAAAACTGCAAAACGGCAAAGGACTTTTTTCTATTCAGTTCACCGCACACGAGCGTTGGCACGGACATTATGAAACAGCCTGTATGTTCAAGCAATCTGTTTAGAACAATACGATAATCGACCTTGACTCTTTAAAATAGTATGATGATTTCTCTCAATATGGATTTTCTTCAAAATTTATTTTTTTTCTAAATAACGTTTTTTAAATTCTTTTAAATATTTTTTACTAATTCGAGAACCTATAGATTGTTTTAAATCGAAACGGAAACGGCATTTCAATTAACACATAAGAAATTAATAAGAAATTATTCTGATGAATCTATTTACAAATGCGCAAAAGGGAATAATAACATAAATAATCGACACGTCACACGACACATATATTGAATCATTATACAAAATAGTCTACATTCTTACACGCAACTTAATGAGATTCATCTTTGCGTAGCATCTTGAACGAGAGACTTCCGTCATGTACAAAAGTCATTACACTCGTAATTATCCACCTTTGTCTTTGACATACTTAACGCTACATACATATTAGACGTGACTTAAGTTGCGTTCGGGGAGCGCGTTATCAGCGCTATTGTGATTCTATCTTTATCGCTCATTGGAGGTAAAACAAAGATAAAACGATACAATAGCGCTGATAGCGTTCTCCCTGAATGCAGCCTTAGAGAAACATCTTCGCGCAAAATTGCAAAAATGTGATCTCAGATCGAACTCGATCTATCGACGCAGTGTGTGTGTGTGTGTGTGTGTGGGGGGGGGGTGTATATATATGTGTGTTTAAAAATATCGTTCTTCCCTGTATTAATTAATAAAATGTTAAAATTTTATATACAAATTGCAATAGGTATTATTTCCATCATACAAATGCAAATTGAAATGCTCTCGTGAAATGCATATCATTATTAATAAAACCCGTTAAAAAATTTGTTAAAAAACACGCATCAATTAATTTCTTCTGCTAGATTAGCTTTCTTTAAAAATTAAAACTAAGACATAACGATGTTTCTCGTTAATTTAAGGCATTCAGTTCCGTCACGTTTTTTCACTTGCGTAATTGCAAGTTGCGTACACAAAATTTCTGTTCCGTTTAGCACACACTAACATTTAATTCACATTAACATTTTATTAACAATTGATTCACACGTCTATAATCGCACATTGCTCCGATGATTATTATGTTTAATTAGAATCGCATGCATGACAATTTCAATGATGACCTGTTTGTAAATGTTCTCAATGTAATTTCAATGAAGAAATCATACTCTCTCTCTAATTCAAATCTCGCACTAATTATCCTTTCTCCATATTCGCTCTGTCCCGGATTTCACATGTACAATTATATATGTAGAAAGGTCTTATCATATAATCACATATAATTACAATCAGAATATATATTCTGTTGTACAAAAGTGTCTTCATTGAATATTACATCAATTAGTTACCGGACTGCTACGTTTGGTCACTTCTAAATGCAATTTGTATCAACATACAGAAACTGGTCGAAGCGCAGAAATCGTTCAACTTCACAATACAGCAATGCAATTATCTTAAATTACATCTATCAGTCCAGCTGTAAAGATATAACGATGAAATTATTCGTGGATTTGTTGTCGACTGCTTTTTTCCATTAATTCTTTCAATTGCACATATCGATAAGTACAGGTACTTTCCACTTGTTTCATTAATTCTGTCGAATTAATTTTTGTTGTTAGATACACTAAGATCTACATCATTTTTGTGTTTTTAGGCGCCAGCAATTTTGTATTCAATGTGTCGTAATACAAAGTGGCTAATTTTGTATCTTGATTAATTGGTGTATTGTCGATATCATCAGCTCATTTTGAAAGTAAAATAAAAAATGCTTACACAAAAAGAAAACTGGTCGAATTCAATTTATAATAACAAAGAAAAATAAATACATATTATACACTTAAAGAGAGAATAAGTATAAAATATTTTAACAATTTTTTCAACAGCATTATTCTTCAATTTCATTCGCGTATACATCTTATTGTCTCTCGCTATTTCTTTACGATCGCGAATACAAATAAAAGATCGACAAATATCACGTACTGATCGATACCGTACAAATTGATCCTGTTTGCAGTAATCGCTTTCACGTGGTTAGAAAGCGAAACCATTTGAATATATTATTAGCTATTTTGGATATAAATGTTTCCATTATTGTAGACCGAAACATACTGGCATAAACATCGCCATGAAAGTCTTTATTTTGAATTCACAAAGTTGTAACTCTCTATTACGTATTAATCACTCTTTCACGGTATATAAACAGTTTAAGTAATAAAAATGCAATCCACTTTATTCCATAGTTAAGCATGCAGCGTATAGCCGTTATCAATAGTACCGTTTAAAAAACCATCATCAAAACCATCATTGCAGTAATAAATAAATAGTTAGATCACGCGATCTTTGATACGTAACATTTTATAAATCTACAAATTTGTCTAATGTGAGAAATTATATTGCACATCGTGCGTTATCAATACAAATTCGTCGAAACGGATTAAGAAATTTTCGGCGTTATTAATCGCGACGATAAATGTGCGACATTTAAATTTAAATAACATAAATGTACAATCTGATCAATAGCATTAATCCATTACATATCATCGGATTCAAATTTACAACTAGATATTTTCGATTCATCGTGTGATACATAACAGATTAAATATTGTATATCCATCATTGAATCCTTCATAGTACGAATACATTAATTCGGATAATTGGAGAAGATTTTGATTAGTAATTTTATGCGCAATATAATATTCTGTAAATGTCACTTGATATGGCTGCATTACGTTATATATATATATATATATATATATATATATATATGTATGTATTGCGGCATAATATCGAATGCGAATATATCAAATTCAGTTATTTTAAGATCTTTGATTCAATCCGCAAATAAATTTACATATTCCACGATACGCAAATTTACTGTAACCTTAATTAAAAAAGTATTATTTACAAATTTTTTAGTATACATTTGCACACCTTTATGTACATGATAATTTGGAACACTAAATTTGATTCAATAGATTTTCCCGCAAATCTAATATCACTATCAACTTCAAATTAATAAATAATCGTACGTTGTTGTTGCACAATGGCAAATTTTCCGTATTAAGAAAGTTAATAACCTTAGAATTGTATTTATAAATACGTTTTAAATCGATGTATACAATCTATACTATAATAATACACATATTGTACATAAATACAAGTTGTTCCTTAATACACAAGATACTCTGTATTGCATCAAATTCACATTCAGTGTGTATCATAATAATTAATAGCTCGTGAGCATCTCTAGTAACCTATTAACGACCATTGAAGGTCATCAAAACCGTCCTCCTATAGAAGATCCCTGAGAAAGAAGCGTCAGTTATTTCATAAAATATTAAAAATTCATATCTCTATTTTCTCCATCGAAAAATTAATTTGATTAATTTTGGTTACGTTAAATTTAATAATAAATATAATATAATAAATTGCACAATTTGATTGATCGTTCCAAAAACTATGTCCAATTTCAAAAGTTTCACTAAACAGACGTTTGTTATTTTACAGTCGCGCTTATCACTTGTCCCGTATATTACTTGTGACAGAAGATGCTAGGATCCATCTGTTTTATAAAATGACTAAAGCTTATACCGGATATTTTTCACTAGACTACAATCTGCCGTTTCAATTCTCAATTGTTCATATCGTAGTGTTTCCCATCGTAAACCATCGCGGTTAGTTTCGAACGTCGATCAAGTGCAGTGCTAGTTCTCACAGTACAATCACAGTGTGTGTGTGATATATTGCTGTTGTAATATCCGATAGTACGAATATATTGATCGAACTAAATTCGGTTAAGAGGCTTTGAGAGCCTTGTCCGCGTGTGCTAGAGTCAGAGATCCCACGAGAGACACTAGAGTTCGATCTAGCCATGTTATAGGATTCGGGTACAAAAGACCTCCCTCGTAAAAACCTAAATGACCTCCGTGCGCTAACTCCACATATAATGTGTTTAAACGATTGGCTGAAAAAACAAAAATATTAAGTACATTTTTGCTTGTCATATCGCTTTATATTACACATTTATGGGTGATATGCTTACCCGCGTGCTCTTTGATTGGATTTAATAATACTTCCGGCACGACCGGATCGTCTAACGCATTGATGAATACCATCGGCGTTGTAATATTGTCTAGATAAAAAATACAACTACTCCACTTGTACATCTCTTGCACAGATCTAAAGTTGTGTACCTGAACGGTATAATTTGTAAAAATTAAATTCATTGCTTAGATTATACGAAAATATTGAAGGTGTTCGACTTACCTTTCTCGTGTACGCTTCATCCAATTCGGGTAACGTTGCCGCGGAGATTATATCACGCTCGTTCAAATTACATCTTTGTTTCACATCCTCGGACAAAAGCATACCTTTATGTTTTAGTATAAGATTCTTCATCGATTCTGTCATTACGTAGAGGTAGAAGCGTCTAAAGTTCTGCCAATTTAATAGAATTTTCGTTCCTCTGAAACATGTACCCCAAATTAATATTTTTTCTTTATTTTAATTATCAGAAAAACAATCTGTTTACTTACTCAAGAGCGTTGTATCCTTGGCAAATTGATATTCCTCCAATAATGTTGGACAATTTATTTGGACCGCGTTCTCCTAGGTATTTTGTTACCAAATTACCGCCTAAACTATATCCAATACAAACTATTTTTGTATTAGGATGTTTCTCTATCAGATTTTGTAACATCGTGTTGTAGTCATCCGTGTGTCCTGTTTATAAAATGCATATTATGAAGTTTATCTCAACAAATATATTGATATAAGATTCTAAGATACAAAAATGAATAAAAATGTGTATTGTAACATTAATATACATTTTATTCATTTTTCTGCTTTAGAAGTCGTAGAAATTGTTAGTAATTGTGAATGCTAATTAATTTCGGTAATAAATATATATCAAGTATAATTTCCTTGTCAATAAAAAAATAACTGCTACATAATTAGAAATAAAATTGGCAATACTAGCAAGCTATTTAAAAAATTATTTTGTCAATTACATTAATTTATAAATACATAATCACATATCAGCGTAATTCAGAAGTTTGCGACGCAATTCGATCGTTGTTATAGCATGCTTAACATTCTCACGATATTCACTTTTGCGCAGTATAAGAACTGTTATTATTTGCCAACTTTCCCCGATCAATTCATCGTAGCTAGACAAGTTTTATCGATCGTCACACATACCATAAGAGAATATTCTCGGTGCTGTGATCTTGACACTGGAAAGGGCCCCGACGTGATTAAGTACCGCACACCGATAGCCATGACATTGCACGAAGTGTACGAAGGTCCTGATATAAACGCTTTCCGAGCTGTTGCCGATACCGGGACAAATAGCTATCGTTATGTCATCTGGAACAGTAATTGTTTGCAATACCAAGCACTATTAGCTTCCACATTTTTATTTTATCCTGAAAAAAATGTTCATTAAATACGTTTAAAGCACTTTGAAAAATAAATAATTGTAAACGAATTCGGTTAGAAGGGTTTTTGCAATTAAATCTGCAAATACCTTCGTGTCCATTGGTCAGCGGCTGATAGAGATCGTATGTAAGAGTTGTTTCATCCGGAAGACCAATGTACACCCGTTCGCCAATGGGCCAAGGGCACCGAACACGCCCTATAACACTGTGAATAATAGTTTGTACGTGTCCGCTGAAGCCCCACAACCTCGTTGGCTTGTATCTGAAATGGGCCAAGGATATTCATAACTCGTTTGCGTTATTTATGAATCGTACAAAATTATCCTATAATTACTATAATACGAGAACTAAATTTTCACTGTATAAGACTATATTATATGTCATTAATGTGTCATTTTTTTGCAACATCAAAACCTGTTAAATTTTAAGGAAGTATCACTAATAATTACTATAAGTACTAGCTTTTAATTTTATAAAGCTATTTTGTATGTCATTAACGTTGTTTTTTTTCGGTTAAAGGTCCTTATATTTTAAGAAAATATCGCTGACAATTATTATTGTCAGAGTATGAGAATTATCTTTTAATTTTAGACAGCTATTATCGCTAACGTTGTTATTTTACTATCGACACTGCAATTCTTTACATTTCAAGAAAATATCGCTGATAATGATTACAAGAATTAGCTGTTTTAATCGAATAAAATTAATTTACGTATTGCTTACATTATTTTTTTGCAATGGACATTGAAGGTTCTTAAATTATAAGAAAATATCGCTGATAATTATATTATAAGAACTAGCTTTTAACTTTATAAAGCTATTATGTATAGCGCTTACGTCGGTTTTTCGTAATCGATATTCCTTGAATTTTAATACTGCTGCAGAGAAAGTAACGAGAAATAAGTTCAAATTATTAAAAACATGAAAAATATGACAGTAGGTTAAAAGCAATTGGAATGTTTCAAGCCTTCAGCAGTCTTTTTGAAAGTGTCTCGGAATTCTATGTCCCACTTAATAGAATGACGATCGATGACAGTGATTAAAACAAATCTAGTATTTGCACTTTCTTCAGAGTATTTCATAAAATATGAGTAAACTTTGTGCAGTTGTTGAGGCACAGATTTCTCTCGAGACAATATTTCATTGTAATTAACATGTTATAACGGTATTCGAATATGCCAATGAACTCTCAGTCGGATGGTGAATGACGTGTGTAAGAAAATCTATGAATGGCTATTTAAGTATAATCAATCACAATTTGAAGTTTTTCATTATGATATAATTGACGAAACGATTTGTGAGAGATTTGTGACAAATTCATATCAATTAAATTGATTTTATTGCACTTTACCGTTGAAGATATATTCGAAGAAAGCACGCTTTGTATGCTAATGATACGAAATTTTGTATCGTGCTACAAAATTGATTTATTTTTAGCGCATGTCAATTTTATAATACGACAATTAAATAATATAAGCATTTAAATTATCATTTTTTGCAATCACGACAATCTACTTTGTTCTGTGCTACATTTGATCTTGTTTTACATTTTTTATACAGTTCTCTTTCGAGAGAAAGGAAATGTAGTCTATGCAATACTACGCATTTCACTTGTGTAACACAAATGGGTGAAAAGGAGAGTCGCATTGTTAAACTCTTTTATAAGAATGTACAAGAAGTTGTAGTTGTTCAGTGAAACACCTTTAGAAGGTAAAACACAAACCTATGGAAAAACCATTTCACATTACATAAACTTCCTCGATTTTTTGCGAAAACGTTAGTTTTTGTGAAGTCGTTAGGAAAATTTACATTCGGTCGAAAGAAACTACATTCCAAGTAGCGATCGCCAAGCAAGATAGCTGTATAATTAAATTTATTTGAAGGTCGTTCATTCAAAATTTACGACAACTGCTTTGGCTCATTAAAGAGAAGTGTACAATTTTTTTCAAGCTGAGAGCGGAAACATTTCTGTTTCGTTACTTTTTTTCGCTGTTCTTCAAAAATTGCAATATTGTCTAATTATTGTCTAATTATTGTCTAATTATGTAGAACTGCCAAAGAATGAACTACGGAGACCATTAACGCGACAGTGCATGTACGAAATTACATCAATTATACATGACTGTTGCATTTTAATGACAGAAGTGTACAAAGTTGCGACAGTGGATCGATAGAGCACGGTAACACGGTATCGATTCTCCGGAATAAAGTCGACTCGAAAAATATAACTCGCTTTTCATCTGTACAGAAAATATTTATTACATCTTTATCTTATAAAATTGTTTTTTCCGGTATGTAAGAAATGAGATTTTTTAAATTCGTCAAGACATTTAACAAAAAGTTTATGTTATATTATGAAAATCAATACAAATTTCCTGCAACCGATTACAATGCACTCTTTATATTGTACACAACAGTTGATTTATAAATCATCTTTATTAAATTTTTTTTCTTTGCATTTATTACGCTCAGTTGACGTTACTTTCAAGCCTTTTTGCTGGATTATCATGCGTAGTTATCTTTCAATCTCTACACATAATTCTTAATACTGTGTTTCCACAAACAGCGTAGATTGCTAAATTTAATTCGTTTAGTGAGCTATGAATTTTTCTGTTTGTATTTCTGCCATCCTGCTTTCTACTCAACCTGCTTTTCTTCCACTTAGATCGCAAAACGAGAGGAGAAAAGATCTTTTTTAGACTCTCTTACGAGTCATGAGACAAAATAAAATTCTTTTCTTCTTCAATGAGTCTGCGTAAAAATATATATAGTCACAATCAATACACATTGTGTAAAGTGAAAAGAGAAACGTGTCAACAATATTCGCATCGCGGCCGTGAAGTCATCGCGCAAATTGAACGCGTTAGGGAAAAGTAGGGTAAAACTATAAAACCGGGCGGCTTCTTACTGCCAAAGATGAGAAGAAGCAGAGTGCTCTTCATTATTATCGTTCACTTATGGTTGCGATTTTCGGTTTATGCGCGCGAGAACTTTTCGACTGCGGAATTTGATATATAAAACTTGGATATAAAACAACTTGTAGAGATAAATTGCATCAAAATGTCAGATTAATGTCATGAATATTTTTGAGAAATATGATATCTTTTGCAATTGTTACCACACTATATTTTGCATATAAATTTTTATACAGGTGAAATAAACGAGAAGAAATTAAGCTGATGTTGATTAAAAATGTCGCTATATTTAAATAAAATTCTTCATAAATATACATCTTTTTACGCAAAATATTCAAAAAATTAATATGGCTATAAAAAACTGTGCTAAGTTATATAAGAATCATAAATCACATGTCACTATAAATATTAAATATTTCGTGCAATTCTATTTTCATTTTTAAAGAAATAATCTCATACTAACAAAAACAACTTGCTTTAAATGTGAATTAAAGGAGAAAATTCTTTTTCAGCGTAATTTCCTTTTCTATAATTTCCTGAATAAGTGAGTTTGCGTGCTGCACGTGTCGTAGTTGGATTCGCACGTTAGAGTCACGGTCATGGCTTTGTACGATCGATCAGAGTGTGCGAAAGCAATCCATATTTACCAATTGTTACAATGCTGTTTGCCGTTTATTCAAGTGTACTCAAATTTTCCATCAGTGTCAATGTAAATAAGTTACTCAAATTTGAAGTCAATTATTCAGTATATTGCCATTTTTATACCAACAATTCGTTATAACGATCACCGAAGAGATAAAATATTTATTCTTCAATAATATACGTATGTGTGTAAATATATGCATTAGCGATCGCAAAAACATGATTATCAATCTGTTGATTTGCAATAAAAAAAATATTCCAATGCCAGCTGGTCGACTGTTCAACGGAACGGCAAACATATATTTTGTATTATAAAATGGTTGTATTTATATAAGATAATTCATTTATTTATACGAGATATGTGATAAGAAAAAAGCAAATTTACGTGTAATTAATTGAGAGGTTCCCGCCTCGTTCGTGAAAAAAATAAGATAAATTATTCACGCGCAATTTCTCGCAATCTCCTCGGCATATTCCGATACTGTTGTGACCTCTTGAGGGAAATTTTTACATGTAAAATTACAGTACTTCCTATAATTTATTCACTCATCAAGATAATAACACTGCTAACATCGAAAAGTGGTAGTTCCAGCCGATTTACCAATGTTTGTGCTCATTTTTACGATTCCAGCATGTGGGGGGGGGATTCTCGACCGCATTAATCGTATCCGATCTCAAAATAGCGTTGAACTCTCTGATACACGTGCATGACACCATCAATCAATTTATGATTAAGCTTTTTTGTCGCGTAAAACTAGAACTACGAGCTGAAAAACAGGTCATCCGGTGAGATATGGAAACGCATGGCATAAGAGAGAGCGCGTTTCTCGTGACGAGCGTTTCGCGTTGAACACGGAAATGCAAAAACGTGCGCTCGCAAGGAAAAAATCCATCGAATCGTAATGATATGGGAACGATGTGTTGCGACGATCGCGAATTGTGCGGTCATTAGAAAGAAGAAAGCGTCGGAAAATGAGCGAGGTCGCCGGCTCGTTCTCGTGCCGCTGGCTCGCACGAAGATGTGATTTCCGTAACGCAAAAACGAGTACGCGAGAGCGCGACGATGGCACAACGATCACGTTGAGATCTGTAATTTCTAGATTCCCGATTCGCCGCCGCGCTCGGCCGAACGAAAGGAGAAATAACGACTGTCGGGAAGTAAAAGCAGCACCTAACAGGTGATTGCTGGGAAACTTCGCGGTTTCTCAATGAACCGCGGGAGAAGCCCTTCACCGCGCAGATCAGATAGCAATCACTCATCGCGTAAGCGGAATCGAAACCGTTGGAATTTCGCCGGGATCAGTTTTCGATCCCGATCAGTTCTATGCTACTTTAGCGTACGCAACGTGTGTACGCGTTGCTGAGACACGCAAAAATATATTTATTCACGACAACCGAAACGTGATGCGTGACGTAAGGCTCTATTGCAGCAATGTCTGGAACTCAACGAAATTGTACCCGAGCAACAATCAGCGCACAAGTCACGCGCCGATATTTGCAATCAATTCTTCAGATAATAATAGATTATAAATCGAACGATAGAAGCGGAAGTGTAGACAGAACCAAGTAATAAAATACACATATGTTGTTACCAATTTTTTTAGAAGAGATAAAATCGGAAGTCTTGTTATACATTTCCGCTTTCTTACACGCTTTCACACGACGCGGTCGAAAGAAGAAGGAAATCACGCACTTAACAAATAAGCTTATTTAATGGAATGTTCTTATTATTATTTCAATCGAGATTTTTCCACATCAGCGTTATATGATCGTACTAAGCGATTATTTCGCTTTCGCATGGTAACATTGGTACGAGAGAAATATAGGCGTGTAAAATAGCGATATAAACTGCGTAACAATAAATAAATAAATTTAAATCATAAAAATTGCGATGTTTTAATATTTAACAGCGGCTTGCGTTCAAGCGAGCATATTTGCAACGCGGCGCTTTTTATTCATCGTCGTAACTTCATGCAGCCTTCTATGCAGTAAAACTTCATGAAAATGCGCAGCATGTTTCGAAACCTATGCTGGAACACGACGCAGATTTCATTCGTGCGCATAAAAATGTTTTTTTTTCGCATTTTCCTACTGATAACTCGGCCGGCTTGTAACTCAAGCCGAGCGTGACTCATAAGTTCACTGTTATCCAGGATAACAGAAGAATGAGATGAACGAGAATGACGTGTTGTATAACACATAAAATAGAATATCTGATTTTATCGTCGTTCGACTTATATTATCTAATCAGATTGCGTTTTTTTTTGCGGTTAACAAAAAAATTTACGATACGTACGCGCGAGTGACGCAGAAAATTTATGATAATCGATGAATCATAATTAATTTAAATAATTTTTTTTTATAAATGCGTATCGATGAAAGTATTGCATTCTTTTGCGTGGCTTTCTCGATGCCATTCTTTCCCAAGACGGAAGTCAAAGAGTTGATTGCGTGGCATTCCCCGCGGAGTAAATTAAGCGGGCGCAACAGTACACTGTAATTTCCCGTTAGAATGAGTATCGAATACCAACTTTTACTATAAAAAATCTTTGCTCATAATTTACAACTATGTGACTGTAAACAGATGTTTCCTTCAAGAATCTATCATTTTGTTATTTTCTTTACTTAAAATTCTTCGTATTCTTCAATTCCGCGCAATTCTTTTTTTGAAATTTTTTTTGGATGGTTTTTGCAAACACATGAATAATTAATTAGTTTTCTTATCTATATTTGGTGTTGAATTATTTTTAACAATTCGTTATTCTGTGCTTGAATGTCAAAATATACGTAAATAATATGCAAATAAAGAATATATAAATAGATATAAATGAGTCAAATAAGGAAGAGTTTATATATATATTTTGACAAATAAAATTTTGCTTTCTTCATTCTTATCAGAAGCACTTTGATATGAAATTTTCCGCAACTTCTATTATAGATTAATCAGCGAATTCTACTTGTTTATTTCCTGCACGCACTATCTCCGTATTTTTCTGTTTGAATCAACTCAAAAGAGGCAAAACATAATTCAGATAACAATAATTCAGTATAATAATTCAGATAATTTAATGAACTTTGTAGCTTAAGAAATTTATGATTTAAGTGACATTGCAGGAATTAAAAATAAAAACTTTGTTACTCAACATTTATCTGATAAGCGTTAATCGCAAAGTTTCAAATAATGATAATATTTGTTATCATTATTTACAGGAAATTATGTTTTGTCACACTATACTCTGACTACTGTGTTATTGCCTGTAATAACTATTATACTTCAAAGCCAGTTTGTGAACTATCGCATGAATTTCCTAACAAGCTCGAACAAAAGCCTATAACAATCCATTATCCCAAACATTCCTAGTACTTGCAAGAAAACACCCATTATACTCATTCAAGAACAAGCGTAATACCCACATGAGAACATTCATTGTCCTTATGCGAGTACAACTGGAGTGAACAATCGATATAAATGAAAAGCAGCTCTAACTTTATATTAATATTTTATATATTTTATACATCATTGTAATGATGTATAGACAGATAATTTCTTCATTGTCCAAATAACTGTAATATATGTATAACATAATGCTAATAATAATATAATAAATATCTCTCACCATAAATTATGATTAGCACAATTTTCATATATTATAATATTAAACATGTATCTTCTGTAATATTCATATATGATAATATAAAACATATATATTTTATATCCAAGGAAATTAATTCACTTTCAATTTTACATTATTCTAATTTTTTTACTACATTATATAAGTAAACGAACCACAAAACAACAATGTGCAACGCATATTGTTCCTACTATATATGTATAATTTGCTTGTTATATGTAACGTTGGAAAGTAAGAACTGCTTTCCTTCACTTATCTATTCACATTGGATACGGCATCAAATGTGAAATAATTATTTTTATGGTACCAACATAAATTTCACACTAGCTTATACTGGAGCACAATCCAGCTTCTAGCATCGACTTAACCTCACTTCCCGGCACCATAAATTGTGAAATTTATGGGATTTTTATCCCTCGAATTGCTCTGCTGACAATCTTTTTGAGTCGCAAAATTTATGATAAATTTAATTCAAAATATGTGAAAAGTTAATTTTGAAAAAGACTTACGGTTCGGCGATAACCGGTGCGATTTTCAGTACTGTTGACAGAAAGGATTGATCTTTGCAAACGAGGAGAGGCTTCTGTGGAGCACTATTCACATTCAATATCCTGAACAGGATGCACAGGATGACAGCAAACACGGCTAGCAATGCTGTAGACATCTTTCTTTAGGTCGTTGTCCTGAAAGGAGTATCTTTTTTTCTACCCATTCTCTGTACCCTTTCTCCAGCCTTTTTATATTACTGGATTTATTTTTGTATTAAAAAACTATTTTAAATGTCTCTTTAAATTACCTTTTATATAAATACATCACTAAGGGTCTATAATAACTTGTATGTTTTTTTAGCAATATTGCTATCTTTGAACATTTATGTAAACATAACATGTTTTTTTTACCGTTCTCTTTTTCAGGAAGAACTTAGTTAACTTTCTTCGTAGAATACGTAATATGATAACAGGTTATGAGTAAGAAGGCTGCGACGGCCGTGAATGAATCTGATTCATACAGTTGAGGCTTCGTGACCTGTGAATAGAAAGAACGCTGATTAAGATTTGAAACACGAATTCGGCTGACAGATAACAGAAATATGACAAGTACTGGAAATGCAGAATGACGTAAACGTCATGCGTTACAGATGTGTGAATCAGCTGAATAAATACGTTTCGAATAAGGCAAAATACATTGTAATTATGAATGAGATAATTGTGATAATAATGAACGAGATTGTACTGCAGCAGATGGTACGATTCTGATTGACTGTGTGTATGTGTGTGTGTGTGTGTGTGTGTGTGCGTTACATCGTTTTGCATTCCCAGTCAACACTATTTTATTTGTAAAATATTGCTAGAGTAGCTGTGAATATCGATAAGGTGAAAGATCGATAATTGCGAATATTGTGAATAAACTCGCTGATAAATTTTTTTGATCGATCGCTATTTTTATAATTTTTATAAAAAATCTGCGTTTATAATAAGCTGTTTGCAAGTATACGTAGATAGTTTGAGTGTTGAGATTTTCAGAATTAGCATTATCGATGTATTAATTAAACGAATCAAGTCCACATAATTCTTAACATTTCGGAGTAACAAAAGCTGAGATGACGCATTATATATTTTAATTATTATATTATATTTTAAATACGACTTAGACACAACTTGTTACCTAATGTCATAAAAGCAATGACAATATAAAAATTTACATTTGAATTTCCTTCATCGAATCTGCATACATTTTGTTGCGTCTTAATAATTATTTTATGTTAATCACTGAACTTAGATGACTTTACAAAAAATTATTTATCCTTTAGAGTCTGTATTAAAAAGAAAGATAAAATAATGCTAATCGCGACTAATTAATCCTTCCAAATTAACATAATTCCTTAGTTAAAAAAAAATTGCTGATTAATTTTTCCAGACAATCTTAGCTTCAACATTATTACAAAGAAAGAATAATGCAAATAGCTAATTATATACATATTAATAATAGTAAACGAATTTTTTTCTAAGATCTCAATTAACATCTAGGGAAGCTAAACAGATATATAAAGCAAAATTATTTTATCAAGTATATCTCAATGGCAACGTTAAGATGTACTTATAATTATATAGAAATCGCAGACAAAGGCACTCGTGCAGTCATCCCGGCGTTGCTTAAACTCCGAAATACAACTCAATCCCATCTTATTTCAGCCCTCTTGTGCCGAATTATCGACGAAATGGCAATGCTCGACGGGAAACGATGAATCAAATCTGTGGTATTCGTTTTTACATTATTCTTGCTCACCGGATGATGTTCCAACCGGCGGGCGGGGCGACGACTTCGTGTTAGAGATTCTTTACAACCGGCTCGGTCAACTCGCCGGTACTTCACCGAACGAAGCAGCACGCCTGTGTGAAATTCATACACGTCCGTACGCGTTGCAATTCGCCGAACGACTGACATCTATGCGCGTCTGCGATAAATACGCCCCGCTAGAACGGCGCGGACTCCCCCGTTTTTCCCCTACGAAACTGAGGGTTGAGAAGTGTAACGACTACTTCCATCGATATATTTAATTCTTATTTTTGTATTTATTATATCAATAAAATTTATATATTATCGTCACTTTTCTTCAATCGACGCATGATGCATCGTTTTTTTATTAGAACATTATCATTTTTGCAGATTATAATTCTTTAAGCTCACTACGCTCTTTAAGTTTATATAAATAACTTGTAAATAAATCATTCAGTCTTCTGAATAGACATTTAATTTTAAAGTTTAATCTTATTTGTGAAAGCAAATTTAATAATATATTCGGGTTATAATTTGTAAGATTGAGAAAAAAAATGTACATATATGCATATGAATTATTTGAATTATGTCTCTATTATGAATTATGAATCTATTTAAATTATCGAGATAAAAGATACTTTAGAAAATGAGTCACGTACAAATACAAGTACAAATACTGACCTCAAATTTTCATTTTAGAGATTTACAATCAGCTATAACCATTAGCACAAGGTCAAGGCTGTGATCCATGACACTCGACGTGTGATGGAAACATAATGCTTATCAATATTTAAATCTTTTCCTTTTTCCTCCATCGCTCAGTGTCCAATGAATATTTAAATAAAATTTTGTTTCAAATATCCTATGAATCGTAAATTTCTCAATCTGTTCTACGGCAAAATTGTATTTAAAATATCTATCTTTTATGCATAAAAACTATTCTACATTAAAAGTAATGTCTCTCTATAATTTACATTTTAAAAATTGAATTCACCAAATGTCCGTGAAGCAATAATATAGCTAAAAAAGTATCACGTTAAAGAAAATTTTGAAGATTTATGTAAGTTATCCTTTTCATAATAAAAATTATACATATTAATTAAATATATCAATTCGAATTTTATGCAGCATAAAATGTCTTACAAACATCCAGCTTCTTATCTAAAATTTACACAAGTTTTCATTTTTTATTTTTAGATATGCGACATTTGTGATATTGAATTAAGTCTGTTAAGATAAACTAATATTTTTTGATAAACAATATTTTTATATTATCAAAGATCTGTTTTTGAAACTTTTCCAAATAATAATTTTGCAATATCCCACAAACTGTTACATTAAATTAATGACGCGGAAAGTGTTATGTTCCATGTAATTTTCATGCCGGTCGATTGTTACACAAGTTGACATAGCAACGTGAGTTATTTATTCCAGTATAAGTCTTACTAAGTCTTACTTTCCACCACAAGAGTGTGACAAAAATGTAATAACTATAATAAAATTAGTTAAGCAAATTTGAATATCGGTAATTAAAACTAGCAGTATCATAAAAAATATAATAAACAATAGCAATGTTTAAAATTATTTGTTTCAAGGTATTAATCCAATAATCATTAACAATGGCAACGCGTGGCAAAGGTAAAAAGAAAGCCGGGGCGAAGACTAATGGAAAAAATAATGAAAAAAGCGCTAAAGGAGGCAATGGCGGCAAGAATAAAGGATCAAAAAAATCTAGAAGGAGCGGTGGGAAGGCGCGATTTACTATGGACATTTTTAACGAGGAAGTAATGGAGAACGCTTATTATACGTGCCATAACATCATGGACGTATTAAAATGTCGAGGATTTCCGTGGCCAGAAGCTCAGAAAAAGAAAAAAGGAAAAAAGAAGAAATAGTCATACAAAATGTGTTTTAATAAAAAAAAAAATAAATTCAATATCACAATCAATTTTGTGTGATATAAGTATCAGTTTAACAAAATAATCTATCATAACGTTTTTAATTTTAAAATTAACACAAGATGTAATGTTAATTGGAATAAAAAAATATTAAAAAATATTGTTTATTATACTATTATACTAAGAACTAAAATACTTACAGGCTATAGTGCATTCACTGCATACATAATACTAAAAATATATTTTAAGAAACAAAATATTATACTTTAGTAATTCTTTCTTCTTATTCAATAGAATTCGATAGGAGATTGTTGCAATAAACTTCCATATCAAATTCAAATTCTTCATCATTCGCATCTGGTCCATTAAAAACGTTGTGCACTGTGACTGTCTTAGCATATGTTAGTTCAGACAGAAGCTGTAAAAACAACACGATTAGCGAAAATTATATCGTACAACAGAGAGTCATTATTATGCTTACCTTTGGTGTCAGCAAAAAATATTGGGAACTGCCTGGTCTTCCTGTCATTTTCACAAGCAAATTGAAGACCCGTCTTTCGTTTACCGCATCCATGCCCTAGCAAATTAAAAAATATTTAAATTGTAAAAACAAATAAACTATAATAAATTACGTATATATCATAGTTGATATCAGAAAAGTGTACAAACTTGATTAATTTCATCCACACAGCGGAATGGTACGCGCGATAATTCCTGCAACGCGATCATATATATGGCAGTAGTTACAGTTCTTTCACCACCACTCTGGAAATGTCTCGTTAATTCTTGTAATTCGTCCGTGTCTCGAAACTTCACCCTGATTTTAAGACCATATTGATCAAAATCCATCTAAAAATATATTTGGTTATTAAGAACAATGAAAGAATGTTTGTTTCGCATTTATATTGCATATGTATACTTACGGGATTTTCACCGTGCGAAAGCGTGACTTCACCAGCACAGTCCATCGCGGCAAAATAAGCACTGAAGTTTGCATTTATCTTTTCAACCAGCTCCTCTAATGGTTGTAACCACTTCTTTTTTAATTCCTCAATCTCTTTTGATATTTTCTCTAATTCGACAGTCTTTTCTTCTATATATTTTTTTAAAGCTTTAATGTTATTTTGTACATCCTCGTATTCACGTAACACCTAGAAATACAAAAAAAAAAAAGAATATTAAATTATCATTCTTATATTAATAATTTATATACTTAAATAATTATGGCCTTCATTACATCGTACTTACATTTTCAGCATCTACATTTTTTGCCATGCAAAAAACTTTTGCTTGAGAAACATTTAATTCGTTATTTATTTCGGCTATAGTAGCCGGTAATTTTTCAAACGCCTTATTGAAAGGCTTAAACGCATTATTTTGTGGATCAATATTATTTGTACTTTGCAATGCTTCATTATACAGTCTTAGAGCTTCCTTAGTTAAGGGTTGGAATTCGTCATTATATCGTTTAAATTCCCATTCTGCGGCGTCGTGCTTATCTTTGAGTTCCGCAACATCACTTTCTTTCTTCATTAAAGTTTGTTCTAATAATGTTAATGCAAATTTGACTTCTTCATTTTGCGTGACACAATTAAAATATTTCTTTAACACTGCGTTATATTCTTTATACATTTGTAGTTGGTTTTTTATAATATCCTATAGAGAGAGAGAGAGAAGAAAGTTATTAAATATATATATGCAGATTCTGTAAAATGTAAATTTTAAAAATATGTGTTATATCATTAAAGAATACCTTAATATCTTTAGTGCATGCTGCATTTATATCATCAATACTCGTCCGCTCCTTTTCCATCTGCTTAATTTTATTCGTAGTTATACGTATTCTACCTTGCAATGCTTGAATGTGCTGAATATTTTGTTGATGTTTATTCCTGTCAGACCGACAACCATCTAATTTTTCAGTTTCCTCGCTTATTGTACATTCCTTCTCTTTTATATCACTCAAGATTTGGCTCTTTTTTTCATGCAAATTCTGTAATCTGAAATAAATACATTTCTTATTATTTTAATTTACTGTTATATTTCCTTTTGATTCAATTAACATACCGTTCTTCAAGTTTTTGCAGATTGTTTTGATCTAAAACAATTGATAGCATGTTGTTTCCGGTGATCCGTGACATCCTGGTTGATATAACATGCGTGTACTTGGATATACTCACAGCATAAACATTGTTTGCTGCAAAGAAAATTCCATTAGCGCCGTTAAGTCTATAGGAAAGCGTATTTGCGAAAGCTGATATTAATTTAAAAAATATACTTACGACTAAAGTAACAGCTCAAGCTTTGAGGTATATGTTCTGTATTATTCTCAACTTCATTGGTCCCAACAGGAATATTGTGCAACTGATACATAGAGACCAGATATTTTGTTATCGTGGGTGGTGCTTCAATAAGCGACACTAAATAATATTTAAAGCCGAATTTTTTAAGATTATCTATCGGTATATTTGGCTGCATAGAGACTTTTTTCATAGGATCAGAATGAACTACGTTGACTTGCAGTTTCTGTTGGTCTCTCAAGTACATGAGTAGAAGTTTCATATCGCGCTTATCCTCACATGTAAACGCAATTAAATCCCGCATCGGTATTATATTTTCTAAATACTTAGCGTATGAAGCCTCTATTACGTTAATATTGAGCAACATAGGCTCATGCACTTTTGCTTGAAATTTATCAGTATTTTGTCTCAACCAGACCACACCTTTGTACGCGTCTATACTTTTTTGTTTTAAAAGTTCTAAACGCTTTACATCAATATTGAGCATCTGACGTTCTGCTTGTAACGCTGAAATTGTAATTTCAATTAGTTAATTCAATAATGAACAAATAAAAATAAAACAAATTAAAAATCACATAATATAATGATTTTCTATGTAAGCACATACTTCTAACTTTACGATCGATATTTTCATCTTCATTCTTTAATGAAATATTTTCAGCGGAAAGCTTATTGATTATTTTCCTATGTTTTTCCATATTGGTCGCTGTATTCTCCAGTTGTTTCGTTAAAGTTTCCTCTGAAACATAAATATATTGCAAAATAAATATTTAATCAATAATTATTATTATGATAATTAAATCACAAATTACAAACCTGATCCAATTTCATTAATCATGAGAGAAAAATCATTCTCAAGTTTAGATTTCTGTTGTTGTGCTAAATGTATATCTCGATCTCGATTTTCTTCTGTATGGATTCTGCGTAAACATGTACTCTCAGCTTCTTTTATTTTATTATCACAACCAAGAATCTCATCCATAATGCTTCTCGATTTCGCATTCTTCTCCTTAACTTTGTTGTTCTGAAAAAATACAAAACATTTTTTATAATTAATATAATTGAATTATCAAATAACCTTTTGAGTAGTAGCTTTATTTTCTGTGTCATACTTACGTGACTATTTAATGTATTTTTCAACTTTGTCATATCAGATTTCATTTCTTCAACCTTTTTTTTTACTGGTTTTAATTCGTTATCTATTGACTGCATTTTTCTTGCAGCTGCATCTCTGAATGTTTTAACCTGTTATAAACAGAAAGATTTCCATAATAAGAAAAGTAACAATCACATGTCTTGTACTGATAAAATAATAATAAAAATATTTAATAATATATAAAATTAATCTTTTATGTACCTCCAGTAATCTTCGGCGTGTTTGATCATACAGCATCCATGCTTTTTTTTGTTTTAATGTTATAATCTTTTTTTTAATCAATTTTCTTTCTTTTATTGTACTAACAGTTTGTTGTAATCCATCTCGTCTCTGAGTATTAGATTCTAGTAATCGTTTTTTATGTGCTACATCAACTTCCAATTGCTTGAAGTTGGTCCTCTCTTCCTTTAACTTTTGATGATATTCAAGGATCTTTGGATCTCCAACAGATCTTTCTGTATTCTCTAATAAAGCTTGAGAATCCATTTTAGAAAAATCTTGTACTTTGTCTTGTGGTAAAAACTGGCAAAGATTATCAACCTACAAAAAAGCAACAATTAATAGACATATATTTTATATAAAAAACTGTGCAAAAAAAAAAGAAAAAGAAATATATATATATACCTGAATATTAAGGCTGCTTGTAAATTCCTGTACAGCTTTTACATTTGACGGAGTACCATTGATCATCCAGGTAGATTTTCCCTGATTGGTAAATATTCTGGTGATCACAATATCCTGTTTTTTGTTTCCATTTTTCAAGTGAATTTCTATTTTTGCAGATTCATGTCCATACTTCACATATTCTCCAATATGAAGCGCTCGTCCAATAATATTAGGTTTGCCACCTAAACCAAGAACTATAGCAGCCACAATAGTGGACTTGCCAGAACCGTTAGGTCCAACAATAACATTGAGGTATCTGGTAGGATTCACTGTAATTTTGTCATAAGTGCTGCAAAATTGAGAAACATTGAAAGCATATAGCAAATTTCAAATTACACGATAGAATTAACGTAGATAATATTTAGAATAAAATATTAATGCAACAATATAGAACAAAAATTAATATATATTTATCACTTACATAAAATTTTCCAAATTTATTCGAGTAATAAGTCCTTTATCAATATTGTCTTCCATTTTAGGTTATCTTGATATCCTTGCATCAAAAAATGTGAATACTACGGAACGTAATAAAGGAAGCTCGCCAATAGCAATGAATGTGTTATCCAATGATAGAAGGTAGATGACAAATTTTTTCTGTTATTCATTTCACGTTTACAAGATACCACGCGATACCGCCAAATAACGCCTTGCATCAGCTGTGCACCAAACAGATTGAAAGCGACATCTGGTAGCAGCCTGCACAAAACAAAACAATTTATTTCAATTATACTTCTGCACCGTTTAGTTAGTATTTTTTTTTACTTTAAAAAGCATGTACATTCAACGTTATTAATAGTTTTCCATTTTTAGTTTAAGTATTTTAGGATTATTAGACCACACAAGCGCGCCACGCATTCGCTATATATACAGCATTTATTTCAATATTCAATCGCGAATCTCGGCCTCTAAATTCACTGCACGAAAATTGTATGTAAATGTTTCGAGCAATGGGCCTATCGTAAAAAAAAATACTTGCTGTTGATAATTCTAGAAATAAAAAAGAAAAAGAGGGCTTTTTGGATTGAAAATTGGTTGCGAAAAAAATACTTTGTCACACATGATACTAATAAGGGAGTTTAGAATTTCAAGCAATTACAATTTGAAAAATTATTTACACGTAAATGATGAATCTTTCCAATTTTTACTAAACTTAGTAGAACCGTTAATTACGAAACAAAACACGAGAATAAAAAGTGCTATTAGTGCCGAAGAAAGATTAATTGCGATTTTAAGATTTTTAGCCACAGGAAGAAATTTGGAAGATATGAAAATTACTACGATTATCACGCTTTGGGAGTCATAATTCTAGAAACCTGCAAAGCTATCTACGAAGCTCAATGCGCATGTAACGAATTACTATATACACATCTGACTGATCAGTCACTAGTTTAAAGTTTCTAGACACTGGCACGATGCGTCTTATTGTTAGTCGAAAACGCTATTGTGCAGAAAATTCTGCTCGAGAAAATCACTAAGTTATTGATCTTTGATTTTAACTGTATTTTGAGATATCAAATAATTACAATGATGTCTTAGAAAGGATTTTGCAATTTTCTACTGTTTTAATTAATTTTTGTTATATTAATTTTTCTCAAGCATTTTCAGTATAAAATATATATAGATAACATTTCTTAACAAATTTTTTAATTTTCTACATAGAAATTGTTATAACTGTTGCAGATGTTTAGAACAGACACAAAATTTTCAAAAATCTTAAAAAAAATTAAAGAAATTTTAATTGCCGATAAAAAACCGTTGTTTCACCTTGCCTTGTTTTAGTAAAAACTTTTGGTATTTTATTGAGATAAACTTAAAAATTATACGAAACAGGAATTTAAAAGTATTCTAGGTTTTTCCCATTCTTTCATTCTTTCTGTATTTCTTATTCGTAAAGTATATAATTTCAAATACTAAAATATTTATATATATAAAAAAATAATAATTCAATATTTTTATTTAGATATATACGATTTGAAAAATTATATTACCTTTTTTATGTGTCTTATTATTATAAAAAATTTTAAATTATGTAGATATAGCACAATATATTTTTTAAACAGACTAAAGAATTCAGACTTTGTACATCCAGGCACCACGTGTCACATTTTTATACACAAGCTTTTTATCATATACCGTAATGTGATTATTATCGCAGCATTATAAAGACAAGTAATAAATGCGCTATTTTATGGAGCGAACATGTACAGAATATTTAAAGTGCGTCCACGGCAATTGTGCGCTAAACCAAGCAAATTACGTAAAACCTTTGCAAAAATGTAACGCGTAAATTGTTTATTATGTGGAAAACAATGCAAATGAGCAGCATACGTATGTGATAAAATATTTGCTCTTATGCTAAATAACTATTACATTTTAATGAAGTACTCTTTTAAGTAAATGCACTTATATTAGTATGATCATGCCTTTACATTTCGTAAAATGCACAATAATTATCATATATATATAAAGAGTCTTATAAAAGCAATTATGTTATTCATAGTAATTTTTAATATCTCAACAATTACTTGATTTGTTTTAAGAATACGGTTTCTGGGCTTCAGACAAAATAAAAAATAAAAATAATATATGAAATTAGATATAAAACTTGATATATAAGCAATTTCAATAATAACAATAAAAAAAAATAGAAAGAGACAAATCACAAGGTAGAGAATAAAATAAATAAATCGCCGGCCGTGATTGTATAATCATTTCTAATTTAAAAGAAATGCCTTTCATTTATGGATTCTTTGATCAATTTAGATGTCTCAACAATTTCGTAAAAAATAAATAGACTCTTAATTAACCAAAGAATTTGTAATAAAAGCAAATGTGGCAAACCTAGAGTAGTATGCAGCATGTATCGTTTCTTAAAATTTGTTAAAGATATATTCTCATTAATTCTCAATTAATTTTATCTAATATTTCGATCGACTTATTTCAATTGTTTTATTGCTTTCACACATACACACACACACATATATATATATCATCTTTCATCAAAAGTAAAACGTAATCATACTTAAAGTGGATTTAATGTTTAACTTTCGAAAACAGTATAAACAGTTTGTTGAAGGCATGTTTGCTCTCCGAGCTTCATCAGCGATAATTTGATGAAACTTCGTTGATCGACGCATTATCGTAATGATACCGTTTGTACTGTAACGTCATCTCATTCTTTCATTGACGCTAAAATACAAAAGAGCATCTTGGGTTAATTTGTTGTCTGTACATCACGATGTACCTGTTAACAATTTCATCAGTCAGGGGAATACGTCGATTAATTCTAATCTAGATAATAGCATTGTCCTTGCACATCGTAACTCGGTTTATGAACATTACATTTTTTACGCATAGGCCTTTCACGGCGATCTATGTCTATAGTGTTTCTCAAAATTTGCGCGATTTAACAGAACTTTAGTAGCCAATATTACGCGCAAATGATAGACGCGCGAAATTAATTTTAAATTTACTATTACTTGTATAAATTGAACACAAAGAATAAATATTGACGGCAATATATTTTTGTCCGAGTAAAAGAACATGTACATTTGACGTTTAAAATTATCAGAATAAAATAAAAAACGTGAAATTTTAAAGTCTTTTTATAAAAATGCCGAATATTCTGTTTGCATAACGAAAATATAGACTTTGATATCGCGCGAGTCGTCGTTAATCGGATTTTTGAGAGTTACTGATCGACATGGACATTATGCAGCCCAATGCTTCCTGTTTCGTGCGTGCACACATGATTCGCCTTGTGTGCGATCTAGATGCGCAAATAATGAGTCGTGTGTCAGCAATTATACATCATTACTTTATGCGCTGCATCCCAGGGGTGACAAATGTCGATCGAAGAGCGCCATGGTTACTTCATGGCTAACAAATGATCCTTGCGTTCCGTCCCGCTACGTGACATGTGAACCACTCGCAGTTTTGAACTTAAACTCGTCGAGGGAAGATAGAACAGAAGACGAATTTAAGAGCTACTTCATAAAGAAGCACTCGCGACCAACGATCGCATCGACGCTCATATTCCGTCAATAATGTGATGAATAATTTGTAGATTGCAATCTGTGGATTTCGATTGTTGTTCTCTAATAACACTCCGCTGATTATGTTTCGTCCGTCGTCGAAGTTCCAAGAACGAGCCAAGAGCAAAGTGCGGAAAAGATGGCGATTATTCCACGCCACGGACTTTCAATCTCTGATGCTTCCCTGCTTCATCTTCTGCCGCATCCTCGGATTATTCCCGTACAAGATCAACGGCTCGAACTTCGAGACTTCCAGGCTGCGCTATATCCTGTCGTCCGTCATTATGGGCCTGTTCTGCGCTTATGGATTATCGGTATTATACGAGATAGACATTAGCGGAAGAATCGGATTCGACGGTGTGCCCGGATCTCTTCAGGCTCACTGCTACTTCTTGCTCGGCACTTTCATAGCGATCGTCACGTACATTCTGAGCGGTGCGCGAATGCGCTTGCTGCAGACCGTGATGGAGATCTCCGCGAGACTGCCGCCGGAGTCGTATCAGAAGCTCTCCAGGATCATCCACACCAAAGACATAATTGGCTTTTCTTTCCTGCTCAGCCAAATACCGAACTGCCGATCTTACAACATGTCCGACATCCTTTATAAAATGTTCGCGATGTACATCACGCTGCTGGTATTTCAGATGGACATGCTGTACATGAATTGCGTTTGCGTGCTGAAGGCTTGTTTCCAGAGGATCAACCATAATCTGATGAATCTACGGGAACTCGTGGTGAACGACGAGCCGCATCTCCTCAGGCGGATCTATCACGAGCAAAGAAATCCGTTTCTACTGATGGAGCTGAAGGCGCTGAAAAAACGGCATCTGATGGTCAGCGACACGGTGCAGATGCTAAACGTGATCTTCAGTTTGCAGCTCCTCGCCACCATCGTCATGACCTTCGCCGAAGTCACTTTCAGTCTGTACTTCTACATAGCGCAGATGCGCGAAAAGATACCCTTGATCAACCTAGACAAGCAGATCTGGTACGCGTACTACATCACGTCCATAACGTATTATTCTATAAAAATGGCATTGATAGTGTGGGCCTGCGAGACCGGCAAGGATCAGGCCGTGGCAATCGGCACCACCGTGCACGACGTGCTCATCAGCACCAGCGACAAGCAGATCAAAGACGAGGTAAGCGAGATTATCTGTATATTTTTATAAGAATCCGCTGTTTTCAAAGTCTGTATTTGATTGTTTTGCGACTTGCAGTTGCAGCTGTTTTCTCTGCAAATACTGCATCGCGAAAACACGTTCTCCGCGAAGGGTCTTAATGTGGACGCGACGCTTCTCACCGCGGTGAGTGTGATCGATCGCAATCATTATCTGCTTCGTTAATTAATTAAATGTATATTATTTATTTTATGATTCTGTTGTAGATAGTGGGAAGCATAACTACATATCTGTTAATTTTAATACAGTTCATGGTCACGGCGCATATTTGCGATGGAAAGTCATCGAATGTCACAGTTACTTGAAATAAAAGATGATAAATTAATCGAAGGAATGTTTTTTAAATATTGAAAATATTTTCTTTATCATTGTGAATAAAACGTTCGATATTTTGAATACGTACAAGGCCACTTGAAAACTAATTATGTATTAACTATCAAACGCAATTAAAATTTTAAGAAATTTTATTTGCTACAGTGCACCGTGTGAAATAAAGACACTTTTAAAAAATAATGGCTTCGGACTCTCATTAAATGTACAATCCAATTTTCTAACTATTCTTGCGTTGAACTGAAAATGAATTGACGCAATACCCCAGTTCAATTCATGAAAAAATATATGTATATATTTCAATTAATATTAAAACTCTTATCAAATAATTACTGTACCCGCGCGTCATTTCACGATGACTGATCGTAGTTTAGTTTAACAGAGATATGAGTAAAAAGAATATAATTAAAATAAATTTTCATTGACGCCACAGCGGCGGCAATATCAGTGCGGAAATTTAGCGATAAATGCAATCCTCGAGGTCTAAAATTATATCTTAGTACTCTGCGCCGCAAGAACGGACTGCATTGCAAAATTGCGATGTAAGTACACGTGTAATTTTCAGATATTTTTTTCGTCGTCCCTTATCTTTATCAATAGCGAGTGACCCATGGAAATGACTTCTGACCTTTTCTATCAATTTTGCTGCTGTCAAATCGCACGATTCCCCCCTCGCTTCCGAAATTTTTATATTTTTAAATGTTTTTTTTTTTTGCATTTTATAGCAAAAAAGATTTATCGAGAAAACTCAACGTTTATTATCTTCATTATACTATTTTATAAAAAGCAATAAAGATACCATCTTCAATATCGTACCAGCAATTAATGGCTGATTAAAGTAGACAATAATAAAATGAGTTCATGGCAATGTTAGTCGCATATGGGACATGGAATAATCTCTCTATAGCGAGTCGGTATTACATATGTGCAATAATAATGGGCATAGATATTATGTCTGCGATCGTTTGTATTATTTAACGGCGATTCGCCTGCGGCCTCGAAACCGACGTTTTCATTCAGTGCGACGGCACGTGGGGTGTAGCCGGATCGCGATCTATTGTCGTCAAGGTTAACGTTCTACTGCGCGATAATACCCGTACATAGTAGCAAAGGTTAATTTAGACTAAAAGGCTAAGTGCGTTAATGATTCCAATCTTACTTTAATGCCGCGACGCGAAGATCAGATCGTGCCAGGCGGGCGCGACGTACCGCGCGTCGCGAGCGCGGCGCAAATACTTCGTGAAACAATAAGACGACTGTCGGACACCGTCGAATGTCGGCCAAACGAATTATTTCGACGATTCGGATATTTCGTTAATTTATCGCTAAACACCGGTTCGGATCCAGACAAATATATTTTGGTGATCCGAACGGCACTGTGTAATTATGCAATAGAGTGCTGATTAAGATATATGTCGTCTTTCTCGAATGCAGAAAAGCCGATGTATGTAAAAAAAAAAAGGAGGGGAAAAAAACTGAAATGTCAGCAGACCAAATAATGTCAGAGGCGCAAATATGTTAATATACTGCGTTATATAATTCAATGATAAGTAAACTGAATGGAACTATCTTCTTGTTGTTAATGTGACGTCCATTGATTATAATTTTCTATCGTTTTTTATTCAATCCTCGTGCGACTCCGATAGCAAACATTTCTGTAAGATCGGAATTACATAACTGTAGTGCATATCTGCGTATCTGTATAAGATGCATCAGAATTTTTAATGCTGGAAGAAATTGTAAGTCGGAAAATTGAACACAACGGTAAAGATTTGATCAAGGAAGAACCAAATATACACGCTGCTACATAAACATTCTTGAAGGTTGTTTCCTCATATACCGTTTCGTTATCCCCACTCGATGACGCAAGTGAAAGGCCTATTAACCCTTGGGTGCACTCAATAACTGAGGTTTGCAAAAATTTGAAATAGCAGAAAGACGATTTCAATACGTTTCAGTTGAATAAAGCTGAAGTGAGTTGAGTGAAAGCAAAGGAAAGGGGGCGAGCGTTAAAGTTACTTGAAAAATTTACGCAGAAATATTCGATTGAAGATAACGGGGATATCATGCAAGAAATAAATACACTACACTTTGTTCCGCGAGAGAGAATGACGCATCTAATATAGTAAAGTGGACGGAAAATAGAAGTTGCCTATCGCGGCATTCAATGGCGGACACATACAAGCGAATACCAGGGCATTTTTTTAGCTTGGTAAGCCCATTTGCATTGACATAAATTTACGTCGGCGTGAATACATCGGCGTTGGCATCTTTGCTGATTAATACGGTGTTATTGTTCATTTATCGTAGTGGGCAGTTTTTAAAAAGGTATCCAATTGTGACGGATTAAATTCTATATCATTTTGCCGTGGAACAGAGTATAGATACATTTTGAAAACTCCTG
Organism: Linepithema humile; assembly: GCF_040581485.1. NCBI lineage: Eukaryota > Metazoa > Arthropoda > Insecta > Hymenoptera > Formicidae > Linepithema > Linepithema humile. The sequence goes on along the minus strand of NC_090130.1, from coordinate 3,276,330 downwards.
TTAGGCATCCAAGAATTAAAGATTTCAATATCATTAAAATTTGATTTCTATTATTGTAAGAAGCTGATAAAATTATTAAAAAGTTTTGTTTTATTATCAGAAATGATTAAAAACAGTCGTTTATTTGTATTGGAAGTATAGGTGTTTCTCGCGATCTTTTGTCGCGACTGTTTTTTGTACTAAATCATCTTATGTTCTAGAAGTAACTAAGGAGTAGTCTATTTACGTTCGAGCAAACAGATCATTAAATATTAACATTGTTTCTAAACGTTGGATAAACTGTGAGAATAATATTGAATAATTCTGATTTATTCTGAATATCGTTGCAAACTACTGCCGTGCCTATTGTTAAAAGTTTAGAATGCGAGAAAAAGTATTCAAACATTAGCGAGGACATTCACCTTCGTACCGTTTTGTGTACGCCGTGTTTCGAATAGACTTCCGTTTGTCGATTGTGACTGCTGTCGAAACATGTTAAATGTGAACAAGCGTAAATACAGCAAGAATTATAAAAGAGCCTATTATCGACAAATGGCAGCAAAGCCGAATTGATCACTAGCCATTGAGGACTGGATGCAAGAGATGGAAGTCATTGAAACGAGCGACGCGTTGCTATGTGATGATGCAACTGAGCAGGCATTAATGTCGCAGGAAAGGGACGTGCGTCATGAAGGTAATAGTATGGAAGCATTGCAGGAATTCGAATTTTTATAAAGAAAGCAGAGATACATGAATACAAATTTATGAGAGAAAGAAAACGAAATATTATGCAATATTATGCACAGAGAAATGCGCAAATATAACCGGAACTCAATGTCAAGGCTGCAAAATAAATTGTCAAATGATTTTAATGGGTCCGTGAGTATATCTCGATACTGAAAGAAGCAACGAAAGTCTCTCATTCGTTCAATTGGAGAAGAGCAATGTAAAAGTTCTAAATTTCAGAAATTATTTAATGAGACTTGTTAATCAATTTCCTAAATCTAGAGTTTTTAAAATTTGACGAGACTGAAAAATAATGTATTAAAATGATTTTATTCTCATTCGAAACACACTTGATAGTAAATTATAATTTACTATAAAAATAATTTGAAACAAAACTGGCATATCGGAAAAACAATTCATTATCATTAAAAAATTATTCTTGCTAATCGAGTGTCTGTGGATGAAGAAGAAATATTTTATACTTTTATGTAGAACAATTTTTCATTGCGTATATTTGATCCCAATTTTTACTTTCTTTTAGAAATGTTCTTTTTTAAATCTATTTTACTAAAATTATCTTTTTCTTTTTTGGATCTAAATTTTAATGTTTTATATAAAACTATAGCAATATCTGCTGCATAGTTATGGCATGCATTTAGCGTGCGACTGTTGCGGTTACACGATATACTATGCGATAACTGTATCCGTATTGATTGCCTGGATACTACGCATGTATATGACGAAATCTCATGCAATAGCATGAGTATGTACGCGCCACGATTCTTTCAGACAGCCCAAAGTTCCGTTCATTTGTCTAATTCTGGCGGCAAAAAAGCGGGGAAGAGTACTTCGGCGTAGGCGATCACGCGATTGCGCGACCGCGTCTCATCGCGCGAAACGGCGCCTCTCTTTGACCGATACGCAATTGTCAGTATCGCGCCAACCGCCGCGCCGAGTGAATGTATCGGGGTGTTGCTCTTGTGCCTTATTCGCTTTTGTTGTTTGCAAATCGGAATTTCTCCAGAGAAAAACAGATCTTTCCCAGCTGAATCGCATCGTGTTTCTCGGGGCGAGCGGAAAAAACAAGGCGTTCCGAGCGCGAGAAAAAAAAAGACGAAGTTAATTTAATACAAAAGATAAAAAAATAAACTGTGCAGCATCATGCTGGAAAGACTCGAGAGGATCACGAGACAGGCGAAAGTGACGTCCCGCTAACACGGACAAACATGTGATCTTTATGTTTATTAGTGGACACAAGAAATTGTACACGCGTCGAACTTATATACGCCGCCGCGATTAGATAAAGAGCAAATAGCGGCGGGATTGCGCGCACATGTGAAGTTCAGCGGATGCAAGTCCGTGAGCGAACACCGTGCGCGGCCTGATAATCGATGCAAAAACGCGACCTTGCCCGGAGATCTTTAATGCCGCCGGCACCGCGCCACGGGCTTCTTTCGTATTCGCATTCACGGTAGCGAGCACATGACGACGAGGTCTAGGATATAAACAACCAGACACGTAATCAGCGAACTGTCGGCGCAACACAGTGCGATGCAGTGATTTTAATTCGCGCGTGAGAGAGAAAAAGAGAAAGCCGTTGATCTACGTCGTGGCTACGCTTAGGGAGGCGCAAGGGCGCCTCTTGAGATTCCATTCCCGTCCGATGAAGTAAGTCATAATACATCTCTCTCTCTCTCTCTCTTTCGTACTCGCCTCACATGCGAAACTTGCCACCTGAAAAATTCCTACGACGCCTGGTTTCCCTCCAAAGTTGATACCGTGACGTCCCGAAAAGTCGTTATCGTTTTAACTTATCTGTGATTGGATTAAACTTCGTCACGTGTAACCGAGCATTAAGGAACTTTCAGCGGTTTTTACGTCTACGCAATTAAAACTTATCGCACGAGAAGTAATTAATTGCCGGAGCGTTTTTAATGCTTGCGGCTATTTAACTCGGAAATTATCTATTTCGTTCGGCACATTAAGCACATCGGTATACATTAAGCTGAGAAAGCCTTTAAAGATGCTATCATTTCCTGTTTCAATATGTTAAATAAATTTATCTGAAGTTCTCTTTTGCAAAAGTAATCATTTATAAATTAGTGTTTTTCGAGAAGATCGCCCTCTGTCTAAAAATCATCATTATTTAAGAAAATGGTGAAATGGCATGAAACAGAAGATTGAGTTCGTGCTATATTTACGACGGCGCGACTCTTGTACCGCCAATCTAACCGGGACGATGTGCCAAGAAATGTGGCTAAAGCATTTGGCGCACTTTGTGGAATTGTTGGGGTACTGTCTCTCATAAATAAGTGCGTGATTCGTATAATTTATATAGAAGTAAGAATGACAATCGTCCACTTCATTACATTACTAAGTTTCTCTTTCAGCGAAATCATCGATAATATTTGTCATTATGAAATTTTTAAGTAAATAATAACCGTGGACATTGCAAAAATACATATAAATTGACTTAAAATTAATGCGAATAAATTATTTCCAAAAATCCTAATGTTAAGAATGATTATTATTAAAAAATTGTTATAATTGAAAATTTTAACATTAGAAAAATTCTAATTTAAAAACATTACAATTGATTCTTAATTGAAAGGTAAAAAGCTAAATTAGGTTGGTGCGATAAGTTTGATTAAAGTTTCACGTGGGAACTCAGCGTGGCGGAAGTCAGTGAACTTTTTGTTCAGAATACGCGATAAACGTGACGTTTCCGTTAGACGTGCTCGACCGCGCAATAGCGTCTTTGCGTTATTACACGGTGTTAGCAAAGGCTAACGAGAATTTATGAACGCGACAATGAGTCGTCTAGTTTTGTCGACAATACGTGGTTCTCATACTATTGACTCCAGCTGCGCCATTCTATTTCGAACTGTTCCCGAGAGTTAATCACTTTACTTTATCCTTTAGTAATGTTACTCTCGAACAACATGATCTTATCCCACTGAATCTTATCTACTGAATATAGTGCTAGCTATTACAGTTGAACTCCAATCATTGTTGCATTCAAAATTTTTTCCATTTCTAAAAATACCGTGTCGATTGAAAAAGAAATTGATTTTAGATACAATGTTGGACATATTTTTGACACATATGTAGACACATTGTTGTTAACTTCGGAAGATCTGCGAGAGGAATTTTTTCAGCTTCACTTTTATCTTCCCCGCCAAATGAAAGATTAAATGTCATGAGCGACGTCAATCATTATTTAATTCGCGCTTGCTCATCATGCAGAAGATCCGATATGACGTACAACGAATGCGGAGTGCATTGAAAATACCTGAGACAAATTGAATCAACTTGTGCTAATATTGTCGTTCGACAAATTCGGCGTTGAACAAACAACCGAAGACACACGCTCGAGTATCATTCCGGCGAAAATTTGCGTACATATTCGATGAGATATTTTAATTCTCGTTCAAGGTTGCTTTGAATTTCTCTATAGAGCACCGGCGCGCCGGGAGTGGTCACTGTAAAAGCCGCCTGAATGAAAGGTGCAAGAGGTTCGTGTCTGCGCGGTTTTTATTTTGCGCGCGCGAGCGCGATGAATTATTGTTCTCGTCGGCGGGACGACGGATAAGCGATTTTACGAATCCCTCGAGTGCATGTGTACATCACCGACTCGGATCGTGTTATGCGCCGTTTATCATCGTCCGTCGCATTTATTATCCACTGTGCGGTGGCACGCGTGCTATAAAAGCCTGGCGGCGATTAGAAATGTGCTCGAGAGCGAGAGACGTTATCCATCCGCGCGCTCCTACTAGGGTTAACCGAAGGATTGTCGTTTCTTCTTGCAAACCAAATTCAGCAATTTGTATCAATTTTGCACGCTGACGCAATAAAGAACAGTTTCAAGCAACGTCTGTCTTCGTACAAAAATTCTTTTCAACAATCGCCCTTTCCCGATCTCGACAAAATTGCTCTTTCCATTTTTATGACGTAATTACTTCAAGCTTAAATTGAACGAACAGCTACGGTTTCCATAATTTGAAATAATCTTGCATATTTTGAATAATTTTGCAAGGCTAATAACCATTTGTTCCGTTTTTTGCAGTTTATCGTAAAGTTTATTTCACCTCGTCTCGTTCAAACGATAACGTAATAATTGATTTTCAAAGTAATAGCCGTGTGACGCAATTATTGCGTCGCACGATTGTACGAAATCGCGCAAATGCGAAATAATCTACGCGCATGAGGTAAGTCAGGAATGCGGGCCCGCTGTTCTATCGAAAATAGCACCGCTCGTTTTTTTCTTCATTTTTATCGCCGACCACTTCTCTTTCCGAGATCCGCCTCCGTTCGCTCCGATCGCTCGACCTTGTCCGTGATAGTCATTGTCACAATTCCAGTCGATCGAAACTAGTGTCGAACGGTTGTGATTGGCTTGGAAAAAGACGTCATAACTCACCGCCTTCGTTGGACTTAATCAACTTCTTTTCCCGAGGTCATTTGATACGCTTTTTTTTCTTTCTCTCTACGTAACATGCAAGTTTTTAAATAGTATACTTATTAGCTCATAAATTCACCGAAGCGATATCTTGCCTCGCGAAAAATGTTTATGTAAGTATACAATTTGAAGCTCAAGCAAACAGAAATTATTCTAATTTTATCAACTTATATGTATTTACGCACGAACGGCGCGCGTCTTGCTTACACGAGCGGCGTCTCAATTTACGTCAGCCCGATTTGCGTTCCTTCGTTTCGCCATGCTGCATCGCTTACGAATTACGGGCACTGCTGGTTTCGCGCAGTTTACCCTTCCAATTACGTCGTTAAGGCTTTCCGTTTATCTCGTATATCTGCGGCGCGTTCCGATTGCTTTATTTCTTGCTTCACTTCTTTCTCTTCGGTGCCCGACAATTGCGACGCAGTTTCAGAACTCGGGCGTTGCGGAGCCTCGGTGAGGTTTTCAATTCATGACGTTAGCACCTTAATCGATGCCACCTTTCCGAGGCGTTAATTATACGCGAGGAAAGAGCCCGGGTATGCGTAACGAATGCATGTGCGTGCGATTCGCACGCAAATGACGACCCCGTTGACATCAGCGTACATTTACTACTGACTTTCCTCGTGATCAGCCTGGACTTCGGGACTGATCAAAGAAAACACAATACGCAGAAAAATAACGCGATCACCGTGACGTAAATATAAACAGCCGTCTCGCTTTCACTTTCATTTCTGACTTATTAAAACTCTCGTATTATTGCAATCTCTGCGATGAGATAGATGAGCAGAGGAAAAAGTAACGGAGTTTAAAAGTGTCGCTGAGAGTTTCCTCGATGCGTCTAAACCGATTTAGTTTGTGATTCGTAGCCCTTCGGGCGCCGATTCTTCGGACCGATAAAATCATGATCGCCGCGTTTTGATTCGACGAGTAATTTACTCGGCGCGCTTTCTCTCTAGCCGTTTTTAAAGCGGCCGATCCATTCATGAAAGAAGATAATAATTTTCTACGAGCGCGCAAGTACGCGCGACGTGCGGCGACGTACGTTGTTTTTCTCGTGCTACGTAATGGCACGATGCGCGACGCGCTACAGCACGGAGATAAAATCGGATCTGGGTTGCGCGCAAGTCGCGAGTGCGTGAGTCAGTTGCTTGTCGCGTCGTCGGCTGGAACAAACAGAATTATTAGGCTAATGTACGAATAACGGCTGCTTCAGCATTGGCCAATGCATATTTTTCTACTAGATAAACGTTTCCACGAAATCCGTTACGTAAGACATTCGGCGATGATTCCAAGTGTGATGCGAATATCTTTCTCCCTCTCTCTCTCTCTCTTTCTCGAAATAAGAAATCACTTTTTCTGAGCAAATTAAATGATGTTATGACGCTACCGAGGACTTGCCTAATTGAAATCATCGAGAAAAACAACTTTATTACGTTACGATACAGACGTACATTAGCGCTATTTGTCTCACCCATACTTTTTCGAAGATGTTTGAAGAATCCGTTTATTTCAAACCAATGACCAACAGATTAAATACGAACAATGATTCACCGTGATGCCTAGAATCCTGTGACACGACTAATGATTCATCCTAGAATCCTAATATAAGATCATCTAAAATAAAATAGGGCGTATAAATACTGGGCACGTTTATTTTTGCGAATATCATTACGTATGCATAAACGTCTAACTATTTACATTTCGCACGCGCTTCTTTCGCCGCGACAAATCGACGAGTGTTCAATGTTCGTGTCCGAACCACTCATCAGCACAATTGAGATCCTAATCACAGAGGAGAGTGCGTTATTAGATGTCGATGATTGAAAATCGCGCAAAAAAACTCATTTATCATCCATGTAAACACTCGATCATGCAACAATCTTGATCAATCCTATAGAAAATGAAACAGTTCAATTTTTCATTCGCAATAATAACGCTTTAACTTATAATTATCTATGATTATTTCATAACAAGTCTCTCGCTATTATTGTTACGTAAGCAAAAACTTCGGAGTTTAGTCTCACGGCAAACACTCAAATATTTTCGATCTCGATATGCGCATTTGTGAACCGTACAGAAACGGTTGTGTCAGTTATCACGCATGACGCGACACTTTTTTTGACGTATCGACGTAAACAAGTATCATTTTTTTTATGAGCGCAGCAACGACTCACACTCACATGCAGATAATTGTGCGATATACACTGGGGATTCATAGGTTTCCAATGAAAAGATACGATCACGCGTGCATGTTTGTGTCGAAGAATATCTTTATCATAATGTTTTGCGGTTTACAATAATTTCGCATATACAAAATGTGTGCTTCTTCGGACATCGCAATGGAACAATCAACACACGTGTCACCCTGAAATCACTGGCGCAAAAAGTCTACTCTTTGCGACTTTGACAAATTTGTCGCCATTTCTCAATTTCTCGCCATCAAAAATATGCAAATATGAGTTCTCGGATTATTACTGCAATTTTTTTACTTGTAGCTTGCGTTCACGTATTGGTTTCTTGTAGTTTCGAACTTCAGCCAAATCGAAAATACTACTTCCGAATCGAGCGATCGATAAGCTCTTAAAAAATTGTACGTTTCGAAATATTTCGAAGGCATCCTCGTGAGTCACGTTGACATGGCGCATGGTCACGATGACGCGTGTGGAAGATGACGCGCTGCTCGGTTGCGAGGAGCCAGAACTCTAGGCAGGTTAGAGGCGCCCGGAAGTGACCTGTATCGCGAGTGCCCGTATATAGGCGCCGACGAAGCCACACACGTGTCGCCGAATTAAATTAAGCGCGGTCACTGCCAGTTGCGTCCCTCAGCTTTTGCATAGATAAACCAACAATTACGCGTTATAGATTCCCTCATTGCATTTCAGTTAGAAATTATAATGATAACATGCTTGCACGTAATTACAGAGTGTATATGCAATTATTTTAAATTGTTACTATGTGTTATAGATTCCCGCGTTGCATCTCAGTTAGAAATTACAATAATATTCTTGCACGCAATTACGGAATGTATATGCGATTATTTTAAATTGTAGTGCATTTTAAAATATGAAAAAAATCTCGCCCTGATATTCTTCAGAGAAATTTATCAAAGTCAGCGTTTAATCTCGGAATTGTCAACATGTCCACTATCTTTGCGGATGTGAAGCGTATATGATACGAGAAATACAAAATAAATTTGCGTCTGTATTTCTGCGAGATATGGACATTCAGATTAAGCGGTTGAAAATGCGATAGAAACTGGGGTATCAATATTTGAGTGTCGATAATCGCGAGGAAGATATTTGTGCGAAGATAAGTTCTGAAAATTAAATTCGGAGCACCCACGATCGACTCTATGCGCCAAAGTACGGACGTATGTGAGATCACCAAGTGCGACGACTTTCGAAGTGCGCACTCACTTATTTTCGAAAAATACGTGTTCAATGCGCATATTGCAGTTATCATTTTTTGTTTCGCTTTAATTTATCGTCGCGATGCCGATAACACAAAAAGTACCAATGTTTTGCGAAAAAAATATTAGCGATTATTGATATCTGTATCATTCGACTTTCAATGAGCGAGAGCGTTAATCAAAGTTGAATCTATATATAGCTCAATCAATTCATAATTACGGATATTACCGGATCATGCTAATTATACTTTTTAGTGATTTGATATTCTGAAAAAAATTTCTGACACAACTGTTTAATTTAACATTGCTGGAAAGAGACAGAATTTTAAAGAATTCAAGAAGACAAATATATACATACGCGAAAAACATAATATAGAAGATATAAAATATCTTCGTATTTTCTTTCGCGGCGTTCACTAACATGTTATTTAATAAAATTTATCCCAAGTGTTATCAACCTGTTTTCGACATGCTATTTGAAGGGAAATATTATCGCGAGATAAATAAAGTTTCTTTATCGATCAATTATTTGTTTTCAATGTTAATAAACAAAATATCGGTCTTTTTCTTTCCACGCCACGGTGCTCCCAAGTTAGACTTCTGCGAGGGAACTGCAGAAAGTCGCCGTCATGCACGAGAGTAACGGTTCGCCGGTGTGACTACTGCTGGAAACAATCCGCTCGCATCAGTCATGCAAAACGGTGAACCGCGGTACAATGCCATTATGAGGGAACGCGACTGCAAAGCTGTCGCATTTACGGTCGTACGTTTCACTCTCAAGTAGGCAATTCGTAGTGCTTGACGAGTATGTCTATTGAAGTATAAATATCCCGCGAGAGAGCTGTCGTTCAAAATAAATATTGTCAGATGCAAACAGTTTGTAATTTAACGCCGTAATAAAGTTTGCATATTTCAAAGCTCCGAGAAGAAGCCATCGGTGCCGGATTTTGCTTTGTAATCGCGTTCAGGCGCAAACAAGTTCAAGTAGAAGAGATGCTTATAATTTTGCTGTTGTTCAGTCACTTTATTGTCCGCAGTTTATTTTCGCTCGCAGGCGGAAGTTTCTCCCGCTTTATCTTCAATGTTTCTTTAATTGCCGTTTATTTAGCTGCGAATGTAAAAAAAAAAAACGAATAAAGAGAAACGATAACAAACAGAGATATTATCTTACATTGTTTGCGTCGCGGAGAGATCCGCAAGTGCCATAATCGGCGTTTCGCGCAGACTTCCTAAGAATACCTGCAGAAACTGATTACTTGGCAGACCGAAAACGGCGGCGTGGATCACGTTTGTGTGACGCAGCGATCAGCTGGCCGTCACGTCGCATGGAGGCGACGAAAGTGCAAGCTGTATCCACGATGGTGCAACGTCAGTCGGTGTGACCGGTTCTGCGGCTTCGAATTCCGTACACAGCGTCATATTACGCTGCTTTTGTGCCGTTGTAACCACGTGCGGGTCGACGACAGGCTTCCTCGTGTGTTAGGGACGTCATTCCCCGGTCTGTCGATCTCTTCATTGCTTGCGAGGATTCTGTTTTACTATCTCGCGAAAGTCGTTCCCACGTTTGGCAAGCGGCGCACACAGAGATACGCCGAACAAAATCTGTATTTTCGATATTTTCTATCTAGGAATATCTATAATCTTTAATTGTCGTTTCTCAGATAAAATCGCGATAAAAATATTGCAGTTATAAAATATTGCAATATTTATCTCAACTGTAATGCTTAATAAATTATTTAAAAAAAAAAAAAAAATTGCAAGATTCCATCTGTAAAATTCCTCTTAGGCGCCATTGTACGACAGATCGTTGTGTTGGAGTTGTCGGCGAGCATCACAGTCAGACTCACTTGCGTATGCGCGAATTTTTTCGGATTACGATCGCGCACTGCGTTGGCCTCGACGTCGTTGGCACGCATATGGCGCGCTATCGCACTGGCTGCCAAGAACAGCGATACCTTTTACGCACTCGGTAGCGTACGCGCTGTACGCTCGACAGAATGCCTTTTCAGTCCAGCGATAGACTTTTACATTTTACATTGTCCATACACACACACACGCACACACGCTTGAACCGAGCCAGTTGAAATTTTGACCGCTCTGTCGGATTTAATCAGTCGTTTGCGATTGTTGGAGATTGCTGAGAATATCTAATAATATCTGACGGCGCGTCTTTTGTTTTGCACGACTCCCGCTTGATTTTCGCAGGATCGCACGCACGTAGGTGGATACGTTCTAGTGGAATATATTCAAAAACAAGATTGTATCTTATAGAAGTTGTGTCTTTTGCAAACGCGATAAATAATGGAGCATCCTATTTCTAACGTTGAAAATATATATTCCTGTGTAGTTCGCGCTGATTTATTTGCACATCTTGAGACTCTAAAACTTATCTACGAGTCTATCTACTCTATCTAGTACGCACTGACCAGGCTCAATCACTAGTTTCATTAATGCCGGCTAATTGTTAGTGTAAGTTTAAATTACTCCTTATCTATTTTCTAATTCGAGTACCAGTGAGAGACGTAGATAAACCTTAGAGGATTAGATAAAACTTCTTCTATAAGATACCAGCGAAATTAACTCTTTCGTAATCAGCGAGAACTTGTAATTCCACTTAATTTTCACGGCCACAAGTTTCTCGGGAATCGCAAATCTCAATTCAATAAGAATATAAGATATCATTAATTTTTTATTTCTTTGACGAGTTAATTCACTAAAAACTCTTAAAAAAACTTGTTTCACCGCGTGTTCTCGCAACCATAAACATTCCTAAGTGAGCAATTTCGTCGTGAAAGGGTCGAGCGGTGTCGAGGAAACCGGCCCTAAGTCGCGATCTCACGCGTTCCGGGTGAGCTACGCGCATACCGCGTCGATGAGTGGCTATGCAACGGCGTTCCGCAAGCGGACGCTATTGCACGCGCGGATAAGTATGCAAGTAAGCAGGTCGATGCACTCCACCCACACCTGGCCCGCGCGAAATAGCCGGTCTGTCCTTGACACGGCGTGAACCGGCCGCTTCTATCTTGGAGTATGGCCCAATCCCTCGAAACGAGACTATTTCGCCGCTATTTATTTGTTTATCAAAAGGCTTCGCCGCTGTTCGGTAAACATTGAGCAACTAATCCGCAATAACGGATCGTATTTTCCGTCTTTATATTTGCGAGGGTAATACTAGTCGAGTCACGAAATTGCTGGACGCGCGTCTTTATCGGCTCTCAACTTCACAATTGGCCATTTGTCATAGTTGGTTTTCGTTTGTCGACGGTATCGTCGCGTTTTGTATCTATTCCGAACGTTTGGCAGTTCGCTATTGACCTGCCGCACTGCAACCGTGCCAAGTCGCGCAACGGTGCACCGATACGTCGATCGGCGCGCTTTCTTAAGTATGCGGCGCACTCACGGCCGATTTAAAGCTACAGCGAATCTCTTTGTTGTTCAAGCACCTAGAGAGAAGACTATTCAGAGCATTGTCGAAAACAGAATCTATCTCTCGCTCCGAGAATTTCTATTGAAAAATCACAAAGATACAATGTAAGAGATTCCTCTAAAGCATTTTTATGAATACAAAATATGCTTCTCATTTAATTGATGGAATTTATTGACTCGCTGACAAAGATATGTGGAACAAATTTTTTGTATTTCTTATAAATATTTCTTGTAACAAGTTTTTATCATAAATATATCGTGCTTTACATCTGTGTAAAGTATATATAACGTGTGAAGTATATATAACGTGTGAAGTATATATAACGGAGTAAAATTAAGAAAGAGAATGAAAAACGAAAGTGAAAGAATTTGTGGAATGACTTCTAGTGTGAATTATATAGGGTGCCGAAGCTTGTTGGGTCAGCGCTAGGTGTATCCTAGGTGTATCCTATACTCGTATAGACAGCTGCATCCCCATTCTTTGGCATCCGCATCGTATCAAACGGCGCACGTGCTCTCACGCACGACCCACGCGCATGAGGCCGATGAAGGATCGCCACGAGGCGCGGGAATGGGCGCGAAACTTGTTTACGCGACGGAGCATCGTCGCACATTCCGCGGCGTAAGTTGCAGTTATTCAGGGAGCCTTGACTCGTAGCCACCGCGTAGGTGCACCTCGTATTTACCGCGCGTGAGACCACGCAAGCCGAGGGGGTAGGGGGTGGGGATAGCGGACCGTAGACGGACCGGAATTAATTGTTGACTGCGAATGCACAGCAGCACAGGCGCGACGGGTATTTCTCGTGCTATTGATCTTTTTGTCGTCGAGCCGGTAGCTTCGTAATATGTTTGTCGTGATCAATCTCTATATATAGACGGAAGTCAAATGTTGCCAATAAGATGATAATAAATGATTGATAATACAGGCGTCGAGAAGAAAAATAAGCTTATCATGTTCATTTCCTCGATGCAATTAATTCTTCGTTGCTGTATTCGTAATTGATTAAAAATAGGAGAAACGTAACTGGGAAAACAGCATTTTACATTTGCATTGTCTCGCATCAATCTACAATTATTGGAATGCATCCGACACGCTTTTTTTTTGTCGTGCGCGCGGTGCGTTGTCTACGCGTGGGACCGACAAACATAATAAGAAAGGAAACCAATTAGCTGAGGACTGGGTAATTACGTGAATCATGAATAGATGAAGATTTCGTGAACGCACGTCGAACAGTCCTTCCATCCTTTTCGAGCAAGGCCTTCGAGTCTTGAAAATCGTTACGCTATTTTACATTCTAATTTTATTTTTGAATACATTGAATAAAATTTGAAATTCTTATAAGGAATTATAAGGAATAGTTCCTAGAGTTCTCCTAGTTTCCTTCAATGATTTTTTCCGCGTGTTCGCGGATCTACTATTACGAAACCGAGATGCCTCCATTAATCGCGCGCATTAATATAATGATCCAATATTTTTGTTTCGCGTGCCGCGAACACTACATTGTATAAAATGTATGGAGATCATATATCACTTCAAGGTCAACGAATCGCCGCGGCCGAGGCTGATCACTCGCTGGAATTTGTTCGAAAGCATCGCGGGAGCGCGATAGAACCGCGATGCAGTTCGCGGCGTGCAAGCACTTCGCCGTGGTTTATCTGCCGCGTGGGAGGTCTGGATCAATGCAGTTTGCGAAGGAACGCGAAAAATGACGTTGTGGTAATCGCGGCCGGTGGTTTATGGGCCGAGCTATCTGCTAGAGGAATAATATGCGTGCGCGTCGGTTGGAGACGGTACACGAGGTCAAGCGCGATGGTAGTCTTTTGTTCGTTCAGGATACCGCCCAGGACAAAGGAACTGCGCGTAAAATATACACCCTCCAGCAGAAAAAAAGAAGAAAGGGGGAGATGCTCGAGATACCGACTAGAATTTCCCACAAGCTGTAAACCTGAAAACCTGATTTACATAGTCCAGTTTTAGGAGAGTGATTTTTTTGCAATAACTATCTCGGCGAATATTTACAAGTAGAAAGTAAATTTGTAATAAAAACTGTAATAAAAATTGTTATAAAGATTTTATATTTCAAGTATGCAAATTGAAATTTTTATTATCGTAGCAGAATTTATTTTATAAGTAAAATTCGATAAAATATATAAAATTTTACAATGCGTAATTATCTTTTCTTTTTTAAAATCTATTTTCTTATCTGGTTTTATCTTCCTTTCATTTTTTTATTTTACATTTATATTATATTGTAGTGGCATATATCATGCATTAAATTAAAAATAATAGCAACCTGTTTAATTCGTGTAACTCATACGGTATAAATATTGTACACAAGCACAAGACTTGGCGCGGTTAAAATATGCATATTTCGGTCAGCAAGCCGGTACTCTTCATGGACAATCTCGAGGATAGGAGACCTGTGATTTCTCCGGTGCTCATGTACGGACAAGGTTAACCGGTCGATGAGCTCAGGAATCAAGCTGGAAGCAATCGTTCGGTATCCACGTAGCGATTTGTTGTCACGCACGAGAGCTTTCTATTTCTCCGTGGCAATGAAATCGCCACGTGTGGAACACTCCGGTTCCCGCTATTCGAGGTCGCCAAATAATACTAATTGTGCCTAAATAAAAGAATACTGATTTGAAATTGAATAGAAGAGTCGTTTCTCGGTTAAAAAAACAAATCCAATGAATACACAATGTATTCAATCGTGGATGCGTATGCGGGAACGCGAGTATATAAATCGACGGCGTTGTATACGATTACACGATTGTTTACTTCATATGTTTGCCACATCAAAATGGCAATGGCAACGAGTTTTCCTATTGCATCCTACGAGAAAATTACAATGTGTTGTCAGCTTGCAATTAGCATTATGCGCTTCACTGCTTAGATAAACAGTTCTCGGGAATTGTCAGGAGGCGTTGAATTTCCTTCTAGCGATTAGGATTCCCCTTTTTTTTTTGTTGCTTCGATTGTGCGACCGCTTTTAACACGCTTTTCGCGAAGACGTCTGCCATGCTAATGAATTTGCACACTCCCCGGAGTGTTGCCGTAACGGCGTAGATCGACAGTAACGGTATTAGAACTTGACGCGTTTATTGTCCATTAACGCATTTTATGCCACTCGTAGACGCGGACACACCCGCGGAGTACAATCTATTAACGAATGCATACTTCACTGAAGTAGTGAATCTTAATTAGTCGCCGATAGATTTATATTTATCGCCGACGAAGACATTTCCGCGACAATAAATCGCGATGAGAATTTTTTCCGAGAAAATCTATCGCTATGCGTAAACACGCGTTAGAGCGGCGAGCTAATCGAGTGATTAATTTGTGCGGTTGATGTATATGCGGCATCAACAGATTGTGACAGACTTTGTAAGAGTTTCCATTGATATTATCACAGTGTGCGATTTAATCGATCTCTCGATAAAAATAATTCGATACAGCTATAATTAAAGCGTGCAACAATTTCGCAAAGAAATTTATACGATTAAAAAATTATCTTGTATGTATCTAAAAAATTATGCTCTGGTATTTAAAATTTTTCATAGTTTTTTTATATAACTTTTACAAAAAAATTAAGACAAAAATATTAATATAAAAAAATTCAAAAATATATCCTTATTTTATAAGATTAAAATAAAAAATCATTGAAATAATTGCGGCACACATGTGAACGGATATGTGTGGCTACGTGTTTAAGCAAAATACACTGTTAATGCGTCGATAATAACTTGAATGCGCATTAGAATAAGAAATAAGAATAAATAAATAACATTAACGTTAAACTACGACTAGTTGACCGCGTGAAATGGTCGGTGTTGTGCGCACGAAAATTATATTTATCGTCGTAGATCGCATCGCATGGTCGTGGCAAACAAGTGTCATCGTGACGTCAATAAAGACACTGACAAGTGCGTGCGATTCGCCGATGCTTCGCTTTTATCTATGTATGTCGATTGTCAGTGCGCACGGCTTTCGCGATGCAACGTCACAGCTCGACGCATTTTAATGATGCGTCGATCTACGGGCTCACATTAGTCGTCGATCGATATCGACTCGAACAATTTCCGATCTGGGAGAAATCGCTCGTTTGCGACATCACACCGCCCGTCGAAATTTTTTTTTTTTTTTTAAGCGCGTATTTGTAAGGTACAATGTGTTGTATTAAAGTGACTTGTCCAGAAAGATGATGGATTGCTATTAACCAATCTATTGATGGATTAATTTTTTTTAACCGCTTTTTCACTTACATCACTTCCTTCAACGTAATGTACGTATTTTTTTAGTAAAAATAATTTCATCTATCTTACTGAGAAATAATCATCTAGAAATTAAATTCCAAGTGGAATTGAATGTAAATAGATAATGCGAAAATAAAATACTTTCGTGTAGGTCTGTGAAAATATTTTCATTATTCTTGCACATCGTGCTAATGATAATGGAATCTCGTAACAGATCTTTTAACACGTCAGATATTTTCCTAAGAAACAATTTACTACGACCTTTGTGCAGTTTTACGATTTGTTTGCTTGTTTTTGTTATTGTGGCTGAGAGCCAGCGATCTCATTTTCTAATACGAGCCTTAGTCAAACACAGCTTTACAAATTGCCTGTTTCTACTGCGTAATTAGAATACCTACGGCTATTGCCGGGGTATAGCGGGAACGATAACTGAAAGGTACGTACTCATGCGTAACAATCGCATTAATTCTAACGACAAGAAGTTAATTATAAAATCAATTTAACGCACTCATTATCGCGCGCTGACAAACGTCGATAATAAAAGTTCGATAATTAGAATTCAGTGGAGGATATAATGCATACGTGTAAAATGCAAAATTAATAAAAAAATTTAACAGTGCATTAATGCTGTTTATTAATCGTTGAAAATATCAAAGTAACCGTCATCGAGTAATACAATATCTCATTTGAATTGAGACTCGGGAAAATAATTCTCGTATAACGTCACGGCACTTATTGTGACATTCATTACACGCAATCGAGATCTCTGGCCTCGGCCAGCGCGAATTTCGTTGGCGTGTATCGGCGATATCGTTGTTTATCGTCGTCGTTGAAAGCGCACGCGTTTCCGCTGTCGCGGAAAAAACACTCGATAAGAAAGCGAATGGCGTGCGTTGATTTGTGATTTTCATTCGCGATTTCCCTCCTCTCTCCGGCGCCGCGAAGTCGCTTCTTGCCGCGTTTCACGCGTGATTCCGTTTGTGCGCGTTCACTTGCGCCCGCGTTTTGCGCCCGGTAGTGTTTTTCCATGCACGCAATAGCGCGCGCTGAGACTTTGTTTCGCGCGCGCGCGAATATGTTTACCCTTTCCAAAAATAGATCGTACAGCTGTCGTTTGATGTTTTGTAGCACGAAACTTTTATTGCCCCGTAGACAGGAAGAGACAGTGATATTTCATTGTACCGTGGGATCAAACCTCTTTCTTTTTTCTTTTTTACGCAACTTATCGTGTGCGAGGGAAGAAATATAGATAGTAGACAATTTATAAAATGCATAAAGAAGCGATGACAAGAACAAAAAAATATTAAGATAGAAAAGTTTTAGACAGTTGTATATAGAAATTCTTTTTTTCTAATGTTAGAATAATTTACTTACGACACATTAATAATGTATCATTTATATTCGAAAATAAAAATTTGATTTTACGCTGATATTCGAATAAAGTAAGCAAACGCAGAAGGAAAACCTGTCGTGCAAAGTCATCGTGTGCCTCGTTGTCAAATCGTTCTTGACGTTTTTACCATATCGGGCCATACGCGATTGGCTGTTGCTCGGATCTCGGTGACGTGTTTTTCACGCCACCAGGTCACTAATATTCGCGTCACTCGTTTAAGTTATTTTTCTACTTTTTCTCGGAAGTCCGATATCTACTTCTGTTAGGATTTGCAAAAGGATTTGCAATGCTGAAATTTTGCGCTGTTTTGCAATGACGTTGACTAATTGCATCTAGCAAAACTTTCCTTGTCGTCATGAAACCGCCAATTACATCATTTAGCTGTATCATTTCGCAATGTGTCTTGCGTGTCGGAGGTCTTCCTTCCTCCTGTTGTCATTTGTTTGAGATAGATACGCAATCGTTCTATCTCGAATCGCTCTTGCGACGATTTCAGACGACGCAAACATACTCGGAAATTTAGTTTGAAAATATTATTCGTTGCCTTATACAAGCTCGGAGAGAAGCAGTGACGGGTATGGAAATTAAGTCAGACTTTCTTCTTTATTGCACGGTATTTGTGGAAATTGCTTGTTTTAACGAGACGTTTGCAGCAATATTTTAAGTCATTCGCTTCTGCGCATGATAATAAAGCAAATGTTGACTTATTGTGTAAACAAATTTCGAGCAACAATAATAAGGAGAAATATTGACGTAAGAACAAATACAGACCATACAAATATCAATTTTCTCGAAGCAACCAAATAATCATCAAAACTGTTTGAAAATTGACGACATCTGTTGAGAAATATTTACATTGTCTCTGTGAAATCACATCAAATGTAATTATACAAAACACGGAATGTTACGTCAAATGTATTATACAGTACGTCGAAATGAATTGATTAATCAATCAACGCATCGAAAAAATTACTCGAGAATAAAGAGATATCGTCGTTTGTAGAAAATATTAATGTTCGCAGAAAAATGTTTTTATGCGATCTAGATATTCCGTGATCACGCCGAACACAATTATGTGAAACGTCCCAATTAAGGGGGAAATTTTTCGCATGTGAGAAAAATATCAAATGGCGACGTTGCGCCGATTCGAGGCCGGAATGACTCTTATTCGTGTCTCCACGTAGAAGCACAATGTTGCACTTGCCGTACCTCAACAACTTTTATGCTCACGCGAAGTCGCGTGCTCGGTCGCGTGCTGGCATCGCCCTTTCGTGCTGTGCTGTTAAAATATTCGCCTACCTATCAGCACCCGGCATCTAGGATAGCGGACTCTCCAACATCCGTCCATGCAAAACGCTCATTTTGCCACCTGAAGCTGACTTCGACCCGGCGCGTCCTGCCGGGAGCGCTTATCTCAATCAGGACGGAATTAACGTTACAATGTTATCGTGTGATGCAACAAACTAGCCAGTGATATACATGCGCGGGATCAAAGGTTGGACTCTATCAATATTCAGATGACATCTTTTTATACTCATGGCGAATATATCAATATTTTTTACTATTTTAAATTTTAATGGAGTTTTAATCGATATACATTTATCGCTTAAATATGAAGCTGAAATATGATCTAATGTATTTAAAGATATGATGTGCATTTGAATCTTACTTCGAAACCACAAAGTAAAGTCAAACAAAATACAATCGTATCATTTTTAATCGTTTTCCTTATTCCACATTTTATGTTATTTTACTCTCAACATGAATTTATTTTCTCGTATTCCATGTAGGCCAAGTATAAGACGAAACGAGACTCGTTGAATTTATTTTGAAGGAAGTCCAACGGGCAGGCAATCGTCTCTTTTGTTATGATAAAGCTTAAAAATATAATCGATGGCGAAAAAATCACGGAACACGCGTTGTCGCAATTGAGCAGATTTATTGTGACAATTGCGTTAAGATGATATGCATTGCGAAGACCTTCGCGATGCATTAGTATATCGCGAATCTAAAGCATCGTATGTCGCTCAAATGTCAGTTCGTATTAACGCAGAAATCTCTACATATAGACATACATTGAGATGTGGGACTTCTTAGAAATTTCACATTTACACACTTAAGACACGAATCCTAATTAAACGACACAGATTTCGGTTCTTGTCTTATGTATATTCAAAACATAAAGCGTAAATTATTCTGGTATATAGACTCAATAATCTTGAGGTAGCTAAAAGTTTTACGCATTTGCGCATTTAAATGTCAAGCACGCCAAAATCAAGACTCCAGCAATTTCAATAGAGAAATAACATAAACAAATTTTTCGACGGAATTTTTGCCCATTCATAATAAATTCCCTATTACATAAAGATTTTTTGCCGAAGAGATTCTGAATGGCACAGTGACGAAACTCGGTGTTCAACATCCGCGCAAAGTTCAGTCGATCTGATAATGTCTTATTCATGAGTGATAACGGGGGGCGTAGGTCGGACCGCGCTTCGACGCCTCTGCAATTCATCTAAATTGCGAGCGTTTCGTCATTCCCTCGTCTTGTATCTTCTCTGCGTCACATCGCTTACCTCGAGATGCCGGTGCGATATTTTGCACCGCTTTCTGCATAATTCAGCCGGTGAGACGCATAAACGGGGTTAAAATATCGTCAGCATCCGCTCGCGAAGAGCGAACTGTTGCGCAACGTGAAATCTTTTCGACACGACGAGGGAACGGAAATATTCCACCTGATTGCAAATATTTTGCATCTTCTTATGTTTTAAGGCTTATAAATATGTCGCGAACATGAAAAATAGAAGTCTGAAGTACGACACGCGACAACGAGGGAGACTATTTTTGCCCTTCGCCACGCAAACGACTGCGCAGATTTATTGGTGATGAACGCGTCGCTGTCGGCTGTTCCTCTGGAGCCGCTTTGGACGGATGATCCATCAGGTCGCGTCGCGACATTTGTGTGTGTACTGACTCGTCGACGAGCTGAGAGACGAAAGGCGACGATCGTGACATCGCGGATTCTGCATCTTTTTTAAATAAAACGTGCACTATTGCACGTATTAATAATCCGTAAATTCATCTTTCAATCTTTATAATTGTTTCCTAAAATATTAATATCGTAAAATTATATTATACGTTAAAAATAAAACTAATATTAATTAATTTTACGGAATAAATTATACTTAATTATAATTTTTCAAATAAGAATAGAACCAACAACCGTTAGTGCCCGCTCGTAAAAACTTTGGCCCGCGTCTCGCGTCGTCTATCAGCTTCGCAGTGAGAAAGCCAAATCGGTACGCTCGAATAGTGTGACGAAATTTGCCGTGCCCAATTCCGTCCAAATACGACGCGATGGCTGGCTGCTTTATACCCTCGGAAGATACGACGACAAGTTTCAGACGTCGCGGCGGCATCCGGGCGCCGGCGAGTCTGGACTTTGCGAGCACGTACAACCCCGCCCGGCGCCCATTTCGTCTTTCGAACATAATTCGCGAGTTGATATAGACCGCACGCAATGAACCGTAACATTCGTCGATGTTGCACCGACGTCGGAGCGATGCGCGGAATTTCGCTCGATCGCTAATACCTTAAATTCTTCAGACGGAATCCTGGTGATTCCGTTCGTTTCAATGCTTGAAAAATGTGTAAAATAAAATTATGAATTATTTTATTATAGATAATAAATTTGATAAAGTAAAATTGATTCTCTATTATTTGAGATTAAATAAAAAATCGTATCAAATAATCGGTTCCTAATTTAGCAATTGCGGCAGTAAAAATGTCGAATCGCGATAATTTTATTCTTTAATTTCTATTGTTGTATATTTTTTAAAATTAAAATATAGAATGCAATCGATAAAAAAGTTGAAATAAACTTATCTAATTTTGAGATCGAGCCACGCGACTGACCTCCTGGATAAACTTATTCATGTCTGCTTGTCGCTTCTCTACGAGCGATCATATACAAAACAGGTCACGTTTCGTTTATATTTGCCAAACTCCAATGCCTACGACCCGAATGCGCAAGTCATAGATACTACTAAAGAGCGTTTCTTCCCACCGCTAGAGCTAATGCGACGCTTGTAAAAACAGGAAGTTCCGTCGGCTCGGCCTTCTCTCGCACCATGTGGCATACCTATTGCGCGCGACCATAAAAAGGCGCCTCCTCGATTGCCGCGAGAACCGACCGACCGCGGGGAGATAAGATCGGCCGATACCCCGCTGGCCGAACACGTCTGTTACCTCCGTAACCCCTCGCGACCCTATCGCCCTATGCCAGCTCACCTCGATAGCGGTGCGATATCGTCCGGTCGTGCGAATAGTGCGTGATAAATGCGAACAGTGTTGCGCGCAATGATTCCTTTCGAGCCTGGACTGACCGGAGAGCGAGAAAAATTCATCTAAATCGGGATCTAACTGGAGAGGAGGAGACAGAGGGGGATCGCGGGGAATCGAGCTTTGATGGATGAGACGCGAATCTCGCGGATATGCAATTTCCACGCCTTTAATCTGAGCTTTAATCTCGGGCGAAATTGTAGAATTGATTTACCTCGCGAAGGAATGCCGAGAAACCGTACGATAAAAAGAGAAAGGACGATCTTCCTTCTTTCTTCGTTAGATATTTGTATACTCATGGCCCGATTTGTTCGTCATCATGATTGCTTTCTAAATGGGATTGCCGTTGTATACTGGCGCCGGTATGTAACAGCCTACGGCATTTTATAAACACAATGTCGAACGCTATTTATAAAGCCAGTTTAATTCGCATAGACACGATATTTGCGACGTGATGTACGAGAAACTGAAAAACTTTATCGATTTATGCACACTGCTCACATTTGCAGCACTTATCATAAATGTCATACGTTCCCGATGTAGACAAAACAAACATGTTTCCAGTAAATGGCAAGAAATTGTTGATACTAAAGAAATATAAAGGAAAAAATTTGTACGTTGCTGGACTTGACGCCGCATGATTATTTAAAAGCATTTTTTAATTCGCTTTGCTTGTTTCTTGTAAATTTCCTGAAAGATATGTACGATCTTATGAACCGACTCGCTAAATATAGATCTATTTTCGAATAACATCGCAATTATATCTGTGCGAGTATGAAAAAAGGATGACGCTTCAAGTGATATTCAGGTTTCAATTACTGCTGCATTATTCAATCATTTTCCATCTGTCCTTCTCTTTTTTCTTTATTTACCAATACTGACGTTCAACTCGGAAGAACAATACCACTACCTTTGGAAACACAAGCCGTTTCATTACTTCGCAGATCGACCGCGCGAGTCGTGACTAAATTAATCTATTTCTCTAACGAGCAATCTCAATAACACGCCGATCTCGCCTCGTCTGTTGCAGGATGAGAAGGTCAAGATGCTGAGACCCGGATCCTTAGTGGGCTTGCTGGTCCTCGTGGCCACGCTGAAGATCGCGGACTCGAACCGCTGTCTGACGATGCTGGAAGGTAAATCGCCGGTCATTATCGGCCGGCTCGATCATTGCGGCTCAATTACGATGCATTTGTCAGCTTCGAAGATATCATTGACTCACCATCGGAAATACGGCGCCACGCGGAATGGCCGCTAATTACCATATGATAGGCGCCGGTTTAGATATTAATTGAATCGCGCCCATGTCCGCAAACAATTCATTCGATTTCTAACGAATAATTAGATACATCGAGCTGCGAGGCATGTAATAAGGAACCGAACGCATTCCATGTGCGTCAATGCACTGCGCCGCGCGTAGTTTACCTGCTTATTATCGAGCACTTAAACATAGTCGTCGTCGCGCGGATTGGTAACGGCCGGAAATGTCCTTCCCCCGGTTACATGTTTTTCTCAGATGTTTACATTGTTCAGATCGGACGGCAAACGACCTTGCATTTCTACATGTGCGTTTCCACGCACGCAGCACAATTCCTAGTTCTCAGTTTTCAATCTGTTGTTCTCAGTTTTCAATATTTTTCTTTTAAGTGATCGGATTACACGCGAAATTTCTATTTTTAGAATCCTTAATGACTTATCCGATTACTAAAGACTTCAATTCTTTCTTACGGTGTAAGTTTCTAAAACAAGAAAAGTTTAGAAAGAGAGAATTTCTTATCGAGGAAAAAAATTTTTACGATTTACAGAAGTCAATCCGAAAAGAGTGATTCATCATGAGGGCCACTTCTTGAACATTGAGTTCGAAGTGTCGAGAAGAGTCACACAGAGATTGTCATCGGAGATCATGAAGATCTTCCTGACCGAAGTATTGGGTTATACCGGCGTCGCCATTGTCGAGAAGGATGACAGATTCAACGTATCTGAAGTCTTCGCGAGACTATCCGATATGCCGACGAAAGACACCGAGCACAGAGTGTAAGACAAATGATTAATCATAATTTAATGACTCGGCTCTGCTGGATTTTTCTTATATTTTTTTTTTTCACTTCTTGCAACAAACATTGTAACGTTGTTTTGATCTTTTATTTTTCTGTGCAAGTGTGTAAGTGTTTTTTAGATGCTTACTTAAGATGAATGGAATGTGTAAATTTGACATTCAATTCATAAGAATGTCGCGTCATATCGCATTTATAATTACGTGATAAGATTGACAATGAAGAAAACACTTACGGTCACAAATATGCTTTGCATCTTCTTCGCTGAGCGATTGCATTTGCGTCTCCAGCAGTAACGCTTTCTCCGGCAAATATTCAGGACGTATTTACAGATAGCAGTCAAGTTTCTCGCGCTGCCTCCTCTTAATGGTTTAATGATACTCATCTCCATGCAGTTTTCGAAATCAACAATATATCCTATTCAGTATATAAAATACTTTGTTGCAACGCATTAAACTCTTTGGATTTTCTGTTAATATTTCAATGTCGCTTCGATGACACGTCGGCTGTCGATTAATATCTCTTTGACAGCGCGATTACATTATACAATATGTTGTGTGTCTATATATATATTTATATAGTATATATAGTCAATGTGTATTAACTAATGATCACGCAAGCAAATAGAGAAGCATCAAGCTTTCAATGTCTTTTTACGGCAATAAATATTCACGATTACGTATGCTGTAAGTTATCAGTGAATCTGATATATTTCCTGTATTGAAAGAATGTACGCGCAGTTCAAACCGGTCAAGTAACATTTCCGTCTTGTTCGCCAGATTTCCAGACACGATGGTGAACATGGAAGTTTGGATCCCGCCGCAGCAGGACACGCTGCCGCTACTGAATAAATACAACGTGAAGGAATGCGGCTTGATAGCGCCACCGGGACATTTTGGCTGGTTTGTTCCGGAAGTATTGGCCAGGCCCGATGACAACTGGATGATCTTCTCCAAATTGGAGACCGCCAGCAGGTTTGCCATCGACGAGGCCTACCTGCCGCTCGTCAAGAATTTCACGATGGATTCGGTCACCGCGGATTACTATTGCCACGAAGATTTCTGCCAGTACGGGATGTATGTTCCGGAACAGTGTCAAGGTCAAAAGCAGCGGAGGACGTCGACCTGCGCGCTATTGCTGGCCGAGTATCCTGACGTGACACGCTTCGTGAAAAAACACATCGATCAGATGAAGCTCTACGTCAAGGTGGCGTGGGTGGGTCCGAATCTCAGTTTGCTGACTAGACATTTGACCAAGGAATACATTCACCTCGCGCAAAATTCGTCGTCTGCCACCGAGAATAGGTACGGTTAATCTATGGAATATGTAATCTCGTCGAAACTCGTCTGATCTTGTCTTGTCGATCTTGTCGATCCTGTCGATCGATATTACGAGCGCTACAAGACACGAGATGTTACGAGTTTTCTAACAAATTTTTTTTATCAGATCACTGGTGATCCTGCACTACTCGCCCAGCAGCGTGATTCCGAACGACAGGGAGTTCGTGACAATCGACTTTCCGCGTTGTGGAACGAGAAAAGACTCGATCAACTGCGCTTACGAGTCGAACAGACTAACGAAGCTGGTGTGGGGTAGGCTCGAGACGATCGCGACGATCGCCTTCCAGGCGATAAATCGCGCCAAGTTCGACAGGGAGATGTACGAAGATCTGATTGTGCGGCGCACGCGGTCGCCGAGTATCGTCTCGGACGAGCAAATCGCCTGCGGCTGGTTGAAGGATAATCTGAACTACACCCTGACGGAATGGAAGCCTAACAACGAGTACAAGAACACCCTCTTCGTGGGCGGAATATTTCCCATGAGCGGCAACTCCTACATGGCCAAATCGATCGTGATCGCCGCGAAGATGGCGAAGCAGGCCATTAACGACAACAACACTTTACTTAGGGATTACAATCTGACTTTATTGGCCAGCGATGGCCAGTGCAAGTCGGATATGGTGATGAAGTCCTTCATCGATTACATCATACATAATTATTATCAGAAGCTGGTCGGCGTATTAGGACCGGCTTGTTCGGAAACCGTGGAGCCGTTGGTCGGCGTGTCGAAGCATTACAAAACGGTGATCATCAGCTACAGTGCCGAAGGATCAAGCTTCGATGATCGCAGCAAATACCCGTATTTCTTCAGAACTATCGGTGAGAATAAGCAATACAGGCACGTTTACTTGCAACTCTTGCAGAGAATGCATTGGCATCGAGTGGCCTCCTTAACGGAGGACGGGCAGAAATATACCGAGTATATATCGTACATGCAGGACATACTCAGAGACAATGGCATCACCTTCGTAGCAAACATTAAATTTCCGAGAGAACGAGAACCCGATGTGATGACGAAGGTAGGAGTTAATTTTGATTTGTTTCGTGTAATACGATAATGAGAGCAATAAAGTTTGCAGAAAAATTATTGGTTTCAAAAATAAACACGATGTTTGTAAGAAACAGAAATTGCGATGCTCTAATATCTATGTAATATTTATATGCAAAAATATAAATAAGTATCTATAAGTAATTTTCTCTTAATTTTTTAGTATTTGCAAGATTTGAAAGATAAGCGAGCAAGAATTATTATCGCAGACGTATACAACGAGGTAGCTCGTCAAGTTATGTGCGAGGCATATAAACTGGACATGACAGCCACTCAGGTAATAATTATACAAATTAGATAATTTCGTTTATTATTAACGAACTAATTGTAAGAAAACAAAATGGAGGATAAATTCTACAATTTTAGCATTCTAATTGTTTTTTTTTTTTTCTATTGAAGGGCTACGTTTGGTTCCTTCCGCTTTGGCTCCGACAACAATGGTACGATACCGATTACTACAATCAACTGGGCGAAGAGATACAATGCACTACAAAGGAAATGATAAAAGCCATAAATGGATACCTTGGTCTGTCGCACGCGTATTTTGCCCGGAACGACGACATGATGCAAGAGGGAATTACAGTGCGCGAGTGGCGCGAGCGTTACGAAGAAGTTTGCAGAACGCAAAATCAGCAACCATCCGACTACGCGGGCTACGCCTACGATGCCATGTGGACCTACGCTTATGCTATGGATCGACTTATTCACGAGAATCAGAGCTACGTCTTCGATCTCCACAGCGATCAGACGGTCAATCGTCTTACGCATATTATCGGCGAGACGGACTTTTACGGGGTTAGTTGCGCAAACTTATTGATTAATTACGAAGGGAATACAGAAAATAAATATAAGATAATCTATCATAATTGACGATTTTTTCATCGAGAAATTATTCATTAAGATTGATCAAAGAATTATTAAAATTTCTCTTACGACGATAATTGATTATGTAAAATAATCAATGGCTTGTGACAGCCAAATTTCTACTTTTACGATTCTACTTTTCAGGTATCCGGGAGAATAAAATTCCGAGGCGGGCCATCGAGATATTCCGTCATTAATATCGTACAATTTATCGATAACGAAACGCGTGTTGTCGGTAACTTTTATCCAAACATCTCGGATACGAAGCACGAAGTTATTGGCGGTACTTTGGATTTGAATACTTCGGCTATTGTTTGGTTGTCGGAAACGATGCCTGATGATGGCTCGGAACCGCCACCGAGATGCGTTCTGTCGGGATTGGCGGAGCTATTGGATGTCTCTTGCGAAGTAGCGATCGTCGTCGCTAATATTATCGGTTTCGGCCTTCTCGGAGCGATTCTGATCGTTGGTTTTATCATCGTTAAGCGAAAGTACGTTCATCGCAATCTTTATTCTATATTTATTTTATTTTAATAGACATCATGTGCGATAAATGAAACGAATCTTTTGAAGATGTCGTTTTCAAGATTTCACTTAATCTTACTTTTCTGTTATTTCTTCAGATACGACGAGAAAGTGCGGCTCCACGAAAAGTACATGAAGTCTATAGGTATCGATTTGTCACAAACAGACAGTTCTAGTTTAGACGTATGGGAAATTCCTCGAGATAGAGTGGTGATCAATCGGAAACTTGGAGAGGGAGCCTTCGGCACCGTTTACGGCGGTGAGGCATTCTTCCCTCAGAAAGGCTGGTTAGCCGTCGCTGTGAAGACTTTGAAGGTCGGCAGCTCGACCGACGAGAAGCTCGATTTTCTGAGCGAGGTCGAAGTCATGAAGAGATTCGAGCATAAAAACATCATTAAATTGTTGGGTGTGTGCATAAAGTGCGAACCCGTACTGACCGTAATGGAATTCATGCTTTATGGCGATTTGAAAACTTATCTCTTGGCTAGAAGACACTTGGTTAACGATCGGAGCTACGAGGACTCGGACGAGATCTCGAATAAAAAGTTGACCGCCATGGCATTGGACGTCGCCAGAGCACTCAGCTATTTAGCGCAATTAAAATATGTTCACAGGTGAGCTGCGAAACACAATTGCAAGCTGTCTCAATGATCATATCAGCAATGTCGCAATTATTATATTTCTATTTCTATTCTACAGAGACGTCGCCTCTCGCAATTGTTTGGTGAATGCTCAACGGGTGGTAAAATTGGGTGATTTCGGTATGACGAGGCCAATGTACGAGAACGATTATTATAGATTTAATCGGAAAGGTGAGAGCACGCAATACGAATTGCTGTTTATATTACAACGCTATAATTCTACAAGATATGAATTGAAAAAATTCCTTCCTCAGGCATGCTGCCGGTAAGATGGATGGCGCCGGAATCGCTAGCGCTCGGTATTTTCACACCGGCGTCTGACGTTTGGTCTTACGGCGTGCTTCTTTATGAGATCGTTACATTCGGCAGCTTTCCCTTTCAAGGGATGAGCAACAATGAAGTGCTGTCGCACGTGAAAGAAGGCAACTGTCTTACCGCGCCGAAGAAAGTGAAGTCGCAGCTGTGAGTAGCTATCTCGATAAAACCGGTAATATATTTAGCGATTCAGCTTCTTATATTTGATATTTTATTTGTAGCGAGAATTTAATGTATTCCTGTTGGAACGTCGACCACACGAAGAGGCCAACGGCGCCGGAAATCGTAGACTTTCTGGCGACGAATCCTCGTATCATCGCGCCGTGTCTGGATGTGCCTCTGTCTAGCGTGCAACTGGAGCACACCGCGCAAGTCGACATACAATTAACAGAAAATAACCGGAAAGTCTCTTTTTCGTGGCCATCGCAGCGTCAGTCTTTACAAAGTGGCGGATTGAAGCAACTGAATTCGCCGACATCGCTTTTACTGGACTTGAACGGCCAAGACGACGATCAGAATCAGGACTCCTTGATCAATCAGTCTTGCGAGCAGGACAGTTCGAGTCCTCTGCTGGATTCCACGAGAGTCTCAGTCTTGAAGCAGACGTGGCTCCAGGAAAATTTTAACAACGTCAAAGACAACCAAGCTCACAGGTACGTCAATCTTCAGCCAGGTATATTAAAGCTGGGCTACGAGCCCAACATGAACGGTAGCGCCGGGAACATCCAGTTGGAAGAAAGGACATCCATGCTGCCCGAGAGGAAAAGTACCGACAACGTATCAGTGCTCTGACATAAGTAAACAATTTCATGAAGAAATCGGAAACTAGTCAGGCGCCTCGAGGTACGTGGTGCTTAAACAGAAATGACTGTACAGGGTCAAAACGGCAGAATCCGCGATAGACGGTCAACGTCTCGGAATAAAAAAAAGAAGTTGATACAAGCTATTTTTAGGCACTCGTCTATACCGGCGAAGCGGCGTACCTTGTAACCGTCAAGGTCATACCAAAGGGTTCCTTAACAAGCCCAGAGAGTATCGCGGTTCTCTGGTCTGGCATTTCAATTAACCAGCCAAATATTCTTTGAATTTTTTCAACGTTGGAAAAGTGAAACTGATTCAAATAGTTGTAGTAGTTAAACATTTTTTCTCTTGAAGGAATTTCTAATATGCGTTTCGGGATATAAAATATCTCGAAATTTGTGCATTGGTGGCGTAGCTCTGTCTCGAATAAATTAAATAGACTATGATGCTTGAATTGAAATATTCGTGAATGAAACTGTCGGATATAAATTATTTAAAGATCGCATACGTCTTTTTATGGATATCTTATATGGTAAAAACTACAACATGCCTAAGTTAAGCTAAATGTCTTTAGCAGCTCAAGACAGAAATATAAGATAATCATCACCAATAAAAAAGTGGCTTTGCACGGATATCGGAAAAAATTGTTTAAATTAAAAAGAAAAAAAAAAAAAAAAAAAACGATCCAAATACTACAGAATTGATATAGAGCATGTATAACAATAGAAACAACTAGCTATCGATGATGAAACCAATTTACTGGATCCACTTTTGAGACTGATTCTCATTGCGAAATAAAGTCGCATCATCTCACACCTCGTATAGGCATGGATGACCGACCACTATTCGTCATCGCAGGCAACCAAAGGAGTACAAAAGGAAAGAGCTATTTTTCGCAATTGCGAAGTTTCGCGACGAAGCGAAAGAGACGATCGACATCCGTGCATTATTCAATAGTTCTGTCGCCTTCTGCTCAATCTGTAAGACTGACTCTCAAGGTAGAAGGGACACACATCGTATTGCTCTTTATCCTCTTTTTCTTCCCTTTACTTTTTGTCGATTCATAGTTCGAGAAGAAGCTAGCGCATTTGAATGTCGATCCGGTGTTTTGCGAGTGGCGATGTTCGCGTAACCATGACATTTTTTCTCACTAGTTACCCGCAAAAAGTCAGTGAACGATTCTTTGCTTCATGATATCCCTTCGCGAATGTGACTACGCGTTTGTCAATCGTACATCGCCATCGCGTTTATGCCTACAAAAAAAATCAATTAATATCCATGAGATGTTAATTGATTTTTTTATAAGACTAATCACCGGCTGGCTGCATACTCGATCACCAGATGCGATTATTTATTGATACACGAGTGGATTTCTTGCGAAAGATTTTTATACGAAATATGTTTCTCGTTAAGGGTCCACTTAATAGCATTCTTGTACAAAGTAACGTTGAGAGATAACAGATAATTACATCACATTTTGTATAGATACACTCGCGTAAATCTCTTGGCCCTTTCCGGCATCAGTTCCTTGAGAATCGCTTCTTTTTATGTTCCTGTGCTTTCTGATATAGATAAACCGAAATATACGTACGTACAGTATATGAATCTCTTATTTTTATACATATTGCTGTCAAAATAAGCGATTTGTATATAAAGTAGAGCGTGCCATTCTTTAGATAGCAACTTCAGAGAATCATGCAAATAGTTACTACATTTGAATAGAATTTAAAGAATTGTGCAGAACTGGAAAGGGTTAACTATCAGCATTCGCTGTTCAATATGACTGAATAGCTATATATTTAAGATCGTTCAATGTTTGCGTAGAGTGTCAAAGACTCCAATAGAAAGTATTTTTAATCCTCGATTCCACTTCGTAATTAATTGTACATTCGCGCATGTCCAGCAATGTTGCGAAAAACGTGTCTTTAATTATGCTATGTTCTTCGCATTACGAAGCAATGTATATGATATTCATTTAAGCATCACTACCCAATAATTTTGCAAAAAGACTTATTTCACTACAATTATATTTTTTAATACGTATATTTTGCAAAAGCTCAAGTAAAAAAAGATAGAAAAATCAATAAAATAAATCCAGATAAATAAATGTGTATATAACATATACATAAGAATAATGCAGGATGAGTTGAAAATGAAAAAAGAAAAAAAGAATTATTTATTTTAAACTATTTTGTTATTTAAAGTTTTTTATACCATAAAGATAGTGGCTTTTTCTAATGTACAGAAGATCGTCCGAATTTCATATACAACTACTTACGTGTATATTATAAAAAGATAGATATTACGTCAGCAGCGTACGTTATATACATCACAATGGTCAGAAAATTAGTTCGTACTATTGTATAGGGATAGAATTTTTTACTATTCGTTTGCTCGAGGAATATTCGCTAATATACTAAACTGTTAGCGTTCTTTTTCGACAGATGTAGGCTTGTAAAAAGAACTTTTACATACGTTTGTACATACCGCGAAACAACGCAAGTCCTTCCTAATAGTTAACCTTGTAGAAATCTCGGCTACACTTTGCCAGATATATGTATACTGTTACTCTTAAAAAATGTATGATGATCCTTGAATTTACTCGCTATGGATTATACCAGTGTTATTTATTGTAATTTAGTTCACGGCGACTGAGATATTCGCAATCTACGTTCCTCAAGTGCATATTCGTTGTGCCTTCTGGAATTAAATAATGTTAAACATGTTTCTGAATTCTTTTATTGCTCACACGACCACTCCGTTTTTTATGTATTATTATGTCAAAGCGACTTTACTGCACAATTGGTAATGTATTATTGTTATTTGTATATTTAACTTTTTATTTCACGACTCTATAAACCGTATAAATGTACATCCCATTTTTCCGCATTGTATCTACTTCAGATTTGTTATGGAATTGTTTGTCAGTAATTATCGAATTGTTTTATAATTTTAATTACGATTTTATAAACATAAAAAAAAAAATATATGGAAACCAAAAATTTTTGAAGAATAAAGACTTCACAAACATTAAAACTGTCGTATTGCTCCTTTTATATGGCAACACATGCACCTTCTGTAACGCGAGATAGCTTTGTTCAGGCTAACAGATTCAAAGTACACTACCGATTCAATTACATCGCACGTTAAAAGCAAAATAAATTTTTTCAATAAATCACGCTGTTCCTAACATATATAATTATTAAAAAATAAAAAATATACTTTTTTTTACTATTCGTACCGAAAACTTTCGAAGTATCATTGGTCGCTACCATGATCTCAACTTAGAAGTTTATACTTTCTCCAACAGCTTGCGCCACTATGAACTATTTCTGCATTGAACTTTTGCAACATATTGTTTTCTACAATATGTATATAAAAAATAAAATAAAAATTAGCTTTTCATCTAAATAAATTAATTTTAATATTTTGATATTTTAATTAATAAAAAAATGCAAATAATTGAAATATATTTACAATGCGTTTTTATATGTTAGTTACGTGTATTGCAGTTTTTTAATAAATATGTTGCAATAATTAAAAATTATTTATACTCCCGGAAATGCGTCCGCGCATCAGGAAATCTCTTGTAATTCGCGAGATATATGTACATGCCGGGCATTTCAACCTCGCGCGCAATAATATCTCCATTGTCGGCCGTTTATTTAACGGAAGGCTAAAAAAACAAAGAAGACCAATAGCCCGAGAATGTTATCCGGCGTACACTGTAAGTCTTCCCGCGCGACACCTCCGGCGTGTATGCGGGTATTCGCGCACCAAATGCCGCAGATACTCGCGATAATAACGGCAACTCGGTGTCTTCGCGCTGATATGTCTTCGCGGCGAACATATACACGCGTGTATTCATTCTAAACAATCAAAAGTCGCTCGATTGATCTATTGTTTACGGGCGGGCATACATCGCCGGTTAGCTTCTCTAACTTCTTCTCTAAGTCGAGATAGATAAAGATAACATCGTGTTCGCCGGTGAACGGAGGCTGCGGGGGGTCCGCCCGTTCTCTCGCAGGTCTCTTAGTGTGTTCCTACCTGTTCCGACTGTTCTCAGGAGCCCGGTCATTATAATGTTAAACGATTCGGCAGAGGCCCGCGCTAATGCGCCGACGCTTGTATAAACGAGAGCTCCTATTCTTCGATGTGGAGCACGATTAGTCGCTACGGTATTAATAATAATAATAATCGTATTTTTTTAAATACTTGTTTACAAATTCGGGGCTTAAGATCACGGAAAATTTTAAGTCAAACAAAAAGCTCTTTTTATCAAAGATAAGATCCTTCTCGTGGAAAAATCTAAAATTTTTCAAGAGATTATTGGGTTGCAAACATAAATCAGATTGTAAGCTATCGCGCTTTTAATCGAGAATGATATATAAAGTGGAACATAGGTCTTGTTCCTTTTTTTTTCTCATTCTTCATCGTGAAGAAATTTTCGATGTCCTTGACGATCGCACTTTGTGAAATGATAATTTGTCACTCGAACTGGTTTTTGCGGAGATACACAATGTGTTGCTTGCAAAATTATATTCCGTGGCAGATATCCGATAAGAATTAAATAATGGCCAGTACAGCATCAGTGAAAGCTTATTCATAATGTAGAGAGAAAATTCAGAGCATTCCTACATATTTAGCCTCATTTAATATTCGTATATGCGTACACGTCAACGCTAATTAATTTTAATTAAATAAATAATTCTATTTTATTCAATTTAATTTAATTCGATCAAATTGTCATCTTATTTTTGAATACTCTTTTTATGATATTATTTTTACTATCATTTATGACAATGATTTTAATGATATGATAATTGAGATAGTAAGATAATTTATTTAAGTGAAATTTTCTATGTACTTCGTAATACAGGATGTTAAACTGAGGACCTACAACGAGATAATCAGATCTGCGGTTTCGTCGCTGTGTTCGCTGCTGTGGGCAACAAAGATTATTAATTCTTCGCGACATGTGTGACGTAAGTCGATCGCAGCGTGTGTTGTCTAGTGTCTAACACGTCTTAACACGATATTATAGTATGCATGTGGTCATTGTGTCATAATCAAGCGTCGATCATTTCTGATTGCGGACTGGTGATAATCTCTTCATTCGATGACATTTCGTTGTCAACAAATCCTTCAGATTTTGTCTCCTAACTCTAATTTGAACGCATAACTATGTTCGAAGTGCAGCATCAACGTGATATTTCAAAAATATAGAATCAAAATGGAATTGATAAAAAACGCTAACAAAATTCTTTCTCAACAGAAATTTTATTGAGAATTTATATCTTGATTTTTGCGCGTTTTATTTCCTCATTTAAATAGATGCATCTATCTGCCTTTAGGCTAATATCCTTTTAGGAACAGATATTGCATATATCCACATATATGGAGAAAATATAAAATGAAGCGCAAATGTAATGATGGAAAATTGACTACATATATCAACGCATATGTTTGTAGCGCAACGCGTATCGATCACCGAGCATTGATCTCTCGTTTCTCTTCTTCCTGCCGCAAGAGAAAATCGACGCGCCGACATGTATGTTACGACGTAACGCGGTTCTTATGTAAGAATGTGCGGGCGTGCGCGGTTATCTGATTATTCTCCGTAGTGTTGACCAGAAGTCGTTTCTCGAGAGTTATGCGATCATCATTACGATATAAAGATTTATCCGGGGGAGAGGAGGATATAACAAAAGAAATCTAAATTGCACAACTAGAGAGGAGGAGACATTCGCTACCAGTCTTCACGCTTAATCTTCTTAACTCCTCCACCCGAAGCAAGATAAATTTCTCTCTCTCATTCCTTATTCTACTCTTTGTGTTAAATTAGAAACGAATCGCCAATTAATCTAACACGGCGGCTGTGTACGACCACTCCCTGTATCGGAACCGATTTTCACCGGTGTCGGAGCGCTCTTTAACCGGCCGTAAATCAAACCGAAAGCCACCGAAGTCCGCTTTCTTCTTCGAGCGTTCGCTCGCCCGCTCGCTCGCGGGCAACGCGCTTGATCAAAGCCAACGAGATCGGTAACATCATTATTATCGGCGCGTTGCAATCGGGCGCGATTTCCTACAAGTTTAATTGACACCGTTGAACGGGGTTGCTCGGAGAACTCGCGCGAGACGCATGAGGAATGAAAGTGCGTGATTTACGTAAGACGAAATTAATAACGGAAAACGCGTTTGCGAGGAGATTTCTGAAAATGTCGGATAAGTGAAAAAAATAAAAAAAAAGAACAAATATTTTCAAAGTCGTCTAATTGCTACGTCAAGCGAGATGCATTTACGACGCGCCGGCAATCGAACAGCGTTCCGAGCGCAAATTCACGAGCGAAGAACCAGTTTGCCAATCGTCTCTTTCGCCGGCGCGCATTAACGTTATTATCACGATCGTTGGAACGCGAGCGATCGCGAACTTCGCACCTTTCCCGATTTTTATGGGATTCTTATAGTGTTTTGCGGCGGTTTAACGACGCGTAAAATCGCGGAGATCGTTGAATCGTGTACAAGTGGAAAATGTTTGCACAGCAGGTTGTCGCGCGCTGAAAACGACCGAAGGTGGGTTTGATGAAATTTAGATTTAAACATTTTGATGCAATCCACACATGATAACAGTGAACGAACGAGATTGGAGAGCAGAATTAATTTTTTATTCCATTCGCACAATTATTTAAAAAATGTCTACATTAAACACGTTAATTTCCAATCTACAAAAAGCCCTCGCAGGTTCCAATTCCCTTCATTACAAAGGGTGCGTATCCATTACGCTTTTATCGTGCGAGCGCCGCGATCATTTACTTAACCAGAAGACAGCTGAAACATTCACACGTGGATACAATGCATCGTTTTCACCGCACGAGATACACCGTATCTAAAGCGAGACGCCTAAAAGTCTTCGACGTTTCCTCGAAGCGGCGCACCGCCCGCCGTTTCTTATATCATCTCGGACACTAACGAAGATATAGGGTGTCGCCTGGCGGACAGATAATCGCACCGCGCCAGGTCTAAGGTGTCCCTCGTCTGGAGGCTGACCGAGATATTGCGTTACGTTAATTACGCACGCTATCGCGGCTGCCGTTGAGTGGCGCTATCGCGACGGTAGTCAATAATACTGAATAACAAAACCGTTTTGATTTTTCATTATAAGTGCTGCACAGGCTGAATTTGTACGTATTTTTTTACGTTAAATTCAAACGTGTTCTTAATTTTTTATTTTTATAGGGGAGAACATTTCTTTCCTAATCTATCAAGTTGTTTGATCTCTGTTTTCTTGCAATGACCACAAAATTTTTTCACATTTTATATAGTTTCGTTAACTTCCATACCACGCTGAAAAGTACCAGTTCTCGTCCGATCACTGAAGTCAAACAGCGTTGGGCATGGTTAGTACCTGGATGGGTGACCGCCTGGGAACACCGTGTGATGTTAACAATTTTTTTTATTTTAATCAGCCAGAATTAATTACAATGTTAACGAATAATATTTATCAACTTGCAAAGAAGGAAATAAAATAAGTATATTTAGCAGCAATCCAATTTCCGAGACTAGTTATTGCAGACGCATTAGTATTATGTATTATTATTAAAGAAAAATATATGTGTGTATAATATATTCTTCGTTCTACATAGTCTGGAACAGATGATACACAATAATTTTTGTAGATCATTTCATCATTAGATCATTTCACTTGATCATTTCTTTCCTAGTCTATCAAGTTGTTTGATCTCTGTTTTCTGCTACTTATGCATACTTTGTTATATGGAACTTTAACATTAAGAGTTCGATGAAGTATCTCAGTGGGATTCTACAAAAATTATTGTGTATTATCTGTTCCAGACTATGTAGAACGAAGAATATATTATACACACACATATATTTTTCTTTAATAATAATACATAATACTAATGCGATAACTAGTTTCGAAAATTGGATTGCTGCTAAATATACTTATTTTATTTCCTTCTTTGCAAGTTGATAAATATTATTCGTTAACATTGTAATTAATTCTGGCTGATTAAAATAAAAAAAATTGTTAACATCACACGGTGTTCCCAGGCGGTCACCCATCCAGGTACTAACCATGCCCAACGCTGTTTGACTTCAGTGATCGGACGAGAACTGGTACTTTTCAGCGTGGTATGGAAGTTAACGAAACTATATAAAGTGTGAAAAAGTTTTATGGTCATTGCAAGAAAGACATAAGGATTATATTTGTTACAGCAATTTTTTTTTAAGTTTAATTGTCTGCTATTTTTTTCTGACTTGCTGAACAAAATATATTTATTATGAATGTTTACGTTGACAGTATAGCATTCGAATGTAAAAATATGTTATTTGATTATGTTGTTATATTAAATGGATAGAAAATCTGATGCTTTGAACAAATGATTACAAATTGCTTCTTTAAAATCAGCTAAAGAGAGAATAATATGCTAAAAAATATAGCATCTCCTTTTATTCTCAATCCCAATTTTCCATTATTAATATTCACGCGACATATGAAAATATATATTTGTACCTACATAATTTAATTCCTGAACAAAACCTTTAATTCAAATATAGCCTTTCCTCAAAGAGCGATCAACAGTTCTCTGCTTCAACTTCTCGAGCATTCAACTAATATGTATTTCGATTTCGCTCACTATAATATATCGCATTTTCAACAGAAAGATTTAACAATATAAATAAGTCAATCTTCTGAAAAATCTCCGTATTGTACTGTGAGATATGCGCTGTCACATATTTTCGAAAATTACAGCTGTAAGAAATTGAGAGTAATAGAGAGATTTAATTTGCATCTTTGGATTTAACGTAAAAAATATGAGAAATAATCATTTAGAATGTTACAATGTGGCAATGATTATGTTCACCGATGTAATGAAAGCAACGGCTGGAAATCGGCGAGCTGAGGGATCGCCGGCAGAACCGGATAAATCTCAATACAAAGTCAATTACGGCTGGCAGCTACGGTCGCGCTGGTGGGCGTGAATGGCTCGCGCGAGTCATTTGCATCGTGCGCGCCGATATCGAGCTGATTTACAAATTCCAACTAGCTCGGTGTAGCCCAAGTGACTGACAGCTCGCACTGGACTGTTTATTTACACCGCGGATGCGGACAAGAGTGTTCGCCGGCACGACTATTGCGCCGATAAATCGATTAAATAACCTCGGGTTAGCAGGGGCGCGAGAAGTGTGCAAGCCGCTGTACTGCATTAGAACTCGATAAATACTACAAGTCGCTATTTAATATTACTAACCACTAGTTTAACAAGTCGTTATTATAAATCACATGACGTATGGTATTCTATAATAATAAAAAAACCAACATAGAAAAAAGACTATAAGAATTAAACGCGGGTGTCGGAGCGCAAAAGGTATTACAAATCTACAGATAGTTTTGCTACAGATTTTTGTAACACTATTCTGTATTGATTTGTAATATCTTTTGCGCCTCGACACTCGCGTTTGGTTCTTATAGCCTTTTCTTCTATTGGTTTTTTCGCTATTTTTTTGCAATAAGTTTAAAGATGGACTTGATGAAAAATTAATCAATCCTAAATTCTTGCAAGTGAAATTAATTTCAACTACAGACTTTGGCTGTTTTTTAATTAAACGGACTTTTACGGAGTTATTTTATTACAATATTTATTATATTATAAAATTATTATAGTAATTGTATAGATAAGAACAAATTAGCTAATGTGCAATTCGATTGCGATATGAGATTTGACATCTCGGAGGAAAATTCTGGCGGCAACCAGAGCGAAATAAGAGATCAAGTCTCTTTTCAGATTAGTCTTATCTATAATCTAGATAGAGAGAGAAGATTGAACTAATCAGGCTTCATCGGCATTTCGGCGACTCGAGTATAGTGCACTTCGTAACGAGGTAATTTTCTCGCGTGAGCATGTTAACGAGCGATCGATCAGCAATTATTATGCGTCCGGGCATTTTTCTCGCGGCCGCATGATTTATCCCGCGGACGAGAGTCGGTCGGCGCTTTGTTACGAGCAACGTTTAGCGCGCTTGATAGCGTCATTAATCCTTTCGGGTGTATTTGTAGTCGCGAGAAAAGTGTTAGATCGCGCGCGCAGGAATTGTGTTACGTGAGCGTCGGGGCGAACAAACTCGAGACAAACGCGCGCTGTCGGAGCGGCCTAACAAATTCGCGCGGGTAGGCGCAGAAAGGCGACGAAGAGCCGCGAACGTCATAATGATGCATCTCGTGTCGTTTGTATCGCGGCTGTTCCGTGATTAATCGGGTCAAAGTAACGTCCTCTTATGAATGGTCGTCATCGGGATTGTATCGCGTTCGCGTCTTAATTCAACCAGCTGCGTCGAGCTTCGGAGAGAGAACACATATCTGCGAACCGTAAATTTCCCCGTTCATTGAAACCTGTATCGTCGCGGTGAACGACGAGTAGGTCGCGATCGAAACAATCCCACGGTTCTCCGCTCGACCTATCGATAATAAACAATGGGCTTACGCGCGTCCGCGGCCAAAGAAATTAAATTGAAATGCGAACTAAAAGCGAAGTAGGAAATAATGAAGGAGTCCGCCCTTCTTTTGCAAACAAGGTAAAACCCGGTTAGGCTGTAAAACCACAACCTATGATTTGTTTCGCTCTTTGGCATTCGCTTGCGTGTTATTACTTTTGCTTCATAAATAGAATAATTTTGTTCCCAAGATTTTTTTTTCGTCTCCCTTTCTTTTTGTAAGATATCTATTGTAAAAAAATTCCGTATTAATGATAAAAAGATTATAATCTAGATAGA
This sequence comes from Linepithema humile, assembly GCF_040581485.1. NCBI lineage: Eukaryota > Metazoa > Arthropoda > Insecta > Hymenoptera > Formicidae > Linepithema > Linepithema humile. The sequence goes on along the minus strand of NC_090130.1, from coordinate 3,235,961 downwards.
AAAGGAGATGGCAGTCATAAATTGCACAAAGTTTTCGCTATAAATATTCCATTCTGACAATCTGTAAAGCCGCAGTTAGCCTCATTTGCCCTTTGGAATACCGGATCAGGAAGCGAGCCCGATTGAACAAACCCGTCGTTAAACAATGTTTCATAGCGAGCGCTGTGAGTAAAACCGCGATCGTTTCGGCGCGTTAAAAATCGTTTATTATGGGTAATCACGCAGTTTTACCGCTTCGCCGTTTTTCCGGCGTTTTTGCCCGCTGCGGGGAGAACGCGTGGGTTGACGCCGGTGCTTTCTCTTCCGTGTATCGACGAAGAGCCGTGTCCGCACTCTCGGCTAACGACCGATATAAACGGGAGACAAAACTAATTAACCGGGATTATTAGAGACAATATGGCAAATTGCGCTTACTCACGGGGCCCGCGGGGGCGCCCGCGCGATCGTGCGCCGCGATAGACAACACTCCGCCGGAGCGTCGGGCACGATTCGGCTCGTTAATTATGCCCCGCTTACGTTTACAAGATCGCTTTAATTGCGATTGCACAATCGGCGTCCCGATCGATACACATATATTTAGTCGAGGCTCGGCGAAATGTGCCCCGAGGGGCCTACCTCGTACACAATCCCCCACTGACCCGTTTTTCGTTTCGAGACGCATCCAAGTGTGCGATCGATCGCGATTCCGGTTGCGAGATTATTTCGCTCGAGGTGCTAATTAACCCGCGCCGCGGGATTTTTTGAGTCTTACGTGTCCTTCGAGGGTGGTCCGCGCTGTTGCGCGGACAGGTACATTAATAAATCTCTAAGAGGCCTCGCGTATTTCTTTTTGCGATTTATAAGCGTAATGGGCTGTTGCGTTTTATAAGTGTGCCTGTGCGGCTGTGACTAGTGGTTTCTGCATAATGCAGCGCTTTATCGTATCGAATGCCAACTCTATAAAATTTCACCTCGAGCAATTTGCTTTAGAAAAATTTTGATTTCTCGAAATATTTGCGTTGTTGCAAGTTTCTCGAAATTTTCACTAGCCATGTTTTTAATATTATGTATTCACTTTAATTTATTCACTTTATAACATTTTAAAAGAAAATATGCTTCTGTTAATTTCAGATTTTCATAGATACATAGTTAATGTATGACTCGTGCGTATCTTATCGCAAGAGCTTCGCATAAAAATCCCAACATATTGCAAAACCTAAAAATTCTTCGCGCGGAATAAACCGGTCAATTTGTCAATTTTTGCCGATTCCATGTACGTGTACCGGTTGATTCGAGCGCAGCGTGTATACATCTGTTATGGTGCGCGCCGCAAATCATATTACGCGTATCGTGTTTCAATTTACGCTTATACGATCGTGTAGCACGATCGCGGCGGCGCCGACAATCGCTAATACGTCGCTCTGCTAGCTCAAATGAGTCAGAATGAACTCTCTTACCGGTGCCGAGGTCCGAGGGCCGAGTTGAATCGTGTATCCACCGTCCACCCACGCTCGTCGATCGTCGATAGATCACACCTGATCGCAAATAGATCACCGCTGCGCCGATCCGTGGGTCGAGCTACCGCCGTTTCCTTTGTACCGAAATGATCTTCGGTTTCGGCGCGAATCGATATCACCAGGCTCGTTGTGTTCTGAAATATGTTATGTCATTGTTATTCAAGTGTTGATATTGCACGCAGATAAAAACATTGATCAACTTTATTCGCAAGAGGCAAACCTAATAGCGCTCAATAACACATTATCTTTGACATGTTGAATTGCAATTGTAGAATATTCCAATTCATTAGAAATAATCAAATTAATTCTAGCATTACACGCTATGCCAAATTTATATAAACTTTAGCTGGCACAGTTTTTTTTTCACAAAACGGCTGGAACAACAAAATCGAAACTAAAGCAAAAGAGCTCTACATTCCTGCAGATATATTTTTCATTCGATTGCGATTAAAGTAGCTGCGTCAGCTTAACAGACGTATTACGGGTTTCATCTGCATGAATCTCGCCAAAGCACATACCGGCTCTGTGACATTAAATCCGAAGCTGACTCATGTGTAACACGAGACGACGCATCGGTAGCATATGTAGACGCCCAAATTCATTCCTCTCATCTTTCATTTTTACAAGCTCAACAAAAAACTATTATCAAAATTATTTAATTGTACCAAAAATTTTCAGCAATTATTTGCACTCCAAATTTTTAAGATCTCATTATCGATCAAAATTGTGTCAGTTTGAACCTCTAAAAAATACGCGGGGATTAGTGAAAATTATTATGCAGCGTTAACGACCTGTGGATAAGAGAATTGTTTACGATCGTCGTAAGTTAGCTATTGTTTGCTCAGGAGAGAATATTGTCTCTCTATCATATGCTTTATGGCTGCTATCTCGGTTACTCTGCAAAGGGAGTCGAGGCAGGAAATGCTGCAATCCGGAGGGGCGAAGGGGGAAAGCGAAATAGCGGAGACAAGATCGGTCTGACACTATATCGTGAGAGCTCGCATGGGGGAATGTCACGTAATTCTCTTTACAGCTTCGTTGGGCAATCCATAATTAACGAGGAAACAAAATTAGTTCGCTACGCCGTTTTCCAGCGTCTCGTTGCAATCTAATTCCACGAAAAAATTCGATTGCATCGTGGATGACGTGTCGACCTGTCAGACCGCGTGAGCGCGACGGCTCGTCACTTTTTCGCTATTTGTCTCTGTCTAGAAATGCTGGTAACGTCGGCGACGCGTGTCCTACGCGATACCTCAATAACCGCGGGTGCCTTCCCTCATTGTGTGCAAATACGCATTAACCCCGCGAATAGATCGCGGCATTCCTAGTGCCTCATTTACTTTTCTAATTGCGCACGGCAATTTTAATCATAAATCGAATTTTTTTCGAAATTCTTCAATCTATTGAAATCTCACTTTTTCGGACTTGCACACGCAAATTACTGTATTTGAGCTTTTAATATGAAATACAGAAGATACTTTTAAAAAAATCGACAAGACTTTGAACAAAACAGATTCAAATTTATGGCATAAGTAGTTAAGCAAATAAACATTTGTTGCTTGTGTCAATTTTTAATGATTAAATCCAATAACTGTATTTTAATGATAAAGTCTAATAATCACAAAAATAACTATTCGCACACTTCTGTAGAGAAATTCAGACGTATTCCGTTTGCGTCGGCGAGAGGATAAAAAATCATAATATGGGTGCGGGGCGACATTAACGATGCATTATCTTAACCATTGTTACCATTGTTTAATGTTTATTCAGCTGAACACGGTAGCGCATTGCCGGGTTCAGCAAAGGCGTCTGAAAATGTTTTTCTTGTTATTTTGATGGCTTTTTAACTCAGAGGTCTTATCGGTTTCTAGCATTATTGTGATAAATACTTTTATAATGTACGTCGATACAATGCCTAATAAGTTTTGTGCTTAATCTGAAATTTTCTTTAACAAATTTGAATAATTAAAACTAATGATCACGATGCGCATTATGCCTCGAAGACATTTTCAGCGGTCGCTGCTAGTGCGATCAATGGTAGCGCGCACAATGCCGACGCGAGACGAGAGGTGGCAATGTCGACAAGCATGGTGTATATGTTACCACCGCGGAGGTGGTTTCAAACGTGAAATAATCACGCGTGGTCGAGCAAGAGACGTCGAATGAGTCATGCCACGCGCAATATTGCGAGCCGCGCGCTTGCGAATACCGCCATCGTGAAGACAGTTAACGTACGAATGGCGAGGAGCGTGAGTGGAAAAATGACTACAGAATCAACATGTTATCTAAGCGAATAAATAGTGATAGCAATATGAAAATGAGAAGGTAGTCGCAAAAATGAGAAACGGCATAAAATTTTGTAGAAACAATATGAGTATCGTATATCAGAATAATAGACTTGAGATCATTAAATAAAAAAATAAAAAAAGAAATTTATTATAAAAATAAGAAAAGAGCATCTCTGGCAGAAAATTGTTTGAATTAAGATTTAAAGATTTTATAGCAAATTTTTGAGTTAACTATTGAAGATAAAATTTAGTTATTACAAGTAGACTAGAATTAACATGAAAGATAAATTGATAAATCGATATAACATTCGCAGGTGAGACTCTCACGGTATATTCTTGGTTTATCTATGAGGAATGACGTTTGCGTCCGACAACGCGCGGCTTTCTTTCCGTCTTCCACGCGATTCTACACGCGTCGCCATAAATTTGCAATTAACGGAATCCGATTGCGCCGTGTCGAGTCGATTGGACACGCGTTCTAGAAGCGTACGAGCCTCCCAGTGCCACGGGGTTGCTTCCTCCGAGATTCGCACGTGGGTGTCCCATTAAGATTACCGATCCTCGCGACAAGTGTCCCAACTGCAATCGAACATTTTCTCAAGCTCGCGTAAAAATTAATAACCGTTCGTCTCTTAAGACTAAATTGCTGGATTTTGCGGATTGTATCGGCGCGAAATTAACTTCCTGATGATATTCTGCTTACATCTATGTAATTAAGTTTTCAACGGATTATGTATTTAAGCGTAATTAATTTGCGGATAATGCGATATGTAACTTGGAAGGCTTTTGAAACACCCATCGATATTGCATCAATAAAAGTTCACGACTGTCCCTATCACGAGTACCTTTACTTCGATCCGCGAGCAGCAGGGTGCAATACTCTTGCCGCAACGATGCCGCTTTTGTTCGCGTTTACGTTCGAGGGTGGCTCTGTCCAGAAGTTGCTCATAAACGAGATCGTTATCGAACTAGAGTTATCGTATCCATCCGCTCGCGGTACGTGCACGGCTACCGATCGTGATATCGTAGACCTCGACGACATCCGTGGGATAACAATAACTATGCCCGGTATTGAATCACGATCTGCGATTGTGTAGGTATTAATGTTGACGAGCGTGCCCCGTGTGCTCAGTATCAGTTCGTTTCACATATCGGCTGACTGAAAACGTGACCTAAAACTACTTGCACGTTGAATGTCACCGCTGCAACTTTAATCGACTCGACTCACTTCGTACCGAGATTCATTTATCGAGTGAGCACGTTTGATTAATGGAAATATTATATGTAACTGCCTCTTAGATCTTTCTCCCTTTCTTTCTTAAACGTAAGATTAACAACCAGTCGATCCGTTTCCGCCGAATCGCTTTCGGATCTTAATGAAATCGTTACTCGAGACAGTCATTAATGAGGCGAGTCGGCCAATGTAGGGCGCTTGATACGGCAGTCTGCAGATTTGCGAAGGTGGCGGGACTCGCACTGTAAACTCATCGTGGATACGCGTGGGCCGTTCAGCCATTGTCATTATGAAAATGACAGCGTGGTCCGAAGAATGGTAGTCGTGCACTTGCGTCCTAACACGTTTGAAGTTGCTCTTGTCGTCTTAAAAAAGTATACATTTTAATTTGCTTCGAAATATGTATATCTCCGTTCGCTTTGATGCTTATGTGCTTAATATAAAATATATATTACATTTTTTGTCAGTCGTCAAGAAATAAAGATGGTGATTTTCCTCATTTGAGAGGATTTCTTAGATTTCAGATTAAAGTTTCTGCTATTTTTCTTTGTAGTACAAACTAACCGATTCATGCGACGTTCATTTATCTAAACGCTTACAATGTAATATTGCGCGAATATTGCATAGACGACGCTGATCCCCGTCGGCAAAGGTTTTTCACGTTCAATCGCGCGGAGAAACGCGTGAGATCAAGAGGAAGGATGACGCGCGGGGCCCTCTCGATTTGCATACTGCGATCAAGCAGGCACGTGGGCCAGTGCGCCGTTGAGTTTGCTATAATGAGCCCCGCTTATGCATACACGCAGTGACACCTTCTCCGCTCGCGAGTGTGAATCATCATCCGAGCCCGAGATAAAAGTCTCCGAGAGAAACCATATCCCCGTCGCATCCTCGCTCATCTACCTGCATCCCCAGCGTCGTCCTGCTCTCCTCGATGAACAATGCACACGGCGCCTCGGCGAAGGCGGCTACGGTGCGCAACTAGTTATTATAACGTTAAATTATAGGTATCCGCATAGGTGACACGCAACGCCTCGTGTGCATGCATGCGTGCACGCGTGCGTTGATAATTTATTCGACGGCGTGCTCGTAAATGAATAGAAAATAATCGCCTGGGCGCGAGATAATTGAACACTTGAACTTTGGAGAGTTCTACGTGCGAAAAAAAAAAATAATCTTCCAAAGAACAGACTTACAGACCGCATAAATATATAGTCAACGTCTCGCGAAGTTAGCATCTCATTTTTAGAAACTGAAAATCATATCAACAATTCTACTTACGCCGACATTGATTCTGTAGTTTCCGAGAATTATAAAAGAACAGAAATTATTAATCGTTTTATTTTATAAAAATGCGACAAAATAAAAAATTTGTTGAATAATTTTTATCAGACAGAATTCTTGTTAAAGTATATGCGAGGGATTAGAAATATGTGAGAAACTAAAAAAATTCCTAAGAAAACGATGAAAATAGCGACGAGATTAAAAATAAAATGTAAGTTTTAAACTAAAGCGAATTCATTTTGGCATCTTAAGATTCTTACGGAAGTAAATGAGACAAGTAATGCTCGAGATCTTATCCTCGACGCGGGATAAAGCACCTGCGAGCAGATAATAACGATCATAAGGAAAAGGTCGCCAATGGCCGTCTCCGGGTACGCGAGGTTATCCGTGTCACGAATCAGCACTATCCGTTCTGAATTCCCTGCAGCGACCGATTCAAGCGAATGGAAAACCGAGGCCCCACAGAACCGGCAGTAGGAGGAATTCGATCAGGAGACACCCGCTTTATAAATAGGTTCGGCACGACCGTGGCCCCGGTGAACGCGCATAATACATACGCACGTAGCAATACCGGATCGATCATTTGTCGCAAAATTTCACGTCTGAACAACACGTGGATAGATAATCGCACGAATAACGTGATATCTAAATATTATACTATCGATGGATTTTCGATATTTAAGTGTGTTCGTCAATTTTAATAAATTTACAATCCTCCAAATTCGATTTTAGTTTTAATGTTGTAGTAATTGTTGTTAAAATCCACATTGATGATCGATAACTTTACTTCGTTTTTCCTAATTCAATGATTGACATTATCTCCGTCGGCTAAATTAAAACCTACGTTATAATCAATTGCGTCACCGGGAACAATGGTACGGAGAATGCATATCGCTTTCGTGTCACGACGAGAGGACAAGCAGACTGGACGTTAGACGGATTACCGGGGCGGCAAAAGTGATCTTACCGGCTCGGAACGGGGGCTGGCCGGCGTCGACGGCGCTAGAACGTAGTCGTCGACGTACGGCTAGCTCGTATTCGCCGCGGCGAGTTCCCCGGCCCTATGAATGAATGTGGCGCCAAGTGAATGGAGTGCGTCTGTGCCGACCGTGCCTACGCGCGACGTGATCCGGAGCCGCCCGGCTTCCTTCTGCACGCGTGCGTGCGTAGGAATCGCGAGCGTGAGGATCGGTGACTAATTTGCACGCGCTTTGCCTACGCGCGTGCCGGTTGTTACCCATTTGTCGGGACGAGAGATGGACCACCGACATCGAGATGGTCCTGCAGATAAATCTTGTCTTCAAGCCCGCGATCCACCGACATATATATTTTTATACTTTAACGATTTAACGAGCGGATAACACGATTAAATAAGTTTAAAATAGAATAACCGAATTAAATATAAATAAATTTTTTCAATTATAAAACGACATCTGTTCTTTTACTTCTACCACTATCTTAATTTTTTCTGTAATTTTGCGATACGCTACAAATAAAAAGACGTAAAAAAGAATTCAACTCTGTCGACTATAAAGAAAGAAATCCGGTCGCTACCTGTTTGGACAGCAGCGATCGACGAAAAGGCACCTAAAAAACCGATGCGCAAGATGTGTTCATATACGTATGCACTTATACGCATGCCTGCGGCTAGCAATCATGTAATCTTATCACACGATGGTCCATGCTCGAGTGACGGTATTAGGCAATTACGCGCCGCTTAATTGCTGATCAATTGCTACTCAAGGGCGCGGTGGTCCGTCGCTAATTACGCGCGCTGACCATTTATACCGTTCGTTTGCGTCCAGACGGTAATTACCAGGCGGTTCCCCAGTGACAATTTTTTTTATGGAATCGCGGAATAGCCGTCATTTAAGGAACGTTGGACCGCAATTACGGCGATCATCGGGCTTTATCGATCACGTTTGGAAAGTGCCTTCCCTGTAATTTTTTGGAGGAGTTCGAAAGTCGATGAACTCGTCGAATTTATTGGAAACGTAAAGCTGAAATCAGCTTAATTCTTGTTCAACTATATAATGACTGGGGTCTGGATAATTAGTTTGGGTAGGCGATCTTAATCAACGTGACTTCGAATACTTTGAAACATTCTATTTCTATCAAGATTTATTGTCTCTTTATTTTTCTTCTAAAATAGTCTTTAATATTTTGCTGTCGAGTGTGATTACTGTCATTCTGTGATTAGAAAAGTCGAAGATAACGGATATTCGTTTTTCTATCTCTATTAACTCGACATCGGCTCCATTTATTTCTCCACTCGCGTTCCCGCACTTTGTTTACTCTTGCTGCACGCGGCAACGTTGAGCCGCCGTCGCTCGTAACTGTTTGTTAAATTGCTCTCGGAATTTCAGTCGGCGATCGGCGGCGGATTACGGCGGTTTCCGCAAAAGCCGCGCCGGCGGAACCACCGATGAGAGACCGGTGCGGCGTAATTATGACAGGTTAATGTCACCGATGCAATTCGAGAAGGTCAGCCTCGCGGCAAATTGAACCGCCTACGCAATATTAACAGGAGACCGCACTCCGTAGCTAAATCCCCGCCGTTCGCGGCCGTGTACATTGCGGATTCGAATGAAATAACATGAATGCATGCATGCAGGCAGCATGCGTGTTATTCCATTAACGTGATCCGTTGCGTCAGAGAGAAGGAGGGAGTCTTGTGAGGTCTTTAGATATATACGCATCGCGCGCTGTTGCGCTATGTTATTTATGTGACGTTTCCATTATAAGATCTTAATTGTTTGCCTAATGCACACGTCTAAATCTGCCGCAAAATTCACTTCGAAAGTCCATAACTGTGCTCTGTGTTTAATCACCGCAAAGTAATTCGCGAAGTAGTTCTATTGAAATTGGAACTTTCGCTTGCTTCAATCAGTTTAAAGTGGAATTGTTTCGGAATCAAATTAGTTTGAGTTTAAAAGTCAGATTGCTGTAATTTTATATTTAATTGCGTTCAAAAGATGGCTTGCTCCTCTCTAAATTGAGATCTATTTATTTGCATTTAATATATGCGAGGTCGCCTTATATAAAACTCCCTTATACAATTCCTAAGGATACGTGAATTTACATAATGCGTTTGCATAAGTTTAATAAGCTTCCCATATTTATCAAATTCCTTCCCTTTCCAATTCTACGCGGCAACCGTGAAAGTGGCGAAGATTCCACCTGCAAGGCGATGGATATCGCCCGGACGATATCCAGCACTCAATTATCTCCCCGCTCGTTATCTCGGTCCGATCGTTATCGTGGAACGCGACCCAGAAAATGAGAAGAAAAAAAAAAAAACAGAGCGAGGGAGCTGGATCCGAAAGGGAGCCTGAAGCTGCGAGGATACCCTGCGGCGCCAAAATCATTGGCGATTCCTGGCTGAGACAATGGTGATCCGCTTTCGCACCTGCCTCCGAGCTATGCGCGCGATGTGGAAGCCCGATTAAATATTGATTTTAGCCACGCCGTTGGGAAGACAAAGGGAGAAAAACGGCCGGGGCGAGAAGCCACCCGGGGGCACCTGCCAATTTCCTGAGAGATGATTCCGCGACCGGTTTAGATCATGTTAATTTAATCCCCCGAGCGAATTTATATGGAAACCAATAAAATTTAGGTCATGTAAGACCCCGATTATTAAGAAACTTGCAAAAAAAATTTTTTTTTCAGAAATGTTTGTCAATTGTTTAAAATTACATGTTGCGCAAAATAAAATAGCATACGTTATTTCCTTTAATATTCTTCACTAGACATCTAAAAATTATTAGTTTCCGATTCTAAAAAGTCAATAACGATCCTATAATCAACGAGATTCGCTTCTTTCGATATATAACGAAGTGTAGGTGTCTCATCTTCGTGACCTCCGCGCTCTGCATGACCTCGCTCTGTCTTTCGCGCACGGTTAATGGACCATTGAATATGTTGATGGAATACGCACTCGTCGATATAGGCTGTTGGCCGGAGGTTTAAATTAAATTGCAAAGTCTCCTCGTCGGATGCAGTGGGTAGCAAGCGTAATTGAAAGGGAGACCCTTTCTTAAGGCTGAAATAAAGAAGTTGGTGTAAAAAGCGGCCCGCCGGCGTCGCGTACGAAAAAATCGTCATGTAAAGTCTGCGGCCGTAGGTGATTAATTTTTAGAACTACCGGATAAAATTTCTCTTCATCATTATATAATAATATAAAAATTTATACACTAAACAACAAAATTATCGCAACAAATTTATATCAAAATTTCGCATAACTTCAAATAATCGTAACTCCGTCAAAAATTGTCGTATTTAAACAATTTTTTATTTATTTTGAAGCTTAAAGTCTCTACTTTAAAAATCATTTGTCAGATTTTGAATTTATTCTTTCCCCTTCCTGCTGTCTCTCCTAAAGTAAAGACGTGTTACGTCTCCAAAAAATTGCACAGTTTGACGTACTTCACGGGATGGAATGAATTTTTTTCGCAAATGTCACTGTAACCATCGTAAAATTTGGACTTTTCCTTGCAAATTAAAAAAAAAAAGAGGTTCGTACGATTTTTTTCGCGGAGTTACAGCGTATTAAAGTTACTTATGCATTTTTGTTTAGTTACCGCCAGCATTAGCATTACGATGCGCATCACGGGGAGATTGCTGGTCCGACTTTGCGCATCGTGTGTGTGTGCGCGCGCGCATGCGTGTGTGTTGGAAAAGAGAATTGTGGGTAAATTTGCACTTAAAACTGTGTATTCCCGCCTCGTCTTCGGATGACTTTTTGCAGACGCTCACGCATATTGATGCAGGGTCTAATTGTAGCCTGAGGAATTTCGTGCCATATCTGCTGTAGTGCTGCTTCCAGTTGTTGAACATTGGTTGTCTGTCGCTCCAAATCTCGTAGCCTTCTTCCCATCATATCCCATACATGTGGCCACAATTAGACCCTGCATCAATATGCGTAAGCGTATGTAAGAAGTCATCCGAAGACGAGGTGGGAATACACAGTTTTAAGTGCAAATGTACCCACAATTCTCCTTTCCAATACATACGCACACGCACACGCACACGATGCGCAAAGTCCTCGTGGTGCGCATCGAGTAATGCTGGCGGTAACTAAACAAAAATGCATAAATAACTTTGATACGCTGTAACTCCGCGAAAAAAAATCGTACAAACCTCTTTTTTTTTGCAAGGAAAAGTCCAAATTTTATGATTATAGTGACATTTGCGAAAAAAATTCATTCCATCCCGTGAAGTACGTCAAACTGTGCAATTTTTTGGAGACGTAACACGTCTTTACTTTTGAAGAGACAGCGGGAGGGGGAAGAATAAATTCAAAATCTGACAAATGCTTTTTGAAGTATAGACTTTAAGCTTCAAAACAAAAAAAAATTTTCAAATACAATTTTTGACGGAGTTACGATTATTTGAAATTATGCAAAATTTCGATATAATTTACTGTTGCGATCATTTTGTTGCCCAATGTATTATGACAAAAAATATAAAATTTCTAATATTGAAGAATTTTAATTTTCGCGTTTTGTTTATCGTCGAATTGGTACAAATGGCAAGATGCTATATTTCCAAAAACATATCTTGTTAAGCGCTTGACATAAACTTCGAAAAGAAAATAGGAGATGCAATGTTTCGAAGAATCATTTTTATTAGTTCTCACTGCGGAAGCGAAAAATAATGCAAAGTCACTTATGTTTATCCTGTTTCTAAATAAGCGTAAAGCAACGGAAGTTATGGTGGATTGTCTTAGAGAACCGTTCTAACGAAGCTTGAAATCAATTACAGAACCGACAGAGTGCGTAGAGGTGGTCTTTATCGCAATAATTTCACGGATGCAGCTAAGCTCGTGAGAAAAAACGAGAATCGATCATTGGAGATCCGCCTTTTTCTTTGAAGAGCCGAGTTAGTTATGAAGTCGGAAGGAAATGAAATGGCACTATAGATATCCCTAATCGTCATGGTAAATTCCTAAGTTTTCGGAACTCTGTTACGGATTTATTTCTCATTTTTGGTTCCTCTAATTTAAAATTAAAAAATTAAATTAAAAATTAATAAAAAAATACAAATACTAGTTACGAAAGCCATCTCATGCTGAACAATACTTAAGAATTCGAACCGCGATGCTGCTAAATAATTTCACAATTAAATATAATATATTAACATTACATTTGTGTCACTTTATTTGTAGTTTTAATATATAACTTGTCAAAAAAATTTGGATTTAAATTGAAACATTTGAACACTATAATAAATATTTAATTTTTTCGGCACGTAAATCTGCAGCTCTTAGTTTTTGTCCATACATAGGAGCCTTCGTCAACTTAGAAATTGGCATATTATTTAAATCGTACTAGAGTGAATGTCACGCGCGGCGCTTCCGGTGATCGAAGTAGTGGAAGTGACGGCGTGCCTCCTTGTATGTAAAATCGGCGAATGAATGCATCATGGCGAATAATGGGTGAGGCTCGCGCGGCATTGCCATAAACTATGATCGTCCTACACGTCCCCACCTGTCCAGCAGACCTAGTACTGAGGGCGATCGACAGCCAGTTGCAAAATCTCCGATCCCGAGAAGCGAATCAAGGAGAGGAGAGCAAAAACAAAAGGATACGAAGAACGTAACTTTACACGCTTCACGAATATTACACGCATTATTTATATTTCCATAAGTTTAATAAATTTTCTACTATAAAAATCTGTTATAATAATTGATTGAGATTAATGCAGACCAAAATAATAAAGATTACAATTCAAAGCTAATTAACAGCTGATCGAGTGCTGACAATTGCTAGAAATTTAATTTTACGTGTTCCAGAATGTTTCAATATATGCCGCGCAAGATAAACGAGCGATATCCAGGTGTCGAGACGTTGTCCGCCTCGCGACGAAGGTCGCGAGCGATTCACGTGTTTATAGAGGCAGCCGACATCATCGTGTTCTCCGCGATGCACCCCGTTGCATTATCCTCTCCGGTTTCGTTCGCGCGTGCTCCCGTCCGCGAATTATTCGCGACACGTGCAGATTATTACCACCTTCTGGCATTCGGCGAGTACCGCTGTCGCGAGGATCGTAGATTGTATCGAATGTCGCCACGAAGCATTCCCGGTAACTCAGTAACTTTCCTGGTAACTCCTCTACGTGCTGATATCTAGGGGCTCCCTTACCTGCGCGCCCAGGGCTGGGTGTTCGTAAACGCCCTAACCGCCCTCGCGTAACACGCGTTTCTAAATTTCCGCCGGAGACTTGCTCGCACGGAGCGCTCGGTAGCGAGCACTGTGTTCGCAAATTCAAGTAAATATTTTTTCATAATTAATTAATGTGTAATAATTTGATAATGAGATTTCAATCGCAGATTTCTATATTATATATTAAAGATTCTTTTTCAATATTCAGCCCTGTTGCAAATACTGGATGTGAAACGTGAAATCGAGAAGATCGTCGCGCGAGCACGTATGCATATCATGCGATTAAATTCCTCCTCAGCATTTTTCGCCGACTGCTTAGCGAAAGATCGCTCGGTCGACGTTCCTTTACTCTGACTAACGCCAATGATAAATATTTACTTGTCAACGACAACAAATATTTATTAGCTGCTCACCTGCGCTGGCAACCCGACGCCGTAAGATATTCCTTGCATAATATATAATTATGTATTAATGTCATCATTTTGTGTATTTAAGCAATTAGAATTCACGACTTAAGATCCTACAAACAACTATCAAAAGTAATTTTGATTTTGAAATAAAATAAATAAAAATATGTTCACTCAATCTGTACATGTAAGATTTTTTTCAACTTCGTTACATATTTTAGAATGCAACAAACTTTCTTTTTAACAAGTATAACAAGGATAATATTATTAGTGTGTTATCAAAGTATCCTAATTATATCTATTCACATCAGCGTGACTCGGATTTTCGCGCACCTGCTACATAGAGATGCCTAGCGATATCCAGAGCCGAAGGATTCGATCGGTCTCGCCGCATCGGCAGCGTGAATCAACGGATCGATGACGGTCGATTGTGTGCCCGACGGTGCTCAAAAGAAGGGGGGGGGGAGGGGGGCTAGCGGGCGCGTGGGCGCCGGGGCTTTTGTAACGGTAAATTACAGCACGAAAAGGTGGTAAAAAGAGGACGTGCAACGTGGCGCGGGGAGGAGGCAGGGATGGAGGAGACGCTGATTTGAATATCGACGTTGAAGAACAGTGAAGGATTACGAGGCGTGGGCTTCGCTATATGGCTGCACCTTACGATCCGTCTTGCCCTGTTCCCTATCGTTCCCCTTCGCGTGGCACCCTATCCCCTCCCTTTGCCGTCGCGAGGAGATTTAATGCAGCCGCACGTGCTTTCGTAACGGTGAATTGCGTCGCTGGTAAGCGATATCGGCACGGCTCGCGTGCAAATGACAACACCCGAGGCAAAAAGCGAGTTAATTTGAAGCGTTAATTTGTGGGAAGATTAAACGACGGTGTAGTAAGGTTCTATTGATAAATGTTAAATGTTCCGTTCGTTAATGCTAATTATTTGTTCAACAATACGAAAACTTCTATATTGATCAGATTCAAGGAAAACAATTATTATAAATTGTAAATTTTTGTATCGAGCTAATTTTAATTTTAATTTATTGTCTGAGAACGGCCTTCTTAACTGTCACATTTCGAAAGTTAATCAATTTTATTAATTGATTAGATCTATTAATTTACGCACGCTGCGAATTGCAACTAGGCGCTGTCGAATGTAAATAATGCGTTTTATCGGGCAATAATTTCCGAGTAACGTCGGTTTTCGATAATTTTTATTGATGCAACTTCGATTTGCTGCGGAGTTTTTCTCTATCTCATCGGCTACCTTCGTAAATACCAGCGGATTAACGATCGATCTTCCGTTCTAGACGATTAAATACCACGTCGGTTACCGGGACTCGATACAGTGTTTTCCAGGCAGATTTAATTACTTTCTACGTTGGCCGGTTATTTAACGTTCCTCAGAAACTCTCGTAACATCATTGCGTACAGCTCATCAATCAAGTATGCCTTCTTCCCATTCACAACCATATTAATCTGAAATATATCTTTCCTTGATAAAAATACCGAGTCGTGTTAATAACAGTACGCTTTTAAGAAACATTATTGCAACTGCAACTGAAATAAAATGTTATTTTAGCATTTTTCCCATCTATTATTTTTTCGCGAATATATTCGATTTCGTCGCGCGTGTTCTATCATCGAGCCGTCGGCGTCTCGCAGCACGCGCGCGTATCCTCCGTGAGTCGCGGCCACACCTGTGCCACACTGTTACAAGGAGACGGAAGACTTCCGGTCCCTCCGAGCGAAACGAGTCGTCGTTAAACGCGCGCGGATCCATTCACTCCGCGAGAAGTTCATTCAGCCGGCTCGTACGCCGCCCACGTGTCTATGCTATGCCCATAGATCCGCGCGCAAGCGCGATGTGCCTCCGCGGGATATATTTGCATACTGGATTCTCTATCGGCGACGACACCGAGATAGAGAGAATACCCTCTCTTTCTCCCTCGTAATGTCGCCGGTGCGCGAAATCGCGCCGCCGAGTCGCTCGTTTGGATGCTAATTCGACGAAGCCGGTGTTGAATCATATGCCACGGCTGTTGCAGATATAGACACTTGGTCTTTCTCGGAACCGTGGATCGTAAAGCATTTCGGCGTGATTGGGAGAATTATAATTATAATGAGTGGGAAGCATGTGCGAATTGAATTACCTACGCAGACGAATTTTAAAAATATCTTTGAAATAAATTTTAATTATAATAATAATTATAGATAATAGTAATGCCAATATTAAACTGCATTTTTCTAACTCCATTCAAAATCTGAATCAATCGAACCGATGCTTCGAACACTTTCACGTTTTGCCACGGTCGTCCATCGATGGATGACCATCGGCGATAGTCGAGTAAGCGATTTATGAGCGTACGACGTGTCACGCGTCTTCGCGCTGCTCCCGACACTTGGGAGGAGCGAAAGTCGAGGCGGTGACTCTCGATTGGTCGACCGGCCTCTCCGCAACTGGTAGGTACCGAGATAATTATACCGCCGCGATAAATTAGCCCGGTGTGTCACACGCCGCGTGAAACCTGTCCTGAGACACGGAAACTTGTTCGTTCCGCGAGATTTCACGGCGACCAATCGAGACGCACGATTGGATATCAACTGGTCGAGATACGCCTGATCTGAGCTTTATCGATTTATGACCTCGTGCTCGCGCGGTGTCTGCCGCTTGACGTTGATGAGAAATTTGCGCGTGGATAAAACGAATAATTTATCTTGGTAATTAATTCTTAAACATTACTTGGCATAAAGAAGATAAGAAAAATTCCATTTTACATATTGTACAATGAAAAATATCCTCAATCCAGCGTATCGTTGAACGTAGTAGATAAAAAAATGAACAAACATGCGCCATTAACTTGGTTCGAGATCGCAGATTAGGGGTAACCGGACTCGCTGTAGGCAAAGATATCACGGTTACATACACGTCGTATTCGCGATATGAAATCGGAGCGCTATTGGAAAAAGCATCGTGACCATTAGCATTAGTCATAAATAATAATTGCCCCGAAAATTCCACGCGATCTACAATTCGATCGCGTCCTTTCTCGCCGCGAGGTAATAAATTCGAGTTCATGGACGCCATAATGCATCCGCCCACGTTCGACGTGACAAAAAATCGACCTGTTCCCGCCGTTCGTTTTAGATTCTAGATTAGACGCGTACCGTTGAACTTGTTTTTAACTGGCCAATGATCTATCGGCCAAGACATTCCATTTCCCTTCTCGAGATTCCATCGCGGCGTTTCCTTCTGCGTGCCGTTTAATATTACAACCGGCCATTAGTCATGCGTATTTAAACATTTAAAGATTTGACACGTTATTTAGATTGCCAATGAATATTTAACACAATGCTTATGTATACACATTCGTATTTCCAAGAGGCGCTACACCCGACTTTTATTTTCACTGCGAGTAAAAAGTGTTGCTAAAACGTATCCAAAACAAGATAAGAGACACTACGACGATTGCTACATCAGTGACATATTCTCATAACAACACTCAAGAGAAATTATCATGTCGATGCGCGTGTTTAAAATGTCGATAAACATGTCACTGAGATACAGCCGCGAGAAGCGTCTTCTTTCCGCGCACCATCACGATGCGCCGATGAAGCGTGTAGGAGGTAAATTCCCACGGAATCGCCGGCGAAGTGCCGATGTAAATTTCACGAACATGCACACATTTCCGTGCTGCGTCGTGGAAATCCGCGGTGTTTAGCAACAAATGCGCGAAAGTTTAAGCAACGTCCGTAAGAGAAGACCAAGAACGTAGGTTGTAGAAATTAACGTTGAGAAAACGCGAAATTTATTTTATCTTGTTAATTTAGAATGAATTATTTTCGCATGCTCCTGATATCACCTGGCTACGACTATGGAGAGGCAGTATCGCACCGCGCAATCGGCGAGGATTTCCTTCGTTCGGCGCGATCTCGAAGACACGCCGCTATCGGGACCGTTATCATCGTCGTTCGCAAGCGCTTCGATACAAGGTGCATAACGCGCGCCGTTGTATATCGCGCATAATAATCCCCGATGTGCTGTACAGCCGGTTCTGCAGTAACAACGGGACTGCACCGTCGACTCGAGGCGATCGCGACCGCGTTATATATTTGGCGTTTGCGCATTCAAATTGTCCTGCAACGACATGTAAAGCTCTCTCCGCGAAATGCGAGGCAAAGCGGATTTCTTCCGCGCAAATACGCTGCATACGTGCATATATTCAAGTAACGGAGCTACGAACGACAATTTGCTAGCGCGCTGTCCGTTCAAAGGATAATTCCGTACTTTAGGATGGCACTGAGCGCACAACACGATTTTGTATGGGTTTTTTTCATTTTTCTTCGTGACCTTTTTTTACATCTTTAAATATTTTTCCCGATTTCGCCGGAAACGTTTACAAGATAACTCTGTATCAATTTTATTAAAAGCTTTAAATTATAATTAATGTTCTTTTGTCATTTTATACAAAAATAATAAAATATCGAATATAGCTTTCACATACGACTGCGGCGCATTATGGATCAGGATTTTCTATAGTTTACCGTAAGATTCTTTCTAGATCAATGATATTCCAGAACGCATCCTGGCCTACTTTCCTAGTCGTCTTTTCAAACGGAAATTTCTCGTCACCGTAAGGAGTCCCGCTAAACACAGCGATGCATCCGGTACTGCAAAAAAGATCCCATTTTTGGGCGGCCTCCGTCGGTAAGAAACTCGGTCGGATTCAAAGTGGGCGAGCTCTCGCAAGGGGAAAAAATATTAATAAACGGCGGGTGGGTCCTACTTCCTGGGTCCGAATGCAGGGTGCCGACAGTCGAAGAGTGGGCGACACCGTTAACCGTCATCATCGATAATCGACAGGCTCGATCGTCTTTTGTACGCGACAAAGGGCATCCTCACGTCTTCCGGAAGGAATATTTCGTTCGGATCTCATCCGGTCTTCTCGTCAAACACTTATTGATATGCTGACATACATTCGGGGATAAAAAAACGGTATGCGCGTGTATTAATATCGCATGATCTATAATCGTATCAGCTATACCAAAAATTCGATTCGTTTAAAATGATAATTGACAATATGATTATTTACAACAGAGTCGATTTGCTGTTACTATAATTTTCGATTTCACGTTGCAGTTATCCGCGACAACACTGAATATACTCTGTCGTGCAACAATGAGCATACGTAACACGCCCACGTGCGCTTTTTCATACAAATTGTTATGAGTACCATGTTACACTGATCGTACTTATCTCGCACTTAGGTGAACCCGGAGTGTCTAGCGTGATATGACGTCGTCACGCTTGGAGCATTGCGTTCACGACTTTCGCGGCAATCTGCTATACAAAGTGAACCGCAAAATTTAATCATTTTAATCGTTGCTGTTTTTTATAAAATCATATCTATAATAATTAATTAAAATAATTGGTACTCATCTCATAAGAAAATATACAAAGGAAAAATGTGATATATTTTCCAAAGTTTTGAAAGGAATTTTTCGTTCCTTTAAAGAAAATTAATTAGAATGTAATTTTGTACACGGTTTGCTAGGTGATTTTTCGCGGAATCTTAACTTAAAATTTCATCCGCGTTCTTATCGCGCAATTAAACGTCGAAATCGGCCTGTCACCGGGTCGTAGTATTTTGCGCGACTGCAAGGCGATAAGAACCCGAGTTTCTCCGGGTGTAGCAGCGTGTGCAGGTACAGGCGCCACAGGATTGATCGATCACGCTGCGTCACGCGCGCGCAAAGGTTCGGTGATTCGAACGCGCGCGTGTCTACGCGTCGATTGTCGTTGATCTGAACGCGGCTGCTCAGCCCTTTCTATCGAGCGATAATATGCGCGATAGCGTACGTTGCCGTATGCGATTTAATTATCTCGTCGTTGTTTTAACCCCGAGCGATCGCATGATTCGGTTGCACATTTTCTTCCAGCGACGTTGAAATCTACATTTCACGCGTTTCTGATTCTTAACGAAATCGCGATAAGTATCAACGTTCAACGAGAATTCACAAAGAAACACGCTTGTTGCTTATTGTATCAGTTATGTCGACACATTTTTTTCCACAAACTCGTTAGAAAATTAAATTAAAAATAAAATACATTTGAATGTTCTCCCTAGAGCTGCCACGGATTTTGCCTACCCCGAAGACTTTCGAGGACTTTCGATCCCCCGCGGCCACGATCGCTCGAAATTAATCTCCTCCCCCTCCCGCAGAGAGGGGTCATCGGTCGGCGCGCGAACACCTTCCGAGATCGTTAATCCACGATTTACGCAATCGCGTTTCGTAATATGCCCCGTACATCTGCCACCCACACGCCTTGGGACAGAAATTATCCTAATGACGGTCGAGGGCTGTTTATAACACTTCAAATTGATTCCGCCGCCTTGTGGTTTCGGGCAGCTATATTCGAGCAGTCAATCACTCCCCCGGTAACTTTCGTAACAAATTCTATCTGCTCGTAACAGCGAAGATCAGCGATCCATGCTAGCGATCTGCGATATGTGCCCTCATTAAAACTCGCATCAAGATATATTTCTAGATTAATTATCTCTAAATAGCGTAAATATAATTGAGGCAAGATTTACCGAAATCATGATTGTTAATTCAACACAATTAAAAATTAGTCGCTTGAATGACATCCAAAAAGATATTAGCATTCAAGTCACGATGAGCAGAGAAGTGAAGAATATTATTTAAACAATACAGACATCGTTACGTTAAAAAATTCTATCCGCACGCCTGTAAATTTCCGCGCGTACTGACGACAGCGGTTTCCAATTACACATAACGCGATCTCAGACTGTTACGTGGCGTTTAGCCGCGAGATTGCGCGATGTAATCGCGATTTGGAACTCAATATGGAATAGAGTTCTCGAATGTTTATGAAATTACTCCGGCGGGAAGTACTCACAGTTACAAACGGTACGAATTCTGAAGCGCCATGTTGTAAAGTAGCGGTGAAATCGCGCGCCTCGAGTTTGCAATGTTTCGAAATCTATGCCGAATAGTATATGACCCATATTTAGATGTAAGCTGTCAAATGAAGCCCACACGTACTCGCAGCCGAGTTAACTCGAGTTAACGTCTCCGCGATAGCGCAAATTACATCAATGTCCCGCGATGTTACATCTTTCTTTAATGAAATCAATTTTATACGTTTAAAATCTCGTTAGGCGTTGCACATACGGTTATGTGAACTTTTGTACTGTAGGATTATAAAATATAAGCGTATGAAAGAATGAGCTAGAGAATATGTCGGAACATTTGATGTATGATTGTTTGCGCGAGTCCGGCATGTGATAAAAGGAAGTGCGGCATGTGATTGAAGATTTGAGAAAAACATGCGTAATTGGAAATTGAGAATGTATGACAGAAAATCTAAAGACGGACATTTAATAATGAATTTCGAGCGAGAATAAAGAATCTTTTTAGCGTTACAAGACAATTTTGTGAGTGTAGAGAGCGTGAGTTCTTCGAGAGTTTATGTGAACTTGTTAATAAATTCTTATTATTCCTGTTATTCCTGGCCAATTATTTATCCCATAATATATATACGTATTTTTAGTAAAACATGAAACAATATACATAAGTTTTTTACGAAAAATGACCATCTAATATTAAGTTCTATTTCTCTAAATATTTTCACACTATAATTTCGAAACGTTTGCAACATGAAATAATTTCTCTAAAACCAATGCATAGATTAGTCTCGCATAAGAGTCGTCTAATTATATCTGCACTGCCAGTGCGGCGCGACCAAAGCGGCGTTTTGCAGAACCGCCTCTCATTACAGTGTACCGCTGGCACTCGACCGCTGCATTAAATAGCATGTGCACGTAATTAACTCATTACTTAGCGCAATGAGTTGGTAGACCTGTCTGTCTTACCGTCGGTTTGAATCCGGACAGCGTGCTACGATTTAAACGGTTAGTGTAAACGCGAGAAAAAAGTGATCGCGATAGCACGACTCGTTGCACAGTAAATAGCATGTTTAGCGTGCATCACGCGAGAAAGATTGAGAATAATAAAACTGGAGATTAAAGCTATCTTGTCTCTCGACTTTCTTCATACAATTTATTTTAATTTGTTCCGCTTCATGTTTCTAATCTCATTTATTCTAATTTGTTTCTGAAGATAAACGCCGAAAGAAATCACAAAATTATCTTATAAATTTCCAGGTTCTATCGCCAGTTTCTTGCTTCTATTATCGTCGCGCGAGAAAAAAGAAACGTAATGTAACAGTGTAAAATATAATTTATGAAGCAGACACGACGCGCGCGAATAACGAGTGGAAACAATCGATTGCTTCGCGCTCGCGAAACTCAGTCTCGTCTAAAGACACACCTGTACGCAAGGCCATCAATTGTATCGCTCACGTAGTCATTTGTCGTGCTAGTAACGGACGATTAATATCTCGAAGAAACAAGCGCTCTCTCCTGCTCAGCCAGCAAAGAAATATTTTTCTCGAGTTTGGTCGGCAAATAGATAGCGGACGACATATATTGCTGTCACTGTATGATCTAAAGCGATGTACTTAAGCGCTGCCCTGTTATTAGCGTAACATTGATACACAATCCGGTCTCCATTCCAGTGTCACCAATTTTTGACTCTGTATCGCGATTGCGAGAACAAATAACTCGAGCATCTCTATTTCCAAATGTGATCAGTCGGGTTCGACTAATATTTATTTGTCAATCTTGTATCATTGAATAGAATCGCCTCAACTCCGTTATTCATTAACACGATGTCACAATGGTACACCGTGATACCCGGTAGTTCCGCGCAAAACTGATTGTAAATTCACACGACGTCCGAGCATCTCCGTGTCGTTCGTTTGTTGTCGGACGATTAGCTGGCATAATCCGAGTCTCACGTTTGACGGCGTCCATTACCGGTCCGTTACGATCCCGCGGACGGGAACGGTTCACCTGTCCGGCGCCATGGGTTAATAAATCACGCGGTTTTTAAAGAAATGGAAGAGAGGCGGCGGAATAAAAAAGAGCGGAATCTCTATGTGAAGACAGAGAAGGAGAGAATCCCTCTCTTGCGCTTTCGTTGCTGATCACACGGCGATTCACGGCGTGTGTATTCAGCGGTGATCATTAACCGACTATTATACGCTGTTCTCGAGACGACTATTTTTTTCTTAACAGTCACTACGCGCGCCTCGTTCTCGGCCGCTAGGAGGAGGAGAGAGCGGACGGATCTTTCAGAGCATTCAGCCGACGCGTTACACTTGTTGGCCTCGCTTTGTTCGAGATCGTACGCCACGTTACCGCGACCATTATTCATCCTATGGGGTTGTCTACCCGGATATGTGCCCCGATACCGCGAGCGTCGGCGGTCCTCCTCGAGCTACTTGTCGGTTCAAAGCCGAGAAATAATCCGGTTCGTCGATCGAATCGCTCGTTAATGTCTGGTGCCTGTGAGATCGTTCTCTGAAAGTGTAGGAGCGCATACTCGGCCCGAACTTACGCAAGATTACATAACTGCGATAGTTAAAAGTTTTTTCACGGATATTGCAAACTATGACGTTAAATAAAATGTAAAAAAACTATATAATTATATGCAAATTAAAAAAGTTCTATTTAATAAACTATTATTAAAGACTAAAGTTACAAAAAGAAAATTGAATTTAGAAAACGATTAAAAATAGATAAAATTAGACGATCTACTGATATAATTTTTTTCCAATTTTTATCGTACAAATGTGTGATGTTTACGTTAATACCGTGTGAACGTTACTGTTTCATGTCGCTAAAATATATATATCAATGTTCTTAATTCGTTAAGTCCTTTTCGAGGAAGCGATCGTCGGAAGTCTCGAAGCGCGTGGATAATGACAGAGTGCGGAGGGCTGCGAAGGCCGCACGTATAAATATCTCGTCTCGAGTCGAGGTAATGATTCCGGGCGCGTGTTGGCCCGCTCATAAATCCTGGGCCCATTTACGGGACAGATGCGCCGATAAGTCGAGCGCGGCCTCACGCCGAATCCGTGATCTTGGCGTGAGCCGAGACCGATGATTATTAACGTTGAAAGAATGCTGGTTAAAAGGCGGCTGTGCGGATGTAGGGCGGGAGTTTACCGATGGTTAAATCGTTTCTACGTGAGGGGAAGGGGAGGAGAAAGATGCGCCTCGAGCTAATTTTACAAGCTGCCGCAGAAACGTTCAATTTTTCGATTATGATAAAGTGCTTTACATTAAATCTATTTGCCGAAAATTATTGATTCAAATTTACTGCGTGTATCATTATTTAAAAATCGATTTACGATCAACTAATAATCTCTTGATGTAAAATAAACAACGTGCTCTTTTCGCAAATATAAATACTTGCCGACGCTATCCGTCGGGCATAAACGAAGCGCTGAAGCGATCCTCTCGCGTAGGTCGCAACACGTTTCAGGATAAAGTAATACATAAAGTAATCATAAAGCGCCACGTCATTGGGAGAACAACGAATGATCTATCGATGCGATCATCGGCATAAGCCGGCACAAGTCGATGATACGCCGCGGCAAAGAAAGGGAGAAGAGCTCGGGGAACGTCGTGGCGATTCGACGCTGAATCACCGCGCTCGCGCTGTTCAGACATCGGAGGATGCACCTGCGCGACTCCCACGCAGCGAAATCGGGGAAGAGTCATCGCCGGGGGCGCCGGAAAAATCTCGTCGCGCGCGCAGAGATATCGCATACACACGCGCATGTTTCGTATGCACGTATATCCGGCGAAAGGGAAAACGCAGACGTAACGAGCCCACAGTTTTAATCACGCCAACGTGGCCCGGGACGCGCGCCCCCGCGGCGCGCGCGTTTCGTCGAGGAATATTTCCAATTATTCGACGCTTAATTAAATATCACTCTTAACGACGCACGTGTCGCTGTTGGGAAACTAATGGACCGCGCGCCCGGCCGTGCCGCTAATGAAGACGTGGGCCGCGCGCTGACGAGGTGTTGCGCTTATTAATGAACGCCGGTCCTTCTTTGCGTGGCCTTTTTCTCCTTTTATTTCAGTAGGTCATCAGGTCTGATGGGGCTTTCTTCGAACGTTATTGGAAGCATCGGGTAAACTAGGATAATTGTTGCACGATGATATAACAGATATTTGTGATGCTTTATTTCAGCTGCAATTATATACCGACATCCTGCCTCTCATTAATCCTGATCGGTGATTATCTATCTTTTTTTTTTAGATTATAATTATTATAACACAGATTGTACCTACGAGAATTGAAGATTATATGCCACAACCGAAAAGTACTGTTAGCTTCGAGTTTGGCACGACTGTTAAGCAGAGATGTAATTTTGCATCAACAACTTTCTCTTCTACGATCTAAAAATAATCCCATGCTGCAGCGAAATTACGCATCATCCTTCAACAGGAACAAGCGCGATGTGTGCCGCTGAGGATCGTCTTGCACGTCGTCTCGTGCAGACAGGATCGACAAAAAGCTTCGAAGCCGTTACGTCGCGCGGTTAACGGACTCCGGTAGCTCTTTCGCTCTCCTCGTCAACTCCACCCTCTTTCTTATTGTCCGCGCCGCACGCTTGTCGATCGAGTCCTATCTCGCGGTCTCGCTCCCTCCGAGGCACGGCCCCGCAGGAGGATTGCGTGCGAGCCGCGCGCGCGCGTACGGCGAAACTAATAACAACGGCACGGCAAACACGCAATTACGCCTCGACGGCGCGGCATGAGCCGCGCTACCGCATTACGACGTG
Organism: Linepithema humile; assembly: GCF_040581485.1. Lineage (NCBI taxonomy): Eukaryota > Metazoa > Arthropoda > Insecta > Hymenoptera > Formicidae > Linepithema > Linepithema humile. The sequence continues at coordinate 3,210,373 of NC_090130.1, read as the reverse complement.
CCCTCCGAACGAAATCTCGTTTTCGCATCGCGGCCGCTACGCGAGAAAAAGCGATCGAGCCCACGGGACGAGTCCCAATACTTCCGTTAACAGGCTTGCAGGCGCGGGACTTTCTTCAAGAGTCGGTCGTCTGCATTTTAATTACGCGACAAACGGTAAAATGATTAATGCTTGACACGAATGCTCCCGAAGATGCGACTGCTCATTATGCCGCGCGGAATGAGCAAGAACAATCAGTCATGCAATTGGTTATGGCGAACAATTAGCAAGATGTTCGCATTTCGCTTAATTTTATTCGAACGACGTAAATACTTAAAGAATATTTTAACAGTGATTTTTTTGGCCATCTTTTAAGATATACATTTTTTTTACTTTTATGTTATTTGATATAGATGCATTTAATGATATTGCTTCTTTTGCTAACTTTTGATTCTTGAAATTAGAAATATTGAGGTTATAAAATATTTTTTCTGTAATAAACAGGAAGAGAGAGTTAATCAATTATTATTCGATCGATAGTCATGGTATAACGTAACTCTGATTGTTATTCCAGACTTCACCTTTGCATATATGATCGTTTGCATAAATTTCGTTATAGCGTGCATCGATGGTATTTTAAGTAGATTCTGCTTGTCCGGAAAAAGACTCGGAGAATGATTTTGCTACGCGACCTTTATTACTTCTCTCGCACGCAGAGCGCACACAGGTGCACCAGACGGGCTTTCGCGCTTGCGATACGTTCGATGCGGAGGCGACGAGTTAAAAGAGTAACCATTAATTTCATTGAAAACGCGTTAGAGACCTATAATCGTCTATTGATCACCTCTGGACTTTTCTAAGTCGCATGTACGCCATAATAATTCCGTACTAACCCGTTCTAAACTATAAACTGTGTCATACGCTTGAATAGAAACATGGGCTATTATCTAGAAAGTTCACAATATTTATTTCTTTATTTCTCGAGATGCGTAATTTATAACTTCGTACTTTAATAAAAAGTACAAGGCTAGAATTGCATGATTGGAAGAATTTTAGCCGATTCTACAATTATAGCAAATATTAAGAATAATATTTGAAAATACGTATAAATTTTGTCCGATACATTTTATATTCGTTGAAAAACTCGAAATATATTTTCCTTTAAATATCAAATATTTTTTCTGTCATTGTTAATGCAATACATTACATTTGTATTAATCTTCTGCTGATATATTGACTAAAATATGCTAATACCGAAATTTATAAGAGAAATAATCGCCGAGAGAATCGTGAAAAAATGATGAATTAGTGTGGCTCGACCCGGGCGATTTTTTCGCGCTCGCCTCGTTTGATATTAGCGACCCACGCGCGTTTATTCGGGACGACATTTAGTCCAGTCGCGACATTGCATAAGGCGCAGGTGACACCGCGGATGCCCTCGCGGCGGCGTTCGTTTAATATGCGTACATTTCTTCAGCCGTGCGTATATGTCACGTCATTACCATGCTCGTGCGAGAATATCTCATACACTCGACAGTATATCGCCTTTTACGCGTGGGCTAAAAGCTATCCGCGAATAACGCCGCATAACGCTCTTGCAGCATCGGGTACGAGTCTCGTTACGAAAGAGCCGCCTTCCTTCCGGTTTTTCCACGAAAAGGAATCATAAGGTTTTATCAAATAACTAACGCTCGCGATCTCGATTGAGTTATTTTAATATTGGCAACAATTCTCTTTCCAAAAGCGAAGAGAGATGTATCATAAATCTCTTATTGCGAAATATGAAAATGTAAGAAAACACGTTCTTTCATAATTGAAATATCATGGGATTTCTTTCAACTTTATAATTGATGAGAGAAAAAGAGAAAGAAAGAGAGAGACAATGTAATAATAATTAAGAGCGCGTGATTACGAGAGCATTGTTCGCGACGTTCCGCCTATATCTTTAATATCTCGGAATAATTCGCAGGTCAGGCCGTTATTTATTCGTCGAAAAAAAAAAACGTACGTCGCATTAATTTATTTCAATACATTCTCTATTTCGCGCGAGCATGTCGGTCGCGTTCCGCTCATAATCCCACAGGTGTGATCGAGAAAGTCATTGATCGTATCGGCAACTCGTGGAAAAGTTCAATTCCCTGGCGCCACGTACATCCAGCCAGAAATATCTTACAGCAATGTTAAATGTTCCATGCGCGCTACAATGTTTTCGCAGGGCAGTGAAAAAGCGAGCCGGCAAATGGAACGTGAAAGCCATCGGAGATAGTGTTTATTTAAGGCTTATTTAGTCGCGCACTTCGGTATTCTTTTCACGGCATTTTTTTATTTCCTGACCAATATCCAACGTGAACCACTTTTAAACGAACACAATGGCCGACGTTGTAAATGTCAGTTTGGCAATGTCCGTCGAATCCTCTTTGGTAATGACTATATCTGATCTTATGACATCGCCTTCATTTCTATTTCTAAACTCGAGAATGACGTTGTGGTTGTTCTAGTTGCGCGCCGCTCAAGTATTTCAACAGATGCTGTTGACAGAGAAAATATTCTCACCAGAGAATTGAGCGTTCTGAATGTGCTTTAATTGAATTCGACGATCCCGTGAAAGTGCCTGGCGGCGTGTGCTGCTAGCGTGGCCGTAGGGGGAGAAGATGCCGATCGGAGGAGACACATTACACAGAAAGTAATAAGAAATGTGTATCTTTCAAACGGTCCCGTGATGCCCTAAAGTCCTTAACCTTGGCGCGTTATGGGTTCGCGATTACCCGGCAGTAATGAGAGCACACTAGCTAAATCTCATAGGCGTCTAGTTTTCCTTTCTTACAAAACCGAAAATATTTCAGAAAGTTCTAATATTGCTCGAAACAATAGTATATAATTCAAAGCTCTTATTTAAAATTTAGAGTAAAATCTCTTTTATTTATTATTTAAAAGGTAAAAACGATAGTTTCTTATAGCATTATGACTACAATTCAGAGTTCTGCGATAACAACCTCGCCATATTCTATTGATCGAGGAACAAAAAATCTCTAAGCATCATTTGACGTGTCTCGAATGCGTCAAGACCTTCAAAAACGACGCCTATGAATCTCTAGCTTTAGAGATCCGACGGCGCTCGGTTATCGGCGCTATCGGGCATGATAGATTGGCGGGTAGTGGCAACGATAAATCATCGGATCACACGGTGCGCGAGGAGCTACGAGAGCCATCCGACTCTCTTCGGCTGTCGATCAGCGGCGCAGGCGGGAAACGGCGTGGCCGATAGCGATCGACGACGAAAGTATTAATTATTATTTGCCGCTCGTGTCTTTCAATTTGTTTTGTTGCGCCGCGCCGGCACCATTTCGCTCCGCGAAAGTGACGAAACCCCGCCGGAATGATTTCGCCGGCTGGCAATAAATCACGGACGATTCCGTTTCTATAACAGTGCGGAAGCGCGCGCGTGGAGGTGGGCTTGAGAGTTGAGAGGGCCCTTTATGGGCCGATCGAACGATTGCGCGAAGTGTAAGCTAGAATAAGTAGTAATATATCATATCTAAAGGATATGATGTATCTATAAGTTAGAATTTTGAGAAGTTTAAAAAAAAAATAAACAATTTAATAGAATACAGCAGAAATGAATAAAATTCGAGATACGTAGTGAATAATAAAAATAGAATTATCACCGTTTCGAGCGAGATAATCGTGGATTACTTGTTACAATGAAGAGTGCAACTGTGCTCAAAAGAACGATTTGTTTAGCTTCACACCAGAAATTAACTATCGCAAACTAATTGCGGTAGACCTGTTATTTTGCTCTAACTTTTATGTCTCAATTGCGAAGAGAAATCGCTTAGGCGAGTTAGAGGAGGAACCTCATAGAGGTTAAAAGTTCTTGACTTTTACGACTTGCATTTCGTCTCTATTCTCAATCCGCCTCGCTAAAATTAGTATCTCTAATTATTGGAATTATGCCTTAGCTTTCGATTCTCACGCGCGTATCTTTCGCGATAATTATGAACTGTCTGCAACGATTTTGTAGCAGTGACATTTTTATCACCGTCTTTACGACACTCTTCTATGAGTTACGCAATGTAATCAAGGTGATTTTCGTTTGAATGCTCTAACGATATAATCATTTCGACTAATAACAGCTTGAATGCATCGCGTTAGGATTAAATCATCACTGTTCATTAAATTAATTAATTGCAGTGAATATTTTTTCTTCCACGAGCAATAAATACTTTTTCGTATTGATTCTCTTTAATCTCTTTCGATTATCTGCAACATTATCTATTTCGCGGCCTATTTCTATCGGCACTCACGATCGATACACACCTGTTGAAATACGCTTGCACAATGCGGTGCATTCCGAGCGAGAATCTCGTGAATCGTGGCGGCGACCTGTGTATGTCGTTTGCGTAATCCGCCCCGCGAAACTAATTATCGACGTAGATAATTGATACTCACGCGGTACCGATCAAAAATTTCCAGTGGTGGGCGTGGGTATTTCATTGCGACCGCTGCTCGCTTTTGCCGGCGAGCCTCGTCCGCTTTAACTGCCGGGCTGCTTCGCTTACTCGAGAGATACACGCTCTTTCGTTTTCCCGAGGGATCGGCGCGGTCGCATTATTGCAACGGCGGCGCAGCGGAAAGTGCTTATCAAATCATTAGGGCGCTATTATGTCCCGAGCAACGTTTGTTTAACCCGATTCTGAGATTTACTTTCGTTGCGCGCCGACGGAGGAGAGGGCCAGCGCGGCGGCGAAACAATCGCCGGTGCACGGCGCGATGGTTGATCAATTTCGGCTCTCGACGAACTGAGCACGATGGACTTCGTTCGAGCGTATCAAACGATGCCTGCTCGATATTACCGCGTGCCTCGTTCGCGACCTCCTACGTAATAATTAAAGGGTCGTAGGTTAATTAACGGCTGGCCGGATGGTGAAAAAGTGAACGTTCGCGTATCGGGATGTATCGTCATTTCGGCCGCTGCGGTAGCCTTGATGCAAAGAGCATACTATTGAGGATCTCGGTCGACCGATTACGTTCGATTTTCTTGCATAATTGCTCTTTCACGGGATCTATTTCTCGACTCTAATATTAGATACTCTTATATTGATCTGTCTGTCTATCGCGCTCTCTCAAGATTATATAGTGTTCAACTATGTTTGATTATTCATTTAAGAGTCTTGTTTAAGAGTTTCGATATATGACAGCGTAAAAAGATAATACTTGCCTGACAAATTTACAATGTGGCCCTAAATATGCGTAATAGGTTAGTAGCATAAAAATTGTATGTATGGTTCACAGTTACTCGAATGTTTTTTAAATGATATATATATATATATACCCGATATTTTACGACCCAGCGTACTTTTTTACACAGCTAATATATCCGAAAAGATTAAACAACACACATGGATACTACACACTACAATATACAATATACCAAGAAAAATACAATGAAATAAATGGTATGGCGTTCATAATTGCTTCAGAGAGATAAATTAATTACGTACATAACCTAATAAATTAACTCACCAACGATCAGTCTTCTAGTTGTCTTTTCTTTGTTAACATGCAGCAGGTACAATCAGGAAAGATGTAATTAGCACGTTACAATGATCGTTTACGCGCTCGATGATTCACATTCTCGACGAGAAAATAATGTGGAACGTGACAGAACCGGCTATATCGGTCGTCGTTTCACTCGACACTTTCAAGCTCGACGCGCACGGCACTTGACTAAACGCGTGAGACTCTCCGGCAGGCGAAAAATTGACTGTCGTCGCTCGACTCACGACATTCGTTGCATACGACGCATAGATAATGTGAAAATGGCGTTCGCTCGTAGTCCGTCTTTTCGAGAACCTTCTGTCGATGCTGCTTATTCACTCATCGTTGTTTCCCGATACTCATTTAGACGCGTGACGTGTGAAAAAGATGGTGACGTGTGAAAAAGATGACGGATGAAAAAGTCGATTCGGTATATTTGATCCGGCACACTCGATATTTACTCGTATACGAGACGTATTTTCGAGGAGAAAATGTACGCGAAATATCCGACTATCACAGACATCTTCAAAATGACGTAATATTCAGTAACTGCGCTAGTCAAATAAAATACAGAAAATTCCTGCCCCGTGCGATAATTGGGCTATTGTTTTGACTCGCATGGTTATCGACTACTCCGATTCGCGGCTTTGTTCATGCTTATTTCGAGCGAGGATTACATCACTTGAATGTTATGTTTTATAGCGAGAATTTATTTTATAAGAAATGAAATATTTAATTAAATGGTATAATGAGTGATGATTGCCCCTCACGTCCGCTCGTTGCTTTGTCGGCGATCCCGAGATCCGGACGAGTAAATAACGCAGCGTCGGTCGTCGTTTCACTCGACACTTACGGCTCGACGTACGCTCGACACTTACGAGCTCCACGTACACTCGACACTTGATTAAACGCGCGAGACACTCTGCCAGACGAAAAATTCACATTGCGCTCGTCGTTCGATTCACCACTCGCGACACTTGTTGCACACGACCCACACGACGCAAGGAACGGACAATGCGAAAATGGCGTCCGCTCGCTGACCGGGCGATTTTCTATCAATAATTATGCACTGTCCGTAGCTTCTCGATTACTTATTTAGGCGTACGACGCGTTGACAGCCGAAAAAGTCGATTTGATACGTTTATTCGACCGGCATATATTACCTAACATTTATTCGTACACAAGAAACATTTATGTAGAAATATGCGTGCGAAACATTCAATCACTTCTCGATACATCTCCGAACTGACGAAAAATTCATTGACTGGCTGGTCAAGTGGAATATAGAGGGCTCTCAATGCCGTGCGCTAATTGGCTATTATCTGACTCGCGAGGTCAAATTCGTGGTCAAATTCTTGCTATGTCATTTCCGCCGTGAGTAAGTCATTTCATCGTTCGGACTAATTATCACATCATGTTAATTGCGCGGGATCACAGTTAAACGTGTGTTTTCATTATCATTATAACTACATGAATAAATGATAAAGTTATCGTTATAAAATGGAGATACATTGGCGAGTGGTTGGTATCTATATTTTTAATTCATGGTGCTTGGACAAAATTGTGAAAGTATTGCTATCTATGATCGAAAATAAAAATTATCTGTTAAATGCGATGTGTGTGAGTGCATCTGTGTGTCCCGGAGTTCGCGTCCTGCAGAAAAATATTTCGTCGTGTGTTTTTTACGCGAAAACAAATGTCAGGAGAGTCGGGAGTGTCGGGAGTATCGAATTAAACAGTGTAGCTTGAATTTTACATCAGTGCAGCCAGTTCAGCTATAAAGAACAGACCTAATTATCGAGAAACGATGATCGACGGTTTGACGGATGATTATTAACGGATAATTTCTCCGCTCGACGATGAACGGAGCGAGCGTCATTTTTGTATTATTCTTTCACGTATTGTGTGTAGAATAAGTGCCGGCAAGCGATATTCGATAAAGATCAATACAGTGTGTCAAGTAAAAAGATAGATCATTCTGCGAATGATTGCCATCGCTACATTTTGCTTTATTTATTTGTCTATCTGAATGTATCGGGCGCGCTTTACTAGGTAATCTAATATCGCCGAATGATTATCGTATCGCGTTAATTAGCACATGAGATCGCAATTAATCGCGTTTTTTCTTATCGTTATATCTGCGCGAGTAAGTGTAGTGTTATCGCTATAAGAAGAGGACGGCGATACATTGGCGAACTGGTAAGTGTTCGTTTTTTATTCATGATGACTCAACAAAATCGTAAAAGGGTTGTCGTGCCATCTGTGATCGAAAGAAAAAATTATCTGATAACCGCAACGCATAGTGTGTTCGACTGTTTCCCGGAACTCCTACGAACTCTCGTGCTCCACGGGATGTTGTTCCGTCGTCGTTCTGCACGACCGCGTTTTGTACGCGTTCCCGTCACGCGTTGGAAAGTGGAAAAAGATGCCGGCCGGCATCTACGGTGCGCTCGAAGGTAGTAAACAACGACGATTTTCAACGCGAGCGCGGAAATCGAGCGACGTCAAGCGCGAAGATTGATTAATGTTTCTCTCGCGATTTCATGGTATAAAACGATATAAATCTTTTGTTTGTATCTCCATATACATCTCAGAAGCACAGAAATTTTTAAGCTTTACTCTTTAAACATGTAAATTTTAATCTCCTTGATCCGTGAATTCTCGAATATTATTTCTTTAGATGCACGCATATTAGAGGTTATATCTATAATAGATTATATTTTTATTGTGCATGTAGATCCGTGGATTTATTGATTTAAAATTTCTTCGATGCCGGTAAATATTTTGCAACGATTTCAAACGCGTAAACTTTCTTCTTTGCTTCGCTAATGTTACATGTGAACGAAATTATAACAAATTATCGGTGCAAGTGGACGCAACGGTCCATGCAGCTTCTTATTCAGTTTCTACGACTGGAATCGGTAGGAATTTTAGCGCGCAATCAATTACCACTTCTATTTCCCGTTTGCGAGATATTAATCCTCGCCGGACGTATGTACTCGAACGACTCACGGTATCATTCGTGGTAAATAATATGGAATTATAAGCACCTGGTTTCTCGTAGGTATGAAGCTTTATCAGCGGAAAGTTGTGCGTTGCTATTATTAAGTTGTTAAATTTTATCGATCGTATCAAGAATGGAATTCCTATAAACAGGATGATATTGTAGCATAAACAAAAAAATCTGATGAAAGTTACATTTCCTCGTAATGCAAAAATCAATTGTAGAATTCTGTGGTGAATAGAATTATCGTTATCGCCGCGATAGTACAAAAAAAAAAAAAAAAATAAATGTTTAATTTTCCTTTCATTTATCTCATTTGCATACGTTAAAAATAGCACACGTTAAAAATTCCATTATCTCTAATGCGCTTGTAAAATTATCTGTTCGAATAAAAGGGTAAAATATGCATGTAACTAAGTGATAGTAATGTGTGTATTTTACGCGTAAAATATTTTCATTCCATTTCATATCTCGCGTCGCAAATAACAATGGGAGACAAAGGCGCAGATAGCGAATACAAGACACGGTGCCGAATGAGAACGCGAGGCTAATTCTGTCCGATCTCGCCCATTAATCCGACGGCAAAATCGCGCCGTTAAATTCAATCGCTCGTATCGAGGGCGGAGCTCGCGCTCGGCGCGCGTACGAGGCGGGAAAAAAATTCGTCGGAAGTTGCGTTTTGCAGATAATACGGATACTGCGAGAAATCACCGTGCGGATGCGGGCGTGTGTGCGCCGAGCGACGGGCGGATAACCAACGGGGGTACCGGCGAATAGTTATTATTTGTACCTGTGCTGATCGGGAGAGCGCGCGTGCGAGCGTCACGCCGCGTTCTGCGCGCTGCTTTTCACGGTGCATAAAGGCGATCGTTATACGCACTGCACGCGTACGTATGTAACGAACAGCCGGGGCGGTCCGTAATGCACAAGCGAATGATAAAAGTAATCCTGATCTAGATTAGGCGAACGCGCCGGAGTACAATGGGAACCTCCGGGCGTCTTTCCACGCGGCGCGCCGCAGCGAGCGAGCATTTCGCGTCGTTCGGGCACATGTATTCGATATATATGAGAGAGGATATATCTTAGGCTTGGAAAATGCGTCGTAAATCACTTCCGATCTGTAGCACGTGCGTTATTTTTGCGAGATATCGATCTCGTCGATGCTTTCTACATATATTATTACTGACTAGTTATTTTCCTTTTGCGTTTCATGATTTTGCAGAAAATCTTACAATTAATATTAAAGTACCTCGCAATTTTTAACACGATTGATTTGATTTTTTGCTGATTTTAGCGTGCCAAGATACACCTTCCAACTCCGCGGAAAAACGTCGCTGCAGAGAACGAGTGTCAGGTTGACAGTCGGCAGATCAAAAAGGTGAGTCACATTCAATCCTCGCATAAATAATGACACTACGCTTGCCGATACCTTTTATCTTTCAATGCGCGATACTTCTCGCGAGTGATTGATCACGCAGCGTACCGCGGCCCATTAACTCCACGGTTTCAATTACTTTTCAATAAACGTGGTAACGACACCCTATTCGTCGCGCGCGAATGCGAGTGCAGAAACGAGGTGGGAGAGGCGCCAGGCACAGGCGGAAAATATTGGCGAAACGAGTTCCTCAGATTAACCCACACGCACCGAGCGATCGATCTTTTTGCGAAACGCAGCCGCTAATACATCGAGAGCCGCGTCATGATTCGCGCACGCAGATTTTTCCGTGCAATATCGTTGCGTAGCGCGCTTTTCATCGTCGATTAGCTCGAATCGATAGTCGCTCTGACTCGCGCTGTGACAAATCAATTATAACGTGGGTAGAAAGTCGTTTTGTGGAATAACGACGTTCGTTGTTGGCGACTGTTGTTCGGAAAAATTATAATGATCCGCTTTTATGACCGTTTTCCGTTGTGATATTTCAATCGATATCGCGATAGTCGCTTTAAAATAGAATCCACTGCCTGCCTGGTTTATCGCGATTGCGTGTTTGAGCAATGTGGAAGTTTATTCAGATATGATAGATCGAGAAGTCGCGTATTTTATATTGAATTATATAAAATATCGTTAGAATTATAAGAATCCGATTACATTGTAATTAAGATAGTGGAGGAAAAGTAAATGTTTCTGAATGATGGCATGGCAGTTTTTACACAAAAAATAGATGACATAACATAAAATAAAGGCAATAGGACACATATCTACAGAATTATGTAGTTAGTCTTTTATGTGTATAAACAAAATTATAGTTATTTTCCATAATCAATCTTAACAAATATTTTTTCATTGAATTTTTTTTTATATTATACATATTAATAACATGCTAAGTGGTTTATTCATAGTTTTGATTGATCGATTCAGTAGTAATTTCAATATAATTTTGATATTATATAATAATAAAGCGAAAGAGGATTGATTCGGCGAGATCGTACCGCGTCATTATGAAATAATCTTGAAAGTTGTGAATTGAATCATCGCAATTTCACAGTCATGTCTAGTAGACCACGGGCGACCTGACACGAAATCCCAGCGGAATTAATTATCGCTCTAATCGTATTACCCGTATTATCGGCTGATTTGTCGAGCGAGGCGTTTCAATGCACGCCACGCTGCGAGTACGCCGACACGCGTGCATTACATGCGTCCTAGTGCGCCGTATTGCGTAAACGCATTGCGCGGCCTAGGATTTATGACCTGATTACTGACGCACCTTGATATTCCGAAATCACGAAGAACTTCGCGAAGTTGAACTCAAGAATTCGACATCGTACGTCGTAGAATGCCGAGTGCGTTTTACTTTTCTGCAATTTGTAAATAAATTCGCAAAAATTATGCGTTAATCTCGATAAGTAATTTTTGAATTAAATATTAAAATGTAGATTTTAAATCTCAATGCGCAAGTAAGTGAACTGCGCACTCTCATTTGTTTAAAAAATTAATAAGAAAGTTAAGTGACATCTTTTGGAAATGCATTTCGCACTGCGCAAAATAATTGAATCTAGTAGCTAATTTTCCCACTTTGCTCTTTCAGAATCTAGATTTTGCGAATCGCGTTAACACATAAAGGGTGTGTACATTGAACGTGTACGTGGACTCATAAATATCGGCATAAATGTAAACATGCGGTATCTACGTGCGGGAACAACTCATCGATACTCATTCGAGAGAGAACGCGAGCGCGGCAATCTCGTGAGAAAATCACGGATAAGCCGCGGGCTCACGTGACTCACCTGATATGACCCCGCGGTCAGCCGCGGCTGCAGCCGCGGGCAGACAGGTGCAAAATAGGCTCTAAAAAGCGACATTCCACGATGTTAACGGTGTTACTAAATTTCCGAGCCGACGGCGGCGTCTCTTTCGCTGCCAACGCTGGCATTGTACTGGAAGTAGCGTTTCAACTCGGATACGTAATCCACAGTTTCTCGTGTCGCAAGAGATAGAGAATAATGGTCCACTATCTTGTCGACGGCGTCGGCGGCGGTGGCGGCGGCGGCGTTCGTACTTTAATATGACGAGGAAAATATAAGCTTGTCGGCTCTCGATACCGAGCTCTGTGTTCGCGCTGACTAACGCCGGTTCGAATTTTTCCCGACTGCGTTTCGCCACACGCTTTGCCGTACGCTTTTTGACAAAAACGCGCGATTTCCATACGCGCGTGCGAGCTGCCGTAAATTAACGGAGATAAGCTACGCATTTATTTATCGCTATTATTATTATTTCACTTTCACACGTGACGGCTCGCCGAAGTGCTGCCGCAGCTGATCTACATGATTCGAGCGTATCGTTATTTGCGTAAATCATTCATCTGAAAAATGCTTGCTTTCCTCACACGGTGCTAATTGAATAACAGTAACTTCCTCTAATCAGGGATATACTGAGATAATAATAGTTGCTAATATCAGTTATTATTTTGAATGTAAATCTTCATTTTGATGAACAAAATGTAAAACTTGATTTTACTTTAGACGATGAATTTTTCGTGGCACATTTTTATGGATAGTTTTTATGGATAGTTTTTATGGATAGTTAATATATCTTTAAAATATGATATTTTAAAAAATTCAAGTTCCTTTACAATGTCCTGATTTCACCGATATGCGTGGATATTATTCACTAAATTATCCGCAATTTTATAAAAATCTATCCGCTTGTGAAACTAGCTTTTGTTTTAGTATTTTTAGTTCTAGTGCTCAAGTAGGCCACCATTATTGCTATAATTTTATTATCAGATCGAATGCCGATCATTACTGTGTAAAACTGCGATTGACCTGAATCGAGAATAAAAAATTCTAGCGGGAAAAGGGAAGGAAAATAACATTATATCAAACATTACAATTAAACCAGATATTTACGAGGAAATAAACCACCGCAGGGCACTAATCGATTTCCGCATTCGCACGATGTCAAAGTGGCAACATCGTGTTGTAAGAAGCAAAGAATAATGGGCGTCGGAGAACAGGTGCTCTTGCCTTTGACGTTTAAATATATGGTTATAACTGTCATAAGGATATCAAGCCGGACGACTTTTCTGCTTTTACCGTTAACCTTCACAGCGTTCTCTTTCCCTTGCAAACTTCTCGGTTATGTCGGTTTACCTTCTATAATCTCAAGAGATTAATTTCGTTATTTCAAGTGACAATCTTTTTACGAGTACTTATGCACGTGTATATCGTAGCGATATTTATTACTATCATAGTAAGAGAAGATAGAATTTTAATACGATTCTTTTTACAACGTGAATCTTTGATCTCAAATTGATAACGAATTCATTTATAATTTTTACCAAGCCGAAATAAAATTAAAACAATTAAAAAATGTAATAATATTCATACAATATATTGTATTTCTGTTTCTGAAGTACAATTTATTGACTTGCGTATATATGAATGTATGCGTGTTATAATTAATTGTTCATCAGAAATCATTATTCATTCTTTATTTTAATTGTAGCTATGAAATATTTTCACTCCTGAATTACTAACATTAACGTTGCTTTTTGATTTGTATCAGTATCGTACTCGGCGTATAAATGATTTAGATCCCGAAATATGTTACGAAACAGTTAGTTTCTTGCTGAGAAAATAATTAAAGCTATCGGTAAGTTGTATCATCCGTCTATCCTGAACAATTTCCGTGAGTCACCTCCCGTACGCTTCCATCTGACATTCAAGAGAGGCATGTAAGAAGAACAACGGTACCCGCATTCGTCGTAATTAATCCACTAATTTACGATACACGCTCGGCACGTTGTACTCCGGGAGCGGTCATATTTATACAGCCGGTGAATCGGGTAGAGATATCGCGCGCCGGCCGGCCGGTCGGCGATTTGAGACGCGTACACGACGATAACCTCGCGATTTGCGTAATAACTATCGCGGCGCGATCAGCATTCGGTAATGCAATCTTTTGTTGCAGCCGGGTGCGCAAAAACCGCACGCTCAGTGTGTGGTATCTGGCCCGCGCGACTTCACGCTCCTTTTTCTCTCTCTTTTTTTTTATTATATGTACCGGAACGCACAGCGTATATACCACCGCCGCATATAGTGGCCATTATTCCGACCCGTTTGAGCGACATGCGGACAATGAGGAACACAGACCACCCGCGGCTTAAGTGCTCCCCATTGAAAGTGCGAATTTCTGCTACAGTTTCCTTGTGCCCGGGCTAACATAGAGCTCATAGACGTAACAATTATGTCGCGTGCTGTCGACTGCCACGGTACTTTTCACATCAATTACACCTATCTTTAGATTTAATATATGCACAAATCCATACACAGAGACGTCCGCGAGTCAATAAATTATGCTGGTGTAAAGAGAAATGCGGTACATGAATATTATTACATGTAAATTTCTTGGTTATTAATTTTATTTTGGCTCGACAAGAATTATCAACCGATAAAATATTAATATGTACATCATAGTATAATATATACTTCTTTTTTATCTATTTTTTAAACGAATACTGTAATTACTTGCTAGTCGAAAAAATGTAGTTGAAACGATCGGCGGGAATAAAAAAAAGTTTCACAGTCTACTCGTATAATATTGCCGCGATAGCCGAATATCTTTTGCTCATTAGGGATTGTACGTTCGATACTGGTCAATGATTTACTGCCGCGAATATACTAGTATTTCACGCGCGTAATTGATAATCCTCGCACGGGCCGCAGATTACCGGTATCTTCCAGCATACTAATTAATCGTAGCTCGATCATTATGCTACGCGTTTAATATCTGTTATTCTTGTGAGCGCATTTACAAATAAATATGTAGAATCAGCAATATTCCGTTTGTCTGAAAAAACATTTTCACAAATAATAAGAGTTATTCATGCGTTATTCGTTTTGCACATTTGAATATCTTCAAGTTCGACAACTTTGTGCGACTTTTCTTATATCATTAATTAATTCTGATAAGTGCATTGCGTGATTTATAAATTCATAAATAGAAACCATTCTAGACGCATACGTCTTTCTCTGCATTTTTCGATCGCAAAGTAGCCTAACAGAAACATCAGAAGAAGATAAGTATTCGCGGTATCTCATTGGTTAATTGCGACTCGATTCGTGATTTACGAGAGCAAGAACAGTGGTATCGTTTCGTACTTCTTCAGCTAAAACCTCATCTTAGATTATCGATTCTTCTCGCAGAACCAGTTAATCGCGCCGTGTACTCAAGTGACCAAACTCACACTAACGTTAATTTTTGATAATTATTGATTACTGATTGCCATGATACGTTTTTACCGGGTGTTTATCAATGTACATGATTTGTATAGTTTGTGATAAATTTATATGTTCTCAGAAGAAATTTTAATAAAATAATTTTTATATATCATAGAAATAGTCATGAAAAGTAAAATAATATTAATTGAGTGTAGGCACTTAATATTTATGAGGATATTTTTCAGACAAACGAAATATTTCTTATTTTACATATGTGTGTATTTGTTTGTGGACGCGCGTAGAAAAAACTCGTTGACGAATATCTTTCTGTTGGAATATGTTTAGTAGAATTCAAGATTACTGATCGTGACATCGTCGTCTGCTAATCGGGAGCCGCGCAGAGACGGCGATCGTATTTATTTCACCGACTGATCTGATTATGCACTACTTATGCATCCTGATGCAAATAGCATGCGAGAACACAGTGGCCTTTGATTCTCGAAAGGCCCTCGCTGTTCTTGGTAGGACCGAAAGATACCTGAATGGACCCATTTCGCTCCACGGGGTGCCAACATTAATGCGCTATCATCTCGACGAACGCATGAGACTGTATGCGAGTGTATAATCGTGACGAGACATTGCATCCGTTAGTAAGTCGCGACCTGAGATGCGATCGAAAAATTATTATCGATGGAAGAACGCTCGGCCGTAACTCTCTGTTAATTAATAATTCCGCAAAACATGTGATTGCAATTTAAACGAAACTTAGCTAACGGTGGTTTACCGCCAGGCGATACCCAGACGCGAAGAATTTCTGCGAACAATCGTGTGTTCGAGTGGGAATTTATTTTATGCGAAAACTCGCAGTTTATCTTATATCAAAGTTGGATTTACGGCTTTACTTTGCCCCGAGTGGATCGGCGCGATTAATGCGCGCCGAGCGAAGCTACAAGGTCTAATAAGACAATCTAGAGTTAATGTACGCCGCAACGAGAAGAGCCGCCGCGCTGGAATTCGGAGCAGGTGAGTCGAGGCGCGTGAATCCTCGGGGATACGTGTTCTGAGTGCATTTACGATCGGCTATGCGAGCACAGACACGCTCGAGCACACACTGTTCGCCGTGGAATTATTTTCATACTTTCACGCAAAGTGATTGTTTGGCTCGGGCCGCCGGGGTCTGCTCCTTCGAGCATGAACGGTCCAGTAATTAAATTTATATCACATCGATATGCACTCGTTACACCACGACGCGTACCCTTCAATCATTTAACGTAATAATTTTTTACGCAAACTTGTGCTCAGAATAAACAAAATTTCGAAATTTTATTGCGAATATAAATTTTCAGCAAGTAATTATAAAAAAAGTTCGCCGATTGTTTGCAAAATCTATCTATTTCTGAAGTAAGGATTGTTTCATTTTATCACGCAGAGATATTATAATGGAAATCGTTTACGAAGACTATTACCTGCGATTCTATTTAAATTAGCGTCACAAGTAACACACTATAAATGCATGACATCCTCGTTTTATATCATGATACTTTTTATAATTTTCATGTCGCGGCTTGCGTGAAGCTGGGCGTATGTGACTTGGCATATGTTAGAGATGCTCCGAGAGGAGACACGCGAGTGACATGACGTTGTACATCTGATATTCTTGAAGCAGGATCACTGACCGACCAAAGTACAATCGACTTGTCATGATTCATGTTTAATCTAAACCTGATTTACCCACACCAGACTCGTCTAAATTCAACCTTATCTCTTGTGCAAACAATATTTATTCTCGAATAATTTTCAGAATTTTATCAATTCAGAAAACATTTAAAACATTTGCTATATGCGTCTTGTATTTATTCTGAAATCATCAAATCTCTTTATCTTATTGATATAATTTTTAAGTAATCTTTTCAACTAATAAAATTTGCAAGATCGGCTAATAATAAAAATTTCGCGCATTTTTATTTCTTGTCTATACAGTTAAAAGGTTTTAATTAATAGATAATTAGAGAATTGGTTCTTGAAATACAAATTGCGTGGCAATCGCGAAGCCCATTGATTTTATTTCGCGGTTTATCGTCGGTCGCAAATAATTTTCGCGACGAATCACGATCTTCACACGAGGTTGAACCTGTATGTGATTCAGCACTTGAGAAAAGGATACGTATAGCGTGATGGGTGACTGACATTCTCGAGAAAGGCGCGACTTGCGACACTTTCGGATCATCGACCGATCGACCGGTGCTCGATACATCCTTCAAGATCGACGTGTCCGCGATGCGATCTCGTCTGCAGGATCTATGAACCGTTTCGCGCATGGTCGTCGCAAATATATCAGCCGTCTCGTAGGCGACATCCTTTCATGCGCGTTTCATCATTGTATTTTTACGCAAATCATTCGCGGCTTATCGTGCCTCGGCGGATAAAGACCCGCCCTTTTGAACGAGATCGATTGATTTTCCACCTAACTTACCTACCCACTGCAATCTTTAAGCGCGCGGATCGATCCCGAGAGAAGTTTGCGATAAACGGCGCGCAAACTTAGATAAATGTAGACAGTCTATCGACGAATGATCGATACTCCTATTTTTATCGTGCTATGTTTCATAGCTTTTATTCGTGCTAAATCGTGATGTTAAATCTGAGAGAAGTCTAAGAGGCTTCCCAATGATTACGTTTTTCGTTGATGATGTTTACCGATTCATGCTTGACATCATATTTGCATCGATTTTAGAGTTAAAATTGCATATCCACCATCTACTTTTTGAAAACTACCGTTTGTATAATCATTCACAGATTATGAATCAGTAATTAGAATATGCATTGTAATATAATGTAGTAACTCTAACATGGATGTGTAACATATACTAAAATAAAATTAATTTAATCTTTTTTGATTCACCTACAGCACATGATGTACACACGTAGATCTGTAAAATACAAATATAATATATAAATTATAGCAATATATAAAATAATTCATATTTTAAAAATAATTATTGTTTGTTCCTCAAGCAAACATTTTTGTGTGATAAAAGAATTGCATAAATATCAAAGAAAATGTAATTCTTATATAAATTCTTACATAAATATAAAATATGAAATCATTATAAATATTAAATATGTTGAGGATTTATGCAGTATTTTTATAGCAAAGATAACGATTAATATATACTAAAAATAATAAATAAATGATAAGATGCTTATTCTATGGTTGCTCCGCCGATGTCTGATGCCCCCCGGGCCTCCTCCTTCTCTCAGTAGTTATGGCATTCACTCACTCGCGAAAATAACACCATCACGCGATATTTTGAACGACATTTTTAATATTAACCGTATTTTCGACGCGTTCTTTGTCACGACAAAGAAATAACTCGAAACGCATGGAACTATAATTCGGGTTCGGCATTCGCATCATTCGAAGCAGGTGACAAAGAAAAATTGAAAATTGTGCGTTTAATTTACTGTGTTACTTCTAGCGGCTATGTACTTAAATTATGTATTTTTTCGCGAAAAAATATCTGAGTTATTAATCACGAGAGTTGATTATACGTGGGAGTTGATTATATGCGCAAATTAGTCATTATTTATAGGAAATAATCTAATATTCGCGATTTGAGAGGCAATACGGAGCGTCTTCCGCTGCCGTCTGCTTTGCTGGAATGTCGCCGTGCGAATGATACCAAGGTCGCGGCGCGCTAACACATATATACGTATATCGTGGCGCGAATGAAAAACAAAACAAACACCGAACGCCACGCATAGTATCGAAATATTTACCCACTATACATTACATATTAAAATATTTTCTATATTTTACGTTTCACAAATTTTGATTTCGGTCAATAAATTACTGTCTATGGATAAATTTTGATTGTCCAACAAAATTGATTTCAGATCTGTTTTTGGCACAATTTTTAGATCTTTCAATAAAAGTGTTCTTTCCGTGTAAATATTCTCAAATTCTATCGCATATATATCATTAGTCTATATTAATTTTTTTGTTATTTAATTCCTTTAATTAATTTATTTATTTTCTTTTTATTGCAGTGAGTGTGCACAATGTAATCTCATGGCTTATAACGAGTGCGAGTGAATAAGCGCGTATTTTATTCATATTAAAAAGTGTATCAATTTTTTGGAAAGTAAAGTAACGCGCGATTGCAGAATGTATTATTTATCGTTGGTATTCGCACTTAATGGCGTTTTGTCGATTGTTTGGCAGTTGGATCGTGAATTAAAAAAGTTGCTGTCTCAGTAATATATATTTGATGATAGATACGCTAATGATTTCTTTGTTTGTTCATATTATGTTTTTTTATTTTGTTTAAGAAAATTAAAACATAATGTGCTCATGTTAAAAATTTAGCTTTTCAAATTAAATTTCTAAAATATAATTATTGTGTACGTTTCCGTATCTGATGACTACTATGTGACCGCTAAGATAATGGTTATTCGTCTCGCTTGTTTTGACGAGTCTACAGTGTCGAATCGACCGGCAAGTGTGTAAGATGATAATCATAATTACAAGTGTAAATTTTTATCGGGAGTGCCGTTAAAGTGACGCGCGATTATCAGAATGTATTATTTATCGTGCGTGAACGCGTTACGATAAAATTTGGCATGTTTGTCACGTCTTTACGTAAGTGAAAAACGCGAATTGACTTTCGTTCGACAATGTGCATAAGTATAAGTGCGGTCTTCCGGTATTCATTAGTCTACAATGAAGTTGAGGCGGAGAAATCTGAAGCAGAATCTACAGCGGATGGCAAACTGCAATGCCCTAGTTGGTGAGTATCATTATTTGTTTATTGTAAGTAATAATACAATTACAGAATTTGTATTTATTATTATGAATTTGTTTATTATAAAATAATGTTTGCAAATATTTATTATTATTAAAATATTTAGCAAATATCTATTCAAATATTTAAATAATTATTTACTTATCGCACAAAATGATATTTTAATCGAAATAGAAATAATTAAATAATATATCATAATTAACATATAAAAATGTATGATATAATTAATGACTAAGATACATATTAATTGTTCCAGATACAGCTAAGAGCGTATTTGGCTAGGGTACAACGACCGGTGAGTGAATTTATTTAAAATCTGAGGAAATTAATTTTATTACACATTATTAAAAAGGTGAATCAGAGATTGATATTAAGCAAATCATTCAACTCTTATCAGATATAAACTCGGTGTTCGAGTGAATAAGAAGAATTAATAGAGCGCTTCGCCGCGCATTTATCGTTCCTTTTCGCTCGGTAAAATCCCTTTTATACACGAGGGAAAGGGGAAGTGTTTCATTTTATAACGTGCTTAAGAGCGAACTGGAACAAGTTGAGTTTAATGCCTGCTGCCGGCGGCAGAAATCGAATGTAATGCCATTTGGGCTTGGCGCTCGTCGAGTACTGAATCTTCTCGACGCCCACCACGTGTCGTCGATATACACGGGACTCTCCTCCTTCCTCCTGAACCATTCCGTTCTTCTTTCCGGGTCGTCTGCGTATGCATTATCGGTAGTGCTGCATTTCTATTTTATTCATAAGTCGACTCCTCGCGAAAGTGTCTTTCTACCTGTCGCTCTATTGATAAAAGCTCACAGAAATTATCTTGAATTATACTAAACACGAAATACACGGAAGATTTTTTATTCAAACAGACAAAAGAAAGAGAAGCTATAGAAAGTCTTTTATTACTATTCCAGTAATTGATATCAATATTATTTATAGCATATTATCACTTTTTCTAAACACTTTTCTTAATTTTTGTGGAGATATAATAAAAAGGATATTGAAAAGATTGGTGTCATACGCGAATCAACCTGTTTGTACTGCGTGTGTTGCATCAGGATTGCATCGATCTCGCGAGAAAGGGGATTGGGGGACACGCATTGCTTGCTTATCGAGCGCCAAAGTCTCGCCGCAATCCAACACTCCTCCGGGAAGATTAAACGCGTCGATAGAACACGCGGTTGTCTTGCCCCGCGTGCTTCTATGTTAGATAAATCTTCAAATATATCGTCGTACTCTCTACGTGTCCCGCGATAATGTACAGTGTGATAATGAAGGCGGTCACTTCCCTGTGTGGCAGTTGTAGTACTCAATCTTCAATTGCGAGGCACCTGATAAACGTTGCATTTGTCAAGTGCACATTTTGTTCCTTTTGTCATTATTCTATGATAAAATTTTAACATTGTGCTCGTATTTAGCATTTTTTTTATACGTCTAAATTATAAGAAAATATCAGCTACGCACGTTAAATAACGAATATAAATCGTTTTTTTAGTAATTTTATAATATCCATTAATTTTGTTGTTTGCAATTGATTATGTTATTCTATTTCAATCAGTGGTTTCGATTATCTCTACACGGCCTGACATGTTTATTTGCGAAATTGAGATTTGCTAATAATGCTCGTCCTGAGCGGTTGCCGCTTAGACTAATTGGCTTGTCATATTATTCCGTCGGGGCCATTAAGTTTCGATAATTGGTGATTGCCGATCAGTTCTGTCGCGTTTCGATCTACGCAGTCGATTGTACGGCGACCGGTAGTCGCCGCAACAGCGGCACTCTAACCGCCTTCATTATCGCCCCCGGGAGAGGCAGGCACGAAATTAGAAGACAGTTCGACAGGCTGGCCGCCGGTGACCGGTTTAATTAACGCCGAGCCGGTCGCCGCTTAATTGATTTGCAAACGTCGTCGACTCAAGTCTGTGGTCACGATCTCGATCTACCGACCGATGAGATCGCGCGCCGACAATTTGTCTTGTTCCCTTGGCGCTCGAGACGTTCACCAAGGAAAGCGCGGCTGAGATGTCGAAGATAATAAACTTGTAACATTTTTATTTCTGACAAGTCTACATTAAATATTCTAAAACGAATATTGTTTTTAAAATTTAAATCTATATATAAAAATCTTACACTAATATTACTATAATGGTTACTTCTACTACGAATATATTCGCACTTTCGAAGCACGCAACGTGCGCGATTATTCTCACTTGCGTTTCGCAATCATTCAAGTTTATAAATTCGCATTACCGATGTAAATTCACGACTGCGTCCACCTTAGATCCCGTGATTGCGTTTCATAGCCATCGCGATCTACGATCGCAATAGCGGCGTCTTACGTTATGATAAATCTTGCGATTGTAAAACGTGCGCATTTACGGTTCCGCGCGTCATGAATTATCGAATTGGCAGTTAAGCCCGACTTTTCGGATCGTTAATTTCGAGTGGCGGTAATGTTCCGCGTAACGATCAAAGCGCCGTATATCTCGGCGACTGCGGAAGGGAGTGAGAGAGGGTTCGGCCCGAACGGAGAGTCGTCGAGTGACACCGTAAGTACCGTTAATCCTATTAAAGGAGGACTATTAGCTTCTCGCGGACGCAGCTTCGGTAGCCGTCGAAAACCGATACTCTTTACGGCGAGGATAATCGTATTCGGGTTTTCAAAAGTGTCTGTTATTTCTCTAATCCACCTGCACCAGGGATCTCTAATATGAGAATCCGGAGCCGCGCGCTCGTGCACGGTATTCCGATACCGCGCACCTCCGACCTCCTTCGCGCGCGGCGAGAGATCACGATCGATCGGATCTATCGGGCCCGCGACCCTCCCCGTATAATTAAGAGAAAAATCATAGTCCCGATTAGATAGGAATTCCGAGATATTTGAAACGGAACCTAAGGCCAAGCCGCGTCGCCGCCACGTATATTTCATTTCGCGTTTCGGATCGAGAGGCGGGGAAAAGGTAGTCCGCGGGATCCCGGGAATTTAGAGAAACACGCGTTAGATCTTGGTATGATAATCGGCGTACCGCCTGTGATCTCGGCACGATAGTAATATCGACTCAACTCTCATTGATTGGGGTTTGATTTGAGAATGAGTTGCGTTTATGTGAAACGCAACGCGCCGCTGAATGTATCCGTGGAAAAGAAATCTATGTCGAGTTCGGGTAAATTAATTTTTTGTAGATCTGCTGGCAAGATTAATGTTTTAACAAGATATTTTGAAAGTTATATTAATATTAATTTAATTAATTTTATATTATATTAATTATATTAATAATCGTCTTTCAAAATCTTTATTAAAATAAAAATATATAAAATCGATTTTATATTGTTAATAAAAGAACATATTTTTTATTAATAAATATTTGGTGAAATATAAATATTATAAATTTGGGCTAAATATATTATCAATAATTTATCGAAAAGAATTGATTTCTCTTCAATTAATTATCATGACTTTGATTGCTGGAGCACTTTACGGGTTACTTTTTTGAGAAGTTCGATAATGGATATGTAAGATTGAGCTGGCAGATCTGCATACACACATACACACACACACACATTCATTTGCTTGAACCGCGAAAAATGGTATGAGTAGTTACATGTCGATCAATCACATGGGGCAGTGCTCGGTTGCGAAATTAAACGCTCGGTACATGTACTAAGCGGGGCAAGGCGAGGCGAGGCGAGGCGAGACGAGGCGAGCGCGTATGTGACCCTCGTAAAATTCGAACAATCGGTCGTATTATCTCTCGCGCATACTATTACATAGTTAACTTTCGTGAACCGAATTAGCGGAACGAGGAGAAACAAACGAGCAATCGTTTTTCAAGACGCGATCGCCGACGGCCAGTTCAGAAAAATCCTTGTGTGCTTTCTATCGGCGCGAATTGTGCCGCGCGCGTACGAACGAGCCGAGATCGTAAAAGCATCGGCTATGCGCCTGGCACTATTGCGATTGGCACACAATCAGCCTAAAGCGCCGTTTGACGTACAACAATATAATGGCACATTTAAACGATCTGATGTAATAATACGGCATAATGACGATTATCCGCCGCGCCGCGCGGCTCGCAACGGCATAATTATGTACAACGAAGTTAATGAAGCAACGATTATTTTGCCGTTAACATGTTGAAATGCGGCACGCGCAGAATTATTCAATGTTATATAATTAATATTACAATCAATAATTATAACATTGCGTACCATAACTAGCAACTGGAATTTAGAACGCGCATTGGCTGTCTCTCTCGAAAATTATGGAGCTATATTGTCTTGGGAGACTGACAGTTTTAATTATCTGTAAATTCCACTTGTCCCGAACAATCAATTAGCGCCACGCGCTGGCGATGCATTTTTCTGCACTTTTTCGTCACGGAACTTCTTGCGACGATTGCACGATGTTGACCGGCGAACGCGGTCGTATCGCCTTTAAGTAGTAATTATCGTTGCAATTAAGTATTCCAGGTGAACCCGTGAGCGACATGTTTTACTGCCGCTTCGCCCGGTATTTTTTCCACGATATACACTGGCCGTATATCACCCGTCGATTGGCCGGTGTTGAAACACGTAATTAAGAACTCGCGCGAATATGGTGGCCTGCCAGTCGTGGAGTGCCTCGCAAACTTGTTAGAGGGTGCCCGGCGCTATTGTGTGTCTCGTAAGCACCGTGATACAATAGGCAGCGTTCAGCGGTGCGCCGGTTCGTTACGCTAATAACGTTAATATTACAAAGCAAAAATTACACCGCGGGATTAGAATGCGTCTCGCGCGATTGCATTTCGTTCGATGTTAACTCTTCTTGACAGCATAATCGAATTCTATCCGACTAACGTTTTCTATGAAAATATTTGATGAATAAAAATGTCTGGAATTCCATTGTCTGAATAAGAATTTGTTACAATTGGT
Organism: Linepithema humile; assembly: GCF_040581485.1. Taxonomy (NCBI): domain Eukaryota; kingdom Metazoa; phylum Arthropoda; class Insecta; order Hymenoptera; family Formicidae; genus Linepithema; species Linepithema humile. The sequence goes on along the minus strand of NC_090130.1, from coordinate 3,185,470 downwards.
CGGAAATAATTAACAAACATTTGTGTATGTTTATCGAGAGCATTCTGCATGGCATTTCAATTTTACGAGTCGAAAATTACATCATGGTCTAATTTTATAATTCGTCACGATATCTTCGATGATGCAGCATGGAAACGCGACGAAACGATGTGAAACGCTCGTCTGCCGTCGACACTGACGAATTAAATCCACCCTAAGGGACATGCACACGTTACGCGGCGTGGGAGTGTTATATCGGGAAATATTAGATGCGTGTTAAGTGCCTGGATATTATGCGGCCCCTTTATTCGTAGGCGAAGTATGATACTCATTGTTGGCCCTATGTCAGGTGGAAATTTTCACGCGAGAATAGCGTACGAGGAATGCTCATTTTTGTTGCAATGACGTCACGCGAGTTGTCGAGGGGAGTTGATTAAGTTTTTTTTTAAATTAAATTTATTGTGTCCGACCTGCGCGGACTTTCGAAGCGAGTAAATCCATTGTATCCACTGTGAGTCTGCAGCTTTAGAACGTAGAATATTGCGCTTTCTATTTGACGGTATTACATAAGGATGAGTTCATCTCTGCAAGTTTCAAAATAATACACTCAAAATAAATCGATTTCGCATTGCGCGTTACAACGCATTCGATCGGCAGTTGCGATATTGTGGAAAATGCACGCTTTACATCTTCACATTAAATTTAAAGACGCTGCGCGATTTTAATGCTCGCACCGTTGGCGAAGTCACCTGTTAACATACGCGCGAACGATCATTTACTCTAAATTGTATCCACATATCTCAATGTTGCAGTAACGCGCGCGTATCGCTTTACACGTGTTATTTAACACGTTGCACGGATAATCGCGGAACCCTCTCGTTAAATATCTCATTCAATCACTTCGTTACTTACCGCTTCTCCGACGATGAAGGAAGTAATGGAAAGCGAGGATGTGAGAGGCACTGTTTCGCAGATGCGATCCTTTCGCGTAGCCCGCGCGCGAGCCGCGATTTCCGCATCGCACGGCTATCAATCATCGCCCATCGCGGAAAAGGCCCCGGCGCGCGATTCTCAACTACTGATTGGCCCCGGAATCGTTCACGCGTCATTAGCGCATCGCGGCTGTCCGCTCTAATTAATTGTCCTACGTCAAGATCCCATCGCGCAGATTTCTACTCGCCGCGGCGCGCCACGAAGTATCCGTAGGTGGAAGTTTCTGACATTTCGTTCTGGACTTCCTACGAGCATTCGCGCGAAAGTATCACGCGCTTCACGCGGAAGACGAAGTCGATGGTCGACGTCGGCGACGTAATATTTTCACTGCCTATCGCCGTCATAAGTGAATTACAGCATGGGAAAAGTAATGTTCAAAATGTCTGGAAAATTTAATCAATTGCGCGTTAATCTTTCCAATGAAGAAGTTATTGCAGCTAGAGAGTTCGTTATACGTTAAGTGGCACAAAATTCCACGGCTGTGGAATTATTAAGTGCGACCAGTTCCATGCGTCTGCATTATCGTATTAAAGTAGAGCCCCGACATCCGGCAGCGAGCAGTTAAATTAGCCATTAATATCAATTAAATTCAACGTAAATTCTTAGAAATCACCTTATCTCCCACATAATTGCGTTCCCCTACCATTCACCTTTATTAGAGGACCGTCTCGCCCAATTTCGTCCAATCAAACGATACGGGTCCACCTAGATGATTATCTGTCCGTTTACCACCGAATTTAGTTGTCGTTGAAATTCAGAATGTCGAGACCACACCTGGGCGCATGCGGGCTCCATCGAGGACGGATTAATTCGTATATCGATATCAGCCCGCAGGTATATGCATGTTGCATCATGTCGGAATTTCTATTCTCATTTTATTCCCGTGAGATTTTTTTTTTGTACATGTTTGACTTGAGCTTATATAAATTTATATTGACCGTTGAACAAGTTTTTGGACTTCGAAACTGATAAATTGATCAGTGAAATTGATCAGTTGAAATTGATATAGTTATGATTATTAATATCTAATTGTGCGATATTAAGATTATAAAATTTTTTTGAAATAATTGATAATTTTGTTTAACAATAACGTTACGAGTGATTTGCGATAATAAATCGGTATTGGAATTAAAAAATCATGTTCTGTCGCACGATCTATGACCTTTCCCATGGCGACGCTTGTAAAGAAACGACTCGATAATGCTTGTGGATGGGTTTGGTCCAAACTTGCCACCCTTCTAATCACCATTCGGGTGGAAACATCGAAACGTAGGTAGGGGAACGCGCGCAATATGCCCCGTGCCAATATTATCAGCTCCCTACGCCACGCAGGGAACATTAACGACCGAGCGAAACGATGCACCAGTCCCACGCTCGTAAGGTCACGTGCCACTTTCAGGACCTGTATAGTGCACCGGTCCGTGTGATTCTACGAAAAGTGCTTTCCATCGGACGTCATCCCCCATCTTTTAAAAGATTTATTTCACCCTCCATTTGTAGCCCGCGCGTATCTACGTTGTTACAGACGACGAATGGCGCTGATTAATCATATACAGTTAATATACTTAGCAAAGTTACATGAAAGATATGCGAAAACAGAAAATACAAAAAATATATTGCTGTATCGATTCACATATTTGATTCATATCAATTAATTCGTTTATAAATTTATGTATGTGATACTAGATATTATTTGACACTTGATATTAGATTGGGAAAGTTGCTGATTTATGGTGGCGCGAGTCGTTTAATGATTTATTAGTCAGTCGAACGCGCATCAAGAAGCGATACAATAAACCAGCACCAATCTACAATATTTCCAATTGTGCAATCCATTTCATTATTTAACTGCACTCCTTTCTCGGAGTGTGGATCAAACGAACCGCACAGTAATACATACGTACAACGCGCGCTGATAGAATTCCAGTCGGTGCGTCGGAAGAATTGCGCGAAACGATCGCACAATGGTGACTTCCGGCGTGGGATTGTCGTGTGCGCGAGTCGCCGAGTGAATTGCAGTTAATGCATCAGCCCCTCGCGTACATCGTTCGGCCGTAGGTCAAGGGGGTGCCGAGGACTGGTGCGGAACAAACAGCTTCCGATTGGTACGAGTGGCCGATCTCGCTCTCTTTCTCTCTATACTTCTCTCGCTCTCTTTCTCTCTTCTCTTGCCTCTCTTTTCGCCGAGGCGAATATCTCGTGGATATTCGTATGAGAGGCAAGTCGTCATGTGATTCACAGCCGGATATGCGTCATGGAGGATTTCTAGACGATTGAGCTAAGTGCACGGTGCCGATCGACGATGTCGGACGCAGGTCGCCCTTCTCCTATGCGCCGGATTTATCTCGCGCCATTAACTACGGCGAATATTACGTTGCATCGATTGTGCCATCACCGTCAATGCTTCTAAATAGACCTGCCGGTAACCAGTATGCATGCCATTACTTGAATGGAAATTACATTATATTTCAATTCTCTTACATTACGTAGAATCGTCACGAGAAAGAGAAAGCAAGACTCTATTCTTTACGATATTAATATTTAATTTGAAATATACAATTAATTCTCTTATAAACTCTTTTTCAAACATCGATAATTTTAGCTTCGCTTGCAAATTTTATCAAAATTATTTTGGATAATTTTTTAATGATACTTTTCTAACGGTAAATTAGAACTGCAATTTTCTTCTCGTAATAACATGAAATATAATAATCTCTCGCATATGTTGAACACGTTGTAGATTGACTATCGTGATTAATTGCGTCCTGCGGATGAAGGTGCCGGCAATGTCCCCGAGGGCCCGGTTAGCGTTCGATTTCAGACGGTAACATCGTCGTCGGACATATGCGTTCTGTCGTGTATTGTGCGCGGGGTTTATAAACGTAATAACGAGCGCAGAATCCGCGGTCGCGTGTGGGAAAGATATACACGCTGCCGGCCCCAATGGGGATCGAAGCTGAGGAGACGGTTTGACTGCCAAGCTTTATTAGTTGGCAGATAGCTCGGGTTACGAGGGGGACGCGTCTTGTCTTTCTCAAATAGCTGAGGGCTAACATCCAGCGAGTGGTTTGAGGAAGGGATCGTACGCGCGCGCGCGCGCGCATCACGAAATGCAGGACGGATGATGAGTCAAGGGAGAACCTGTTTTCACCCTTTACTCTGGGGAGCGGGGGAGTTTAATTAGGTCTCTAATTTCCTGGCCGAGTTGCTCGAACATGTGTCTGTCAGTAAATTAAGCGCCTTGCGGTAATATAGATTATTTTTAACGAGATAATTAAGCGGTTTCAGTTCAAAGTGGAAAGATTTGGATTGATTACAAAGACTGTCCGATTATTAGAAAATTTGTAATTAATATTAGAATTAGAATTGCTCGTCGAGAAAGTTTTATGATTTTAACAATTTCTTTTTAATTTTGTTTTTTATGTTTGCTTTTCTATTTGGCAATTTCCTTTGTTCGACCATGCACAACATTTTTGTTATATATTTTACTCATTAATCAATATTTTATGTGCGTGCAAACTTCCCACGAATCTTTTTTTCACTTCTCGCGACGATTTTTCGTGAATTGCGAAATCACGGTCGAGTCATCCGCATGATCATCAACGAAACAACCGGATGTCGGCCTACACGTGCGAAACGCGATGGACGCATGGTATATTTCCGTGACTCTCGTTACTCCCTTCTGTGGTCCTGCTGAGATAGGAGCAAACAATAACAGAGAAATGAGAAGGGATCGGCATCTCTCGCTCGCTATCTGCCGCCCTTCATCGTCGTTATGCGCGGTCGGGATTGAATTATATGAATCCAGCCACTTCTGGCCACGTGCCGACACGCACGTGGTTCGGTAAACTATGACCTAACAGCGAACAATAGGTTCAACGATAAGACGAAACGCGAGCGTCGTCGAAATCAGGAGGCCGAAACGAAACGGGATCGAGTTTGCGTGCTGAACTGCGCTCCGTTCAAACTTTTGCGATAAAGTCTATTCTTTATCCATTTTCTATTTTTATTTTAATTGAGAAATACATGAATTTATATGTAGTACACGCATTTGTTGTCTTAAAGACCAAGAAATTTTTATAATTAATATTGCTCGTTATTCTTTTTTATTCGACTTCTCACGATCGACGAGAGCCCGTATCGAATCTCTAGACGGATCATTGACACAGAGATTATGAGGTCAGGTCGCCGCGGATAGTTCTAACAATAAGTATGACGAAATATCAACTATTTCGGAACGAATTTCGAAATGATACGTGATCGCTTATACCTGCTGGATTCTTAGCCAGCAAAAAACGATTTCTTACGATGTAGGCCGATGACCCGCACGCGATCACGGAGAATAAAATATCATCGTTCACATTATTTCATCGAAATTCATCTCGTTACAATTTTACATCGAATATCTTGTTATATTTTGTTTTGTTAACAGCAGATTTCTGAAATAATTATATGATTTAACGTAAAAATTCAATTAATTAATGATATAACTACAAAACTTTGAAAAATTGATATAAAATTGCAATTCAATTATCGCGATTTAAATAACGCGAAAATCCTTGTTCTAAATGTCTGAAAAAAATAATACTTGGATAATTTACAATAGAACAATTACGTTAAATAGAGCCACGTACGTCACACCTGCCAATGAAGTTAACGATTCCCTTCGGCTGTACGGTCGAACAAATGGAGAAATCACTCGTTGTGCAAACGATGGAAATCGTTCACACGCGCGAGATGAGCGTTCGGACAACGGCGAGCGTGCGTCTGTCACAATTACATAATGCGATGCACCCTCGCGCATCCAAAGGACCTGCGGCGCACGCGACCCCGTGAATGCAACGTACCCATGGGAACCAGTAATGAGATGGTGGTCACGGTTTCCCACCCTGCGAAGGTGGTCACGGCGGGATATATACGTTGGTGGGTGCGCTCCCTCCTCCGTGGGGATGATACGGGTCCACCAGATCCCCCATGGCTTTTGTCAACACCGGCAATATGCTACCGCTCGATGAACCGACGTTGATGAGAGTGGACCTGTGGGAACCAAAGTGCCCGTGATGTTCGACGCGAACGAGGATGTTTAACGCTCGCGAAGGGACGTCTCTTTCTCCGTAGCGAGGCTTTTGCGGCGACCGTAATAATTCTTTATGTTTCGAGTGTTATCTCGGTGGGATGCGTCGAAGGGGTCAGCCGAAAGTGGTTGGTAAACCAGTTGAAGTGCGCCACTTAATGCAATATCAAAGATTCAAGCTTTCAAATCAACGGAGCACGATCTAATTTCAATAGCAGGTTTAAAACCGCGCGCGATAACTTATAACGTGAGAAATGTTTCAAAAGTTCGGTACACGACAATGATTTATATCTGTGACAACGGTAACGCTAATTAGTGAGGCAATGAACGGGCCGACGATCGCAACGGGCGGGCAACGGCGATTAAATGAAAACGAGCCGGGGAACAATCCTCGTAAAGCCGATAACGACTCGAGCTTCGGATAATGCAACGTGAATGAAAGTCGCTCCACCTGCGCTCTGCGCACCGAGTAACGAGCGTCGATAAGCGATCGCCGATCAGTCCGAATCGCCCCTGGCACCGGCGATTATCGATACTTCTTTGCCGTGACATAAATCACTGTTCTCCTTACATCTCGTCATGCGCGGGACCGGGTTCTTCACGGGCTGGGATCGCCCCGCGGCGACATCGCTGCACGAAAACGCGAGACCGCGATATCGGGGAAACGCGCCGTTAAACACGAATCCTCTCACACTCTCTTCGCGTTTCACTCTCACTCTCCCTCTCACATCTCGACTTCTTCGCCGATACTTCACCGGCTGTCGCCTATTGTTTGCTTGCACGTTTATCATTATCTAAGCTTTGCATGATCGTAATAATGAATAATCTAAAGGCATTCGAATTCGTAAATTCGTTATCCTGATGTAATGAAAAAGCAAAAGTAGAAAAATTTACGCAGCATTCGAGCGACATGGCGCCTTCGGTCCAAAAATAGCGAAAGGCACTAAATAACCGAACGCCCGGCAGCGTGTTTATTATGACTTCTCGAAAAGCGGTTTTACCACAACAGAATTCAACGAGTATAAATTAATTCAGCTTGTTAGCGAACCTACGACAACACGTACGCAGGCGCTACCACCGGTGGAACGGGCCCGTAACGTACACCGCGGGGACTTTTCTACGCACGTCGTTACGCGCGTCGTATAGACACGGCGCGGCGCTACGCGTTAACTGGGTCATATCGGATTAATTAGCCATTTACGCGCCGGTTACAACTGATCGTAAGGCGAGCAGCGTATCGACATAACGCTACAACAGTCTCGGAGATATCATTAGTCGGCGGCGCGACTGACATGTATTGCCGTTAATGAAGCCGTTGCGAGAAAAAATTGTCACCCGCTATAAACCGCTTTGCTATGAATGCCAATTATTTTGAAGCGTATAATTACATTGAAATCAGGAAGGAATGATATATCTCGAGGAATGTTTCGCATTTGTCTTCAAATCATATTTTAAGTTTAATTTTTTTTTTGCTTTAAATTAACTATTTAAAGTACTGGAACAATACACGCGCGCACTTATTATAATAACTTAATAATTATGAAATCTAAATATTTTAATAAAATGTTTTTTATTTTCAATAACCGTCAAAATAACCTTCGCTCTCAAATTATCAAACTGTCAGAATAATCACGATAACCAATCAACGCGCGCGCGTCGCGGTTTATAATTCTGATATATTTACTTTTTTATTTTGTGAATGTATTTAATAGTGAGGGTGCTAACTTGATGAAAGTCAGCATCCCCACTTTCAAACACGAATTCCTGCTAAACGATTCGAACAGTAAAATCTGAAATAGAGCATCAAATTAGTACCTAAATAGCACTTTATTTTGGTGTATATTTTATTTTAATTTTTTGTGGTGGGGGTGCTAGCTTAACAAAGGTAAATTTTTTATCGAATCGCATTAGAACGTTACAGTGAGCCGCATATTTTTTTTCTACATGCTGGTTATGTTATCGAATTAATTAGCTCGGTAACGCGTGTTACGAGTGATCGTATAACGATCCGCTAATGGTGTATCGATACGCATCGAGCGGTCTCAGTCACGAGGCCCGCAGGCCATTAAACGGCGTGTAAATGCTCGCGTTACGAGACACGCGTGTGCCGCTACTTTCGACGTGTACCGTTTGGGATCTAATGAAGCTGTATTAATTAAAAATTGATTGGTCGCGTCGTACCGTCGGGATATCGTGTAGCGACGATAATGACAGCGCTGACACGAATCTTTTAATCGTCGATATGTTGCGATAGCGCGCGCATATTTTGCGCATATCGGAAGAAAAGAAAGAGAACAGGTAGTCGTCCGGAGTGAATCAGTGTACACTTCTACCGTGGTCAATCGCGCGAAACTTTATATTGCGCCAGACATTTATTCCCAAATAATTTACCGCCGTGATCACGCGAATCTTTACGACGCTGTAAATCAAATTAAGAAATTTACGAGAAAATTCGAAAGTTGCGATTTTTACATCGCGGTGAGATACTATCGCGCCGGTTCAGCACGATTGATTAAGGCGTCAGAAGGGAGCAATGACGTTATGTACACCCGTTATAATTCCGTGTAACGTTAAAGGAAGAAAGAAACGTGTCCGTGTTGATTTCGCGCCCTTGTATTTCGGCCCTCCTTCCGCTTATCCTGTCTCTTCATAATTCCGTGCCTTCCTCACGGCGCCGTCGGCATTCGTTCAGAGAGTTTCCAATATTTACGTTCATATCTCTTCCTGTGCAAACTCGGGACACACGGATAGACGCGGAGACACGCTCCGCCCGCGCTGCGCCGATAATAGAGTCGTACGACCATTCCCGTTTACACTACGAATGTGCATTTATCAGATACAAGTCTATTTCGAAACCCAGTTCGCAAAGCGCCCGGGAGATTTTTCTCGGGGGTCCCGCCGCTCGCTTTATCCAGATAAGGTACTCGAAGTACTGGTTTCTGGCGGAGTGGGTATCTTTCCGCCTGCAAACGAACGAACGAACGAACGGACGGAGAGAACCTGCGGCTAACGAGAGCGTCCCTCTAATCCCGGGGCTAGGAGAGATAGACGATCGCTGGCGAAACTCCTGTCCGTCCCACGGCGCGCGATACGCGCTGATTTGCAGACAATAGTTCTCAAAAGGGTACGGCTCGCTCGCTCGCTCGCTCGCTCGCGCCGACAATAGACACGTGACGCTCGCGTGCTGCGGATGACAGTTGACTTCGCATGACACGTGACGGGACAAACGAGGATCGCGAGCGGAGCTCTGCAACGGAAATGATGTACTCGGGCGCAATTCATGCCAGAAGATGTCATGGACAGCGCGATGATATAGCGTATCATCGGTGTAACGATGAAGCGAAGGAAGAGAAGGTGATGATTCGAAGAACTTCAATAAATGTCTAGATGGATCCGTACTTTTTATATGCAGAGGGGTTTTTATTTTTTATTTACTGATTTATTGCTCATCTTATTAATAATTTAATATGTGCAAAATAAAATAATAATTTAGATTTAAAAAAAATAGATTTATGTCGCTATAATTTTGATGCAGTTTTTAAATTAAAAAAAAAATAAAAACTAGTAATTGAATATCATTAATACAAATCAGACAGCAAATGTATCAAACGTTATGCGAATATATAAAACTTAACGAAAAATGTTTTAATTGAATTGAAGTGGAATAATAGGGCGATATTGAATGGGCAAGCGTTATTAACGGAATAGCCTGCACCAGTTGCTGCTACGCATTGTATGTACACAAGTGGTCCACGATTTGTTTAAAGGGGCGCAGAGGGGGAGAGAATGCATATGTTTAGGGTTTATAGAGGAGATGTAGTTTCACCTGCGGAAAAAAATATATTCTCAGAGCTCTCAGTGCACACAATGGGAAAGCGTAGGGTATTCTTGACTATCAAATTTTTTACAACTCAATTATTGAGATTAAAATCTTTTTAGTCTTTCATTAATCTTTCATAAACAAAAACTGATCTGTGTAAAAACCAACAAAATTTTGATTTTATAATTCTTACATAAGAATTCGTATATTAATTTTGTTAAAAAAATTTTTGATTTTTCAAAAATACTGTGTGGAATAGAAGATATTTCTTGATTAGTTTTTGCTAATGATCTCCAAAGATCAGTTTCGGAAGTCAACGTTCCTTTTTTGCTTGTAACCATCGACGGAAGCGTCGACTCCTACGTTTTGTTCGCCAGCGTTCGCACAGGCGAGACTTCATGAGCGGCTTCAGGGAAAAATGGTGGATGAAAAGAAGTCAAGCAGACAGAGTGGCTCCTCGTAGCTGCGAAGACAGACGCATAACACGACGGCACCGGTGATGAACCGCACCCACGTCTCACGCCGACGCTGCCCATTCTTGCCCACGTTCACCCAGCACACTTTATGCTACCCACTTAGCCGAGTAATTTGTTTTTACAGTTTTCCCTTCGCGTCCCGCTGTGTCTTTCGCTCTGCCCCGCCGAAAGCGGCTACTTTTTTCAATTACGGAGGCAACGGTCATCCTCGTTACGAGCGCACATCTCACTTTCATAAGGCACTGCAAAATGCGAAGGTCCCGCTTTAATGCTTTTGTAATTACGTTTGCCGATTGAATATCCATCGCACGTCTTCGCGTCGCGTTTGTTCGCTTTGAGTGACAGGAGATTGCTATAGAGATAATTAATTAATTGTTTCATTGATCTATTTTAAATGTAAACTCAATGTGATGCAATTTTAATATAAATTTCTAAAATGTTTCGCTGCAGGTTTTTGTCATCAATTACTTGATTATGAATTATCAATAGAAGCGAGATGAATAACGGTCTAATTGGATTCGGAGAAGTCATTTGAGTATTGAGTTACCACGATAGCCAGAGATGCTCAACATCCAGCCGGTTGTGATATTGCGTAACTCCTCCGGCTACACGTGCGGAATTTATTAACGACGCGGTCTGAAATTTTTCCGCGGCGCAGTTGTAGCTGTCCGAGTGTGCTGCCGACGGAACCGCTGAATTATACGTCGTACCGTCCAGACGCACAAATCTCAGGCGCCACGGAAACCTCCTCCTCCTTCGTTCTCGTCGTACAACTAATCCGAAGCGACTAACCGGTCATTACCGCGGAATTAATCATTTCCATGGCCTCTTACACGAGCTACTTCGCCGTATCACTAAATCACGCCCGCGTCTCGCTTTCTTCCGCCCTTCGAAGAGACACCGGACAATGCAGAAAAGCGGCGAAACATACGGCGGTCAGAATTCTCGTTCGCGCTGATCCCCGGCCTGCGGACCGACCAGCGGTATAATATTTCGAGGTCCGCGCGATAACTTGACACCTTATCTTTATTTTATTGACGTGGGATGTTAAGTGTCTATATTTCCGATGGCTAGAAATAGATAGGTAGAGAGCCGCGGGATTGAGAAATTGCCGACTGTCTGGCGGGTGGCAATATAGCTATCTCAGCTGTGTATGCACATCAGTGTGCAATATTACTGTCTGTACTACTATTCGCGAGCAAGTCGGGAATAAGATATTGGTTCTGAATCAAACGATGGATGCCGTGGCGCCAACCGCCCGGCTGTCTCGAGACTCTCGATGGTGAATAAGTTGCCGCGGTGGAATCGATAATTTATTTTTCACAGTCGGCGGGGCTCAGGATCAAAGATCATCGATCGTATCTCAGTTGGTTTTATGGAAGTCATTAGATTGACGTGAGAGTATACGTTTTTATCCAATCTCGATGCGCACCAGAAGCTGGAGGGCAATTCGAGAAAGAGGATGAATGAAATTACTATTCGGACAAATATGCGTGACATACTTCTGAGAAAGCGGGTTTTAATAAATAAAAAAAAAACGACAATAAAAAAATCTTGGGAAGCGCGCACGCATTGATTTAGAATAATTGTCGTAAAAATCAATTTCATATCGGTTTATGGGATAGTAAAATTGGAATTTTATTGAAAATGGTAGAATATCCGCGGCTGAATCTGATCCTGCCTGAGATCGAGACGGAGAGCTTCCACGGAGGACCGGCTCCGTGGTTCACGGTCTTCTGTCGATGCTCGGAGACCGTTCCTCCTGTAATAACTCGCTACATCCATGCAGATAGCATCTCGACAAATAGCAATGTGCTTACCTACCGATCGTCTACCGTCCCTCTCGCGCACACCTACGGCAAAGATTTCACATGCTGCGCGGAGTCACGTGTTCGTACGTTACTTCTCTGGCATCGACACGCGGTGATGTGTGTACGCGCGGATCGCGCGCTGTTACGTAAAGCCTGCGTGCGCTGGGTGGTCCCTGTTTATCCGGAATTTATTACAAATTCGGTATAGTGAGTCGCATTCCAGAGAGAGAAAGAGAGAGAGCTAGTGTGGCTTCAGACGTGTCGAACATTCAACGTTGCGCGATGTGAAATTATTATACGCTAACTTTGAACCATTGTTTGACTTGTATGCCGCGTCGGTTTTCCGCGAAAATGGGCCGCTTAGCTAACGAAGGGCAATCAGGCCAGTGGAAGCGAATATTACAGAGTTATTGTGTTGTTATCTTTGACGATCGGCGATCTTGCTTGTGTGTACACGCACACGTATAGCTCGTTCAGGTCGAATGGTGCCGCCGCCGCCGCCGCCGCCGCCGCCGCAAGAGTCTATCGACATTCCCGATTGGACAAAAATTCAGCCGGGTTCCGTGACTCAGAACTGGAAGCACTTTACGAGAGAGAGACGGGGGCCACGGCGTCACGTTTCGCGAATACAGAGCAATAAATTACGCGGTATCGGTAATCGGCGCAGCGCGCGCGCTCGCGCGCTGAACCCCGTACGCGCGCTCCGCGGCTCTCGCCCGCTCTCGCCTTTATTTCCCATGTCCACGTGTACGCCGCGCAAGGTACACAAACACGCGGCTTGCCCACGACTTTGTTACGATCGCTCCGTTTTGCTCGCACCGGCGACCCGCGTTAACGACGCATAACGACGCAACCCCGACCGCGATCTGAAAATCAATCCGACCCGCGCTATATTAATCTTTAATTGCTGTTGTCGTTTCCTCGCCGCTATCTAATATCAACAACGTCTGATACTGTCTTTTCCTCTTAGGCAACATTATTATTAATATGAAGAAAATGTAGCGAGCGTTAATCTCAGATACGATAAAATGTGAAAACATATTGTCGCAATTAATAATTTCAAATACTTTATTAATATATCTCATTTTACAAGAAATTGCCATAAGAATTGCATTATGTTACTCATTTGACGAAAGTTGATTAAAAATTATAAATATTGCGACGTTACGCTTATCTAAATTTCTCGATTCAGGGATTCGCGCGGTCTGAAATCGTCGATTGAAACATAAGAGCGGAAACGAAGCCAATTAATAGCAGCATAAATTTAATCCTGGACCGGTCTAAGGAACAATGGATCAGTTTAGGAGACGGGGAGAGGAAGCGGACAACGTATTCTCCTTTTGTCTGAGCGACAGCCAGGATTTCTATGGCATTAGAAAACCCATTATTATCCCGCAACGTAATGTTTGGAAAAATTTATCAATGAGACGCGTTTTAAATTGCAAAATCGATAACGATACCTCGATCGGACACCGTCGGCCCGTGATACTCAGCGGGACAATTACCATGGCTAGCTTCGTTAACTACTCGCCGACGTTGCTTAGTTGCGCTTTTCTGACGGAGCCGTAAGTTATCGGCATTGCAGCGCAATCGGCTAATGAGCCTACCTGCCGTAATTTTAATTAAATCGACACCCGCTGTGATCGCGATTTACATGCGTCGCGCTTGTCACTGGAGAAAGGTGAAATCCAGATCTCGAAATGATTGCGCCGATCTTTATGATGTAACATATCGACCTAACGTATGGACCTATTTGGCAATATAGATCTTAAATCTTGCGAGTCGGCATCTGCGAAAAAGATCTTTACGAGTCTAAGTCGTGTTGAATTAATATCGATGTGTTTCTTTAAATATCAAAAGTAATTATTAACGCTTGATTGAGAGTGATTTGAAGGAAAAAAAGGTGTCGGTTTACGCGTAAACAGGAAAAGAACCTAACATTTATGGGACGCAGAATAAATCAACAGCTCAATTAACAAGTTTGCGGCGGCAAATTTGACGCCCGATATGATCTCAATTTCATCGAGTGCGTTTTTTGCATCGCCAGTGGTTCTAATCGTGTTTTCCGATATGAATATCTCTTTCGCGGATGTAATAATCTTTGTAGCAGGGGCAATAAGTTGCGCAGTCCAGTTCTCGTAACGTAAAAACCGAAAAATTAAATCGATTTCGTATGGTGGTCGCGACTGAGCGAAGTCGCAATTAATCGATCCCGAGCGAGATTGATTTCAGCCTTAACACCGCGGTACGGTAATTATTCAAAGATAATAAGGTTCATAATAAGGTTTTGCACATTGGACAGTAATTAAATGTCTGTGCCTTGCTTGTGCGGATCGCCGATATTGCGTATTCCGATAGGAATCGATATCGGGTGAATGCTAGAATCTTATCACGTATAAATAATTATCTACTCGAGCAGAACAATAATTATGCGCGATATATATTTTTATTGTCTATTCGTTTTTGTTATCGTAAAATTGATGTCCACGAAAATAAATTGCTTCGGTTTCTTTTTGTTTTTTAAACCGCACTTCGCGATAATAGAGAAAGTTTCACTTTTTCAATATTTCGATTTCACTCAAAGTTTTTGGCATGTATTAATATTATACTGGAAAATCATAGAGCGCAATCAAATTTCTAGTATTCCTTATTAAATGAAAATTTCCAAATTATTATGACATTGTCACGAAAATAATTAAGTCATACGAGCCTGCAAAATCTTTATCGGGTATCTTCGGCTTTTTTTTTACTTGGCTCCGTGGATTAACACGTTCTTGTCGTGTTTGCGGGAGTGGCAGGCCTCTTTTTGCACGATCCATGGCGCCCACAATGTAACTGGAATATAATTGGTATAATTACCGAACAGGCTCGATTGATCGCTCGATCGAAACGATCTCACCGCGGAGACAGACACACACAAGCAAGGGAACGCATTCTGGGCAGTGGCCACGCATGATTTATCGATCGGTCGATCGAAACTGCGTCGTTCGGTTCGGCCAAGGATGCTCTTTTATCTCCGCAGCGTTGCTGCACACTTCATTAGAATGCATGCTTCGACGTATTTTTCTTCTTTCTTTCGTCGTATCATTGTTAACAAACGATTATCGATAACGATGCAAGGCGTGAACCACGCTATTAAAACGCGCCCTCGCGATAAGAAATAATTATAAAAGCGACTCGCCTTCGGGTTATCTTATAATATTAAGTTTCTCGGGTTACCGCAGAAAAAAAAGGTGACGTATGTTAATTAATCACTCGTTAGGCGCGCGTGTCTTTCGCGGCAAACAATGCGCGCGGCGTATCAACGCGGAAAAGTGGGCGGAATAATTGCGCGATAAGTGAATGCGCCTCGCACTTAATTATAACAATTACCGTCTCGTTTGGCCGCGCGCGGAGCGAAGAGCAGGCCGCGGGCGCGGGGGTGCGAGATTATTTAATTGCAAGTTCGCGCGCGAGATACCTCACGCCTCACGTACGGACGCACCGATGATTAAGCAGCATGGAATTATCATCAATTTCGCGCCGCGATGAAAATAAAATACATCAACATAACTATAGAATTTCTACCGCACGGACGTCCGCGAACTTGGGAGCTGTCATATTAACTGTTGCATCCTATATATTTAATTTCCGATAAACACTCGGCCTTGAAGTTACACCCGACGAGCCAAGTCCCCCGTGAAATCCCCTTTCGTCATATTCGTAACTTGTAGCGTTCACCGCAGGGCGATCAAGAAACCTAATAAATTCCGACGAGAGACATTAACGCGCATCCGCCGTAGGTAAGATCGCGATGTACCCGAGAGTGGAGGCTGCGAAGTCTCGACAAAAAAGAGGAAACGCGATGGATCGGCGGGAAGGGGTCGAAGAGGCCAGAGGGGGAGGTACATGAGATCCGCTATCTCGCGGGGGAGAGGTAGCCGACTAGTACTTGCTCAAAGAGCAAGTCAACAGCGGCAGCTGGTTGGTAACTTATGAGCGCAAGCGGATCCTCTCCGACTGACTACTAATGGAACTAGTACTACCAGTATAAACCGAGAAAGAGGGAATGATGAAGAGAGGAGGGGGCGGGGGTGAGATCGAGAGCGAAAGGAGAAAGAGAGCACTAGGACTGCGCGACAAGCGTGCACGAGAGATTTTCTCGCTCCGCTTCTGTTTCTATTTCCTCGGATACTCTCTCGTCAGGACTCTCGTTCCTGCTCGCGCGCGAAAGACCACATTCGCGGGAGACGTCTAAAAGGATTTTGCACGGACTCGCTTTTACCCGCGCGATTTCCTGCTCGAGAACATATCGATATGAGTGCCCGAGAGCCCCGGTGATAAATACGGACGCCGTGTACGCCGGGTTTAAAAGAGATTTAGGAACGGCTCCCGCCGGAGACCAGCCGTATAAATTACGAGCGCGAGAGTGATGCATCGCGCGCCGATCCGCCGGGCTTTCGGCCTAATTGATTCTCAGATTAAGAGCGACGTCAGAGATGATGTTTCTACATCTCGTGCGGTCTAATGCAGGTTGCCACAATGTAATAAATAGTTCCGTGCATTTCACTCTCGATACTTGGCATATTTTTCGCGCGATTTAATCTCACCTTACGCAAGGCGTACGCGGAACTTATCAGGGATATCGGGCTACTCAATTATTTTCACTCAGCATGCGAATTTTATCGTCGCGGCGTACATATTCGCCATTATACGATTATTCTTGTCTAGTTCAGGATGTCCCGCGGAGAGACACCGTGTATCAAACGCCGCGGCTGTAATTCGCGTCTATGTGCCGGCCATAAAGCACGACTCACTTATCCCCGACATTAGATCGGTGTCGGATGCACGTGTGCATCGCCGGGCCGCGCTGACGGACATAGTATGAGCTGCGTAAGCATGGACGAGCGCGCGGTGCGATGACCGGCTCTTGAAATTATTACGGCAACGTACTCGCGATATCTCGGCATGGACGACACGTAGAGCGCGGCAATGGCCGCTCAGATGATTCCTACCCGGCGGATCGGCGACGTGTGGGTGAGAGAGATCGACGATCGGGCTCGCGGCGGCTGGCGAGCACGCGTACGCCTCTCCCGGACCGGCCGCGGCCGGCGTCGTGTGCGTGCGTGAGCGTTAACGCGTCGAGAGGGCACACCCGCGCCTGAGGCACGCGCTACGCGCAATCCGCAACCTGGAGCACGCTCGGAATCAAGGGAACAGCACACCGTCGCGTTCGCGGATCGTCGTTACTTCTCCAGATAAAGCTCGTTGAATGGTATTATTTACGCTCTTTTGCTTGCGTGACATCCACTGCGGCGTCCGTTGATATTTTATACGCGACGTATGCTATATTCCGATGGAATTCGGATGAAATTTCATGAAGCTTCCAGTGGAATTTCAGTCGTATAAATACGGTGCTTCATTTTCTAACGCTCCATCTATCGATATTTTACTGAGACTTGTATTTCTTATCTTGTAATCTAAACATTATATCACATTATGCGTTAAAATTATTTTACAAGTCGTGAAAAACATTATTAAGAACCAAGTTTTTTCTGCTTATTTAAAAAAATTTTTTTTTTTTGATGGATTGTAATTTAACTTTTGTGAGAAGGACTTTGAAATAGACATTGGGAGTACAATAAACGCAGGTTCATATAGCATCGCGTGTTGCATCTTATCAGGTTATAGAATTAATGTGGTATGTTATTTAGTCGTTCCTTCTTTCTGCTCGAGTACAGCCCAGCGTTCTCTTTTTTTCTTCGCTCCCGCATCTTCATACCGACACTCGTTACGTGATGTTAGATGCGCCGTCCGATCGAGAGAACTTGTCACATGACGATCATTAGATCCGAACACACAATCGATGCGCGGAGCACACCGCAAAAAGAGAAAGTTAGGCAGCTGAAGCGCAATTAGGCGAAATACTTGGCGCTGCTTTCTAATTGCAATCTCACGTGAAAAAGGTTGCGTGTACGGAAAAGTCCGAGCGGAAATTAAAAGTGAATTAAGAAGAGTGTCACTTTCAATCATTATTTGACGCGCGATGGATTGCAGGATCGATTGGTCGACTTTCGGATGTCTCGGATCGGACGTAAGCATGCGCGATCTGTGTCGTGGATCGACGTCCGATGATCTACCGGTACGATAGGTCCGCTAGAGAAACGGATAAGAGCGCGCGATTAAATCTATGGGTTCTGCCTTCGACGGCCTCGTCTTCGGCCGGCACGAAGGATATTTGTTTCAGAATGAGAATATTCATCTTACACTCGTGCTCCCGCGGGGATCTACGCAAGAGTGACCACGCAGCTCGAGAAATATGCCGATATGAAAGTCGCGGACGAAAATACACGAATTGAGCTGAAGTTAATCGTCGGCAGATTTCAATCAAATCTGTAGTACAATCGGGCACACTCTAATCAAATCAGAAAAACTAATTTATCTGCGTGTATTGTCGGGCGTATTAAAGAAGTATCAAAAGAACATTAATCAACATTATGCCATTGCATATTAGTGCATGCGCACATCAACCTCTTGCATGCCGCTCGATAATAAATAATTGAAGTGCCTGCATGACCTATCTACCGTGCATCGCCAATCTCGGCAGTGCTGTTGCTTCTCTTCCTTCCTCGCGCTGTACAGCGTACCCGCTGAGACGATTAATCACCGGGGCGAGTAATTGATAAATTATTCGTATCGAGGGCGGGGACACTACGCCGCGCCGCGGACTCCCCCCGTTTCTTTCTCTCTCATCGCGCGCCTTTCGTTTCCGCCGACGGCGGATTATGAAGTCAGCGCGAGCTATCGTGTACGTTAATCTCCGGTCTCAGCGTCGAATTACTGAGGGCGAGGCGAGATGGGACCATTATTGCCATTGGAAAAATTCCTTCCTCGCCAACTCTTTGCTTCAACTCTCAATCCGATGTGAGAATTTTCAAAATTTAAGTAACATTAGTTATCTCCACACTTTCTTTGTTTTCTACGTAATTATTTTTTACTTATGAAGTATTATTGACATATTATTAATGGTATGAAATTAGAGGCACTCTCGCGGGTCTTAATGTCTCTACATTAAGCGAGAAATCTCTACGTGCAGCATCACCGCTTGAGACTAAAGCGATAGATGCCGCCGTGAGATGAAATAAGATCCGCCGCGATAGACACCGTTACGCAGGATGATCCTAAGTAAACGAGAAAACCAAGGGATCTACGACTCGCCGACAACATGATCTTAAATCAGCAGAGGAAGGATCTATTTCTCCTTTCATTTTATTCTTGTGGTCGTATAATTTAGAAATTATTGTCGTTTATCACATTAGCACTATTCGCTTTAATTATTAATTTAATTGTAATTTTAATTTATCTGATTTTACGCTTTCACAACGCGAGAATTTCAGCAGCGGGAAATTCTCCAGCCAAAAGTCTTAGTTAAATTAATCTTCACCTACGGATGTCGACGCGCTTAAAATTTCTTGCGATTATCACGTGTAGAATCCGAAATTATCAAAACGATCATACAGTTAGGTTTGCAAGACATTTAATGCGAATCGTTTATTTGCATCTCATTTCCATCTCGGCGATCAACGATCGCAGTCACTCTGAATTCTTTCGCGACCACCGTCGGAGTTTAATTTTGATACGCGCCTACGCAATATCATCGCGATCAATGGTCGTCGTGAGTGAGAGAGATGGCTCTCGTTGGCCGGGTCAAAAGCGTACTCGAGCTGGAATAAATGCCCGACAACTTCGAACGATGGTAGTAACAGCTCCGCGTGAGCCCCGTGGAATTTATCGGACGGATCATCGCCGAGGTAAGAAGGTCGGGATTAACGGTGGTCGCGTCCAGTACGAAAATAAAACGCTCCTTAAAAAGCCTCTCCGCGCTGACCCGACGTGCCCGTCGCTGTGTTGCTCGGGCAATGAAAAATGCTGCCAGCAACGAAACCTTTACGAGGCATGCGCCTCGAGCATTTCGCAATGTTATCGCGCGGATCGCGCGAGAATTGAGCCGTTCCTTCGACGCGTCCATTGATCGTTTCTTTGTCGCCGATACTTTCGGCATGCGGAAGCATATAATTCCTTTGATATACATGTACTTTGTGAAAAAAAAAGCTGTGACAATTATTGCGTGATGAGAAATCGGAGAGTTGTACATAGGAATTTTATTGAAAAAAATCATTAATATAATTAGATAAATTCTAATCAATTGAAAATTAAATTTCTGAAAATTGTTTTTTTTTTTACACATATTACAATGTTGCACTTTTTATTTTCACAAATTCTTAACACCATTATATCGAATATTTAAAGAGTAACCATTAATCATGAGAGCGAAATGCAGCCGGCAGTTACATGCATTGTGCATTTTGAACGGTACATGGGAGGCTTGGCGCGTATGTTTCAACGACTGCGTGTTGCTTTTTGCACTCGCGACGTCCACGTAGCGTAACAGCCGCGTATCACGAAACTATCTTTGCCGCGGACTCATGTCGCAAATCTCGAAAAGGAATAGCCAGCAGCAACCCTGCAGTCTCTCCGAGTCGTAGACCTTATCAGCAGCGAGCCTCGGGTGTGACCGAGGGTGCCCGTTCCCCCTCCGCCCGCCGTCCGGCGCAGCGTCGACGGCACGGTTCGACGCATGCGAGCGTAGCGTTGCGGTTTCGCGCCCGATAAGTTACTCGCCACGCTTTGCTGACCGGCGTGATAGGCGGGCGCCAAGACCACCGACCGTCTGGGAATGTGTCTCCCTTGAAATCGGGACGCAGAATATCGCGTTGGGATTTAAGCGGCGCTGCACTATCGAACAATACAGCCGCGGGGGGGACGCAACGCGAAACGATAGTCTCGCGAGAATCACGGCGCGAAGGTACGAAAGGACCGACGACATCCGCGAGATTTTAGGTCGGAATGGAAGCGATATTGCATCAGTATCGGGAATGACGCAATAAATAAGACATGAATAGTCTGGATTGTTGTCGAAGTAAAGAACTGCGTAGAATGGCTGCTATCCGGCATGCAATCTCGCCGATATTGTATGAAGACAAACGAGACGCGAGAGAATCTCGGGATTCCATGATTTGGAAAAAAAATTTAACATTCAGATTGCACGATGCGCGACGAAAATAAACTTAAAAAATCTCGAAACATTTGTAGATTCTAACTTGTGTAAACATTTTTAATTAATTGAACTCTTAATCCTAATATAAAATTTTACTTTAGAATTATAGAATTTTTTAATACTAGATCATATATCATGTTTCGCTCTACTAATTTCAGAATAATTGAAAAAAGTTATTGTACTACATGTCCCGTTTATCTACATCATGTAATATTAATCTTCGAACTCAACACCTACGATTTTATTAAATCCGCCAGCGTGTCGGCTCTCCTCTCACCTTGCGCGCGCCATCGCTCGCACGCACGCACGCTTCGCCTTCGATGCACTCCCGCGCCGGCGATGCGTTTACGCGCAAAAGTCACAAACTTCCCACCCTTTCGAGGGTGCAGGGACACGAGGCGAGACTTCCTCCGGCGCAGTGCAAACGCGCGCGATCGCGGCCGGGGGACGCGCTCGAAGCCGGTTCTTGCGCCACGCACAATGGGCGCGTTGCGACACGGGCGCGATTATACGTGGCCGCCGCCTGGATACGTTTAACTGCCACGTTAATTTATTCGTGCCGCTGCCTATCGAGGGCGGCTGCGCGCTCTCTCGCGAGAGAGTTCGCGAGAGCTCGCCGCGACCGGCGAAAAATCCAGCGTCGCGCGCGCGGACGACACACAATAGGCCATTCATGGTGCGATAGCTCTCGAAAAATCGCGCCGCGCCGATAAGTGCAATTTCTCCACGGGACATGCTGAAAACTATCGGGCATTTTATCAATTTCAAAGGAGGTCTGCAAATACGACTTGGGAATCTCTATTTGTCGAAATTTTAAAGAAAGCAGTACTCAATTTTAGAGAACTGTGTCTTATTAGATAGCGATAGTGCGTTAATTTATACAATTTTAAGGACTTACTTGTTATTTTGCCCGTTAATTTTATTAATATATTGTGGACGCACTTAAAAAAATTGTCCACTTAGGCGAAGACGACTTTTTGCGGAGAGAAAAAGGAAAAAACGCGAAAGAACTGAAGGAGACCCATCGGAGGCTCTCGATCGTAGCTTTCCCGAGTTTCTCGATCCTCGGAGGTGGTCCACGATATGCATGTCGGCGCGAAACGCTCGAGCGTGTACTCCTCTCGGAACGTGTACCATCGAAAAAAATGTTAACAGGCGCCCATCTGGTGAATATCGCGTCCCGTCGCCGATCGTCGCGCCGGGATCCGACGATAAAATACGATATTTACACACCGGGCGTACACTATAATTGACGATATAAGGGGACCGCAGTCTCGCAGTAGGCGATGCCTACAAGTGTAATCCATTAAGATGCGCTCACTTTGTGTCCCGTCGGTGAATGAGCGCGCACCACCGACATCGCCGTACTAGAATCAACTAGAATCAACTAGAATCGCATTGCACGTAATGCGTATACGCACGCTGATTTGTCCCGCACGCTCGTATAATTTCGTTCCGCATACACGAGTAAACGTCGCCGATTAAACGCGTCAGTGCTATTTCTCTTCTCGAGAGGAAAAGAGTGGTTGAGAGAGTAGAAATACTTTTTTTCGTTATAATGCAATAAAAATGTGCGTCAGACGATTCAATTATATTAATTTTAATAAATGCTAAATATTAGGTTTTATTTATTAAGAATTAAGTGTTATTAAAAATGATTTATTCTTGCGAATAAATGCAAGAGTGTATTCTACTTGCGACATTCGTAGATCGTTGATTAAGACTTGAGACTCGTTTCGCAAAAATGTTTATCTTTCATGTAGCTGATGATCTACACGGGAAAGTGCATTGACTCCGCCAACTCGCGTATTGTCGTATATTCACACATCGTAGTTATGCGCTCGCCGGTGCATAGGCGTGAGCAGGTCGCTGCACGCTGATGTGTCACCGTGCATTGCGTTTCGCAAGATATCGGCAGACTATGTCTGCCGCGAATGTCGCGTAATGCGTAGTCACGTAAGAAGGCTTACTCATTATCAGGAATGATCGGGGGATACGATGATTGTTCGATGAATATTCACTTATGCTCCTACCGAAGTAGCGATCACACACACGGTAAATTTTATAAATTTATAATAAACTTTGTTATATTTTCAAATTTAATTTTTTTATGTTATTCCATGAGATGTGAAACGCGATGTATTATTATTGAAAAATTGGAACGCATACCGCGCCGTGAAAATTTCATCACGGCGTAGATTACTATCCGCGCGCGCCGTTATTAAGCAACTCGCGGGCAACCGGAGAAGGAGAGCAGAAAGAGAAGAAATGCGGAGACACGTGATCGGATAATGAGATTTTCTAACCGTGGAAGCTCGGCCGCGCGAGGGAGGAGCGAGTCTTTATTAAGGTCTCCGCGATCACGAAGGGACTTACGTAGATCAGATCGGCGACTTTCGGGCCCGGCGGTCGCGGGAGAGGTGAGCTCATTAATTCAAATAAATCGCTTATACGCCGCGACGATCTCTCGAGGCTCAGAAGGAAAGCGAGTTTTAGCGCCGGCCTAAGACGGCTTGAGGAATAGCTCGCGTGGTTTCTTCTTATCTCCGGTAAGCGTTTCTAATGGAATTAAGTAAATAAATATGGAAGCAAAAATGCTTAACGCTTTGAATATCGTGTATAAAAATTTGTTGTAATCTCTAAAAAAATTTGCAATCCCTTGAATGGGATTCTTAATTCTCGCCGGCATAAAAAGAGTAATTCAGATTGCGCATTTTTTCGCCCGTGATTTCCTTATCCGCACAATGCGCCGCGAGTATCTTTTCGCCAATCTGAGTCACCGGTTCTTTTTCCTCCTTCCTCTCATTCTCGTGGCGTTCAAGAACAGGGGCGTTCAGGTCGTGAGATAATTTTTCGTCCAAAGCCGCCAATTACCGGGCGCGGTTTTCTCTTATCACGACAACGCCTCCTAGAAAGTCAATTTAGCGGTCTCTCGCCTCTCTGTCGGACGGCGAAAAGTCGGCTCGATATTATTCCGAGCGAAATCGGGAGATTGCGGCTGCGATTTCAGAGAAGGGCGAGAAAAACCTGCTCTCCATCCACGGTCGCGCGAGAAAACGGTCTTACGACACGCGTCGCGCGCACCGCCGCCGCCGCCAAGAGATGTAAACCGCCGATATAAGATTTATGCTTCCCGCGCGGCGCGAGCCTGAGCGGCGGCGGATTAGAGATAAATCGACGGTGCGGGCGGATGAAGCCACAGAATTGCGCTCAGTAATGACCAAATTTGGAGCAATTGCGACTACTTAGGCGTACCCGTGTCACCGAGCTCGCTCGAGCGTGCTAACCCCGTTTTTGCAAAGCGAATGTCACCCGCCTTTAACGAGCCAGTCCTGAATCTAAGCGGCAATAAATATATTAATTGTGGGAACGGTCGCCGTGCGATCCTGTGCAGGATAAGAAAGCGATGCAAAATTCAGCCGCGCTTTACTTTCGACGCCCATTGAATTGCGAAATTTCGTCGGTTTTGAGCGAGTCGTACGAGTGCGTGCGACGCGTGCTCGAGAAAGGACAGGTTCTGCATTTTGTTTTCGGTGGATTCAGCTTACCGTCTACAAGCTTACAGTCGAGCAGGTTTATGGTTTTTACGCGACGGCATATATTTAAAGCGTCTCTCGCAGTCATGATATGGCCGTTCTGAACTTTCGTTACGCCTACACGCGAACAAGCAATCAGGCACGAAAGACAACACGTCGGCGCGTCGGTTTCCGGAAGTCGTTGCTTTCAATGTAGTCGTAATTTCGCGCCGAAATTTCGCGCGTCATCAACTGTTTTCGATTTTATCAAGGATCTTAATTTTTTTATTTCTCAACAATTTACAAGATGCATAAAACAATTTTAAGATAATAAAAATATTATTGCGCAAATAAAGAAATATCTCATACATAATCGCTTTATCAGCAGGTCGGCGGCGTATAACAATTTTTTAAGATCGTTGCTCGAGCCGTCATCGAGCGCGCCTCTCGATTAGCCGATCACAATATATGAGCCTGTAGATCAACCGGCCGAATCGCCGGGTTCATCGGCGGCTACACAAACCGTAATTGGACCGATCGGACGATTGAGCAATGACGAATGATCCGTCTAAATGCTAAAGTGTCTGTAATGGGGTCTCCCGGAGTTATTAAGTCTATCCGTCCATCCGCGCTCCTTTTAGGTCCATTAATTTCGATTTGCGGTGTGTTTCGTTATATGTGTCTCGCATCGGTCCGCGCGGCACGATTTCGATCGCGAGCGAAACTGCCATCGAGACGAATTATGCCGAGTATGCAGACGCTTCGCAGATAAGATTATCATTTTGAAAGGTCCGCATTCGTCCCGCAGCGAAGCGCAGACACTGTACGATTTTAAGCGAAGCATCTGGGTCATTCACCAGTTCGTCGCGCCTACTTGTCGCATAAAAATGTATTTTCTTAACTCATTATCTCTAATTGGTAATTAACTCTTTCCACTTCTCTCCGAACGTCTCTTCTTCACGTGAATTCTGATTCGGAATTTCTCACCGACCAAAAGTCGACGATGCGAGGTATCGATGAAGCTGAAGCATCGAAGTTAGCAGCAAGGAATCTTGATGGCACGCCGAAAATTCTGCTTCTTTCGCGAAACCATGCAGATACAACTTCGAGCAATGCATCGAACGATGTGTCGCATACGTGAGGGAGTCAATGGCGGTCAATGGCACGAGCGAGCTCGATCAGGTCTACCAGGGGCAACATCTCACCGACGGCACCTGGACCAGACTTAACCCGGCTCGGCGAACGCTGAGCGTCGTTAACAGGAATTCACACCAAACCTCGCTGAGCCGATTGTTCGCATAGGTCCGAGTTTTACAATTAACAATTCTTATTTAGCGACAATCCGAAGTGAACGATAACGAATTATCCGAGTTTCTAAATTTCTAATTCTTCAATGATAAATCCTCAAATTTACGATCTTTTATAGTTAGACAATTGATAGATACTCAAGTTTCGTGAAAATGAATATGTAATTTCCTCTCGCTTCTTCCAGCTTTCACACAAACACACCTCGCGGCGATTAGCGTAATTCAATCAATGAAAGAGGTAATTAACTGATAGTAATTCGATGCCGCGTGATTCTTTATTCGTCACGCTGCTTAAATCGGGACGGGCGCGGCAATCTTTTTCATGGCATGCCGATAAAAAATGTCTCCGCGCGCGTTACGGAGAGTTAATAACGGACAGATCGCGCGAGCGATTAGCGCGCGAGGCATCTTTCTTTTCTTTCCGGGATTATATCGGACGGTGATTAATCGATCCTCGCCGGTATAGCCACCGGAACACCGGCGACGATGTTAACAAATTCTCGCCGTGCGAGCGGGTGCGATCATTAGGCCGGTGTGAGGGTCGCCTAAGGCGACATCGAAGCAAGGCTCAGAAGCGTCGCCGCTTCATGCTTCCGAGAACATTACCGGCTGTGATAATCGGCGCATTCATCTCCGTCATCCCCTCCTCCTGGGCGATTCTTGTCTCGTCCTTTTCGTTGATTCTAGTCTTTTTTTTTTTTCGCTACTTTCAGGATGAAGTGCGGAATATTTTTCTCGACAGTGAAGAAGTTTTCAAAGTATAATTTCTAGAAATTAACAGTCCGATTTAGCTAATCGTAGCAGACGATGCCTCGCATCTGAGAATTTTGCGAGATTAGAAACGGCGTATTCTACAGTGCTGTTTTATTTTCTACGCGTCAATTACTCCGTGCGAAAGATTAGAGATCGCAGATAACAGATCACATATTCACGTACTTTGCATTCAGCATATAAATCGATCAGAACCTCTGAAAGGGTCACGGCCTTTGCGAGGCCCCGAGGGCCCCTAATTTTTCACCAGTTGCCAGTACGGAAAAGGAGAAAGGAAAAGGTCCGACGACCGAAGTCCGCCGACGGTAGATAATAGAATTTCGTGTCGCGGTACCACGATTTATCGGATCTCAACGTAATCGATTCGTCGTCCAGTCGACCGGTGTTGAAATTCTTGGCCCGCGGTGAGGCGTTGAGCCTCACCGAGGGGTCCGCGAGCTCCGAACCCGCACGCTTCGTATCGCGGATTAGAGATTTTATCGATACACGACCTGGCAACGGTACGCGCTGCTAAAGAATGGTCCTAAATAAATGTGGATCTAATTGACTTACACAGTTTCCGTTAACATTACTGAACTTATTCGACGTTAAACGATAAATATTTTATCGGTCCGAACATTTCATTCTTTGATTTTGTCATAAGCGAATTTAAAAATGCTGTAATCATTTCTTAAATTACATATATTACACTTGTCATTTATATGATTATTATATTACAGTGTATTGTTTATTGCGCTATTATTGTCATCCCTTCGTCTCAGCCTTGCGATTTCGGTCGCGCATCTCGCACTACAATCGGAAATCATATCATAAAGAAAATAAACAGCGCAAAGGCAATTTTCGACCGTAACTCAATTTACAAGTAATAACATAAATTTGCGGTTTAATTCCGGCCACCCACCATCACGTATAAAAACTTCAGAGACGTTAAAGGCCAAAGTATGTAGGACACCTTTCGTGCGAGCCGGTACATCTGAATGCTGCGCGCATTCGAGAGAGTCGACAATGTTTCCAGCGAGTCGCGCGCCAAAATTATACGCGCTTAAACTGTCGAACACAATAAAACGTCTTGCATTCCGCGATACGATATCGCGTGAATGTCTCGCAAAATCGTCGGCGCGCAACGTTGCCGGGACGCGATCGACGCGGCGCGACGCGACGCGATTTCTCCGTGGCGAAATTTACTAAAATCATACGGATTTAAATTCAAACGCGCAGTAACATATTTCACGCGGTACAATATGATATCGCGTGGCGACCACGTGGATACCTACCTCGCAATATCGTCGGGACAACGTCGACGATTTCTCCGTCCGAATCTCGAAGAAGGCACGCACTGGCAACGGCCAATACTTATCCGACCGTAGGAATCGCAGGACGGTATTAATGAAAGGCTACCGGGGTGCCGTGGGCCCTCGCACGCGTGCTGGCTGCTGTTGCTGCTACCTTCGCCTTCGAATTATTCTAACGCCACGACGTTCCTGCCGCTGGCGAGCTCGATTTATCGGCGCCTGGAGATACGCCGATATCTACGCGCGCCACGTCTCTCTCTCTCTCTTTGTTCGTACGAAAGAGGAAGGACATTGGGACTGAATCCTCCGAAAGCTGTCTGCCTTCATCGAATTGCGTCGCCGTATCGCTATTTCATATATCGCACATATCGTATTATTGGCACCACAAAATAATAATACGTAATTATCATCATTATTAGATTACTTATTCATTGCGATTATTATATCTATTATTTATAACGCGCTGATCGTGTTGCTCGCAGCTATTACAGAATTATTGCGTACAGTTTAGAATATACATATATTGCGCTATTTATATTGCGAATATTTTTCATTATTATTCATTATTATCTAGATCGCGGATACACGTATGTTCGCTCGTACGGAATGGTGCCAACTATTCCAACGATGGAGAATGTTAAATTCATGGGAAATGCGAGACACACAATGTTTCCATCCGGCTGGTCCGCGCTCGCCAGCACCGAATCTCTTCCACACAGTTGAAATAGGTCGCTCGTAAAAGTCGCGCTATAAATTCACCCTGAGATCGGTGTCGCCGTGGAAATCTTATACAGGGGAGACGCGGTCGTAAA
Source organism: Linepithema humile (assembly GCF_040581485.1). NCBI lineage: Eukaryota > Metazoa > Arthropoda > Insecta > Hymenoptera > Formicidae > Linepithema > Linepithema humile. The sequence continues at coordinate 3,156,523 of NC_090130.1, read as the reverse complement.
ACCGACTGCCGCGATTCCAGAGAGTATCCTCCCCCCTGCTCCTCCTCCTCGCCGCCGGACACGGACGAAATCTGTATTAACGCGCGTCCGTTACTTTTTAGCGTTTTTATGAGCTCGGGTCAACGCGAATCACGATGCACGAATGTTGTTTACACGGAGGGGGACACTTGAGATGACTAAATTACGGCGAATATCAGCCGGCAAGTGTTTTATAGGACAGGACTGTAAAAATGTTATCTGCAGACAATTTATTGTTAATTAATATTCGCTAATAGTAACACAAAGTTCATAATCCGCTATATATTTTTTAAGGACAGATGCAGGTTCAAGATGTGTCCGACTTTTAACAACTGAGTGTTAAAATTCACATTAAACCTTCGAGATTCGAGATACTTGAGGTATTTTCTTGATACGATCGCGATTCTGCTCGCGAACGGTTCAAATCGATACCTGCCTACCTTTAACGTATCTTGTGCCTCGAGGTGACAGCTGGCATTGCACGGCACGCTTCCACAAGCAGCCGCGGGAGGAGGGAGGGGGGGGGGAGGGAGGGTGTGCTTTATATATGAATTCCATTGTGCCGCGATTTGACTGCATAGGAAAGATACGATATGCGATTCTTGCACCTGAAATTTATGAAAACAGAAAATTATTAATTAATCAATCCTCATTATTTAGAATCACTCGCTTCAGTAAAAATTAATCGGGAGAAAAATATCCAACATCTTATTTTGGTTACGAATGTGAAAAATAATATTGACACGCGCACGATGTAATCAAAGGTGGAGTTTCGTCAAGATTCACATAGAAATGAAAAAAAAAAGTGAAGAAATCCGTTAGGCCTGGAATTAAACCCCGAACGCGGCTCTTCCAAGACCATGCGCGATGAAAAAAAGTCGTCGCTCCTGCGACCATGCGACGAAAATCTCGACGGGACGATGTTCCCTTGTTCTTTTTAAAGTTTAAAGACGGCCCGGTATATAACATATATATATATATGTGTGTGTGTGTGTGTGTGTGTAGGATTTTATGTGCTTTCGCTCGGGATGCTCCCGAGTACATATACAACATACCTTGGCCTCGCCAAAGACGCAACCTCGCGGGGCCTTAGCTCCGATCCATTCAAGATTGTACCTCGTGCAGGCACTTTGTAAGCCGCGAGCACAATGAAGCCAGCCAAGCTGAAAGGTACCTGCCGCCCGAAAGGTACCTACGAGGTCCTGGACACCTGCGCCAGGAGACTTTTGATTTTTCTCCTGCCGCAGCGTACTCGCCGAATTTGTCATTCACCCTGGGCCAAGGTGCGCGCTCCGTGTTAATGAACCCTCAACCCCTTGACGCCGTCTTTCCTGGTGGCGAATTAGGTGAAACGCCGTTGAGTTGTAAATGCATGCCCGCATACTGCGCTATTTTATTGTGGAATGCCTCTGCGTGTGTTTTACACGAAAGAGAAAATATATTCAGAAACATATTGCATCTGAGATGAAGTGACGCAAATTACGAAGACGTTTAACACAATTAGAGCAGATATACTTTGTATTGTAACTTGCAATTATCACGCAATATGTATTAAAAATTAGATTCGACAGATTTAAATTCGCACAAAGTCGAAAATAATTGCAAAATCGAACGCAACTGCGTAATCGCCTAGTTTAGGTATTGCGCGGAGTCAATGGCGGGCGGCACGCGATATAGAAAAGGGCTGAAGGCCGACTTAGCCGGAAACTCATGCGTGTACATGATCCTATCCTACGTTGTGCCATTGAAGGTCCCACTAGCTTCGTCCCCGTGACGAAGGTAAAAACGTCGTATGTGCCGACATTAACCAAATCTGAACAAACACGCTGCCGTGTATGCTCTCTCCCTCTTTCTCGCTCGCTTGTTCTCGACCAGCTGGTCGAGTCCAAACAGCCCCATCCCCAAAGTTTTCGACCCTTACGAACGACGATGTGCGTATGAGTGTGCGAGCGTGAAATAAAGAGCGAATGAGGCTTCTGGAACGGTACAGCCGCGGCTTTTCAATGGAACTCGTGCGGATCCGCGCGCGCGCAGGGTACGCGTAAACGCTCCTAGTCGGAAAACCTGATCGAGAACGAACCTGATATCCCGCCAGGAACGTAGCCGGGTACAGTTAGATCAGGATATTCGCGGTTGAGGTCGCGTCGCGCGTCTTCTCCCGCGGGATCACATTTCTTCGTATACACACGCGTCGGAGTAGCATTCTAATGAGCGATAAAGCACTGGAATCGCTTGATATCTTCTCGTGTGTCTCATCGCGTGTAAGCAGCAAATAATATAATTCGAGCCTTTGCCACGGTAACAAAATATAATATGGCTCTCAACTCCTTTTGAGGAGTTGATACTTCCTTTGCTGAAGGTCATCGTGTCAGACGTAATATTTGGCTGTCGGCACAAGTCGTTGCATTGTATCGATCAACATTTATTTTGTTCCTACAATTAAATTTTTCAACAACGCGATTAAATTTTTTAAATAAAATATACATATGTATTTTTAAATTGTAGTCGATTAGTAACTACGATTATCAATTATATGTTTAACATGTTAGAACGCAGCTTGATTAAAATACCGAGCACTTAACTTGTAACCGAGCGATCGTATCAAGGTGTTACAATTTCTCGCGTATCTGCGCGCTGACATCTACGACGAGGTCGCAATCTCCGGATAATGAGAGTAATCGATGCGAAGAATGCAGGTCGATTCCCCCACCTCCATATATGGCAAAGATCAAGGTGGTCCAGCGACAATGTCGTCAGATCGCAGCTGCATTTTCACGTTTATGTAATTGCAACGAGCGCGCCGCTTCTTCGATCTCTCCGTCGTCTCACATGGTAATCGCGTTCAGCAATCTTCGTTTCATGCCGATCAGAAAATCAGTTCGTGTGCATTTTTTTACTCCCGCAATTCTTCCGACGTTTTACGGTACATCGCGATCAACACGAATTCTCTGAAAATCGCGAAAGCCGCATCAGATTCCTCGCCGAGTTCTTCTGGCTTTTTATTATTTTCGTGAGCATCGTTGCTCTCCGCTCGCTGAGGATGAAGCAGGATAATTGACGTTGAATGCTTTCACGCCCGAAGTAAGGCGGACGTAGGTGAGCGCCAACTTCTTCAGCATCGCCGATTCCCTCTTCAGAGGCGTCTTCGTCTTCGTTCGCGCTGATTGATAATCCTGACGGACGTCGGCCGTAGTATTAGCGTCACGGTGCTCGCCGTTCCTGTCGCAAAATGATGGGCGCGCAAAGAGCGAAGAGGAAGCTGACCGAGACAAGAAGAGGAGGCCGCCCGTGTGTCGGCCTCGCAACCTGATACCGACTGGCAGCGCGATTTTATTCGCCGTCATGACAGAGACTTTATACTATCGACTCGACTTGCACTGTCTAATAACCGTAACAATAATTTCGAAAAAGAATTTCTCTCCCTGAAAGTCTTTATAACAATATAAATTGATCTAAAATTTTGCAAATTTCTGGCGCAATAAATTTTGGCGCGAATATTTATCAAGTTCGGCGTTTAGAAAGTAAATATTTTACGCGTTTACTTTTGCTCGAATTGATAAATAACGCCAGTTGCTATTCGGAAAATTCCTTGACACCCTTAAATGATTGTCCTTGGAAAGAACATTGTTGCGCATCGCCGACCACCAAAAAGAGGCAACATCCGTGCGCTATCGAATGCGCAGGTATGGATCCGTAATGCAGGATTTATTTGTTGCATCGGCACCGGCCAAGATTCCGCGCAGAATCCGAGGGGCAAGCTTGACGGTAGCGCACCATCCCGACGACGAGAAGGGCCAGGTGCTACCGCGGGGCGCGTGTCCGTGTTGAGGTAGGGGGCAGGTGGGCCCCCTGCATTGTCAATCTCTGCCTTTCTGTACCTCGTGCCTGGCTGCGTGTATGCGTGAGTACGCGTGTGCGTCCGACGTGCGAAGGGTTCGCCGGCGAGCGGCGACGCGTACAAACGCGCGTAAATGCGTCGTTCGAACACACACGCGCACACACACACATAGACGAGCGCACAGGAAGGGCCTGCTCGCGCGCGAACAGGCCCCCGGTTGGGGCTGCGGGGTTGAGGAGGGTGCGGCGAACACATAATGAGGATGTACGCGGATGAGGAGGGGTGGCTTCTCGGATTGGGGATGGTGTGTGCCCACCTCGGCTCACCTAGCCGAACGAGCACTCTCGCTATTGTAAGTAGAAAAGGCAGGTGATGAGAACGGTCGGCACCACGCGACTCCGCGTGACGGTTCTCAATTCGCGGACCCGACAACGAAGAACGAAATTTAATCCTCTGTCTTCGGGTTTGTACTCGTGTGAACCAGTTGAATTTTTGCGGCCTCTTGTAGACGTACACATTCTTTGCTTCTTTGCACCTGTTGCCTTTTCAATTTTCTCCCTTATTTTGCATGAAGGTAATTTTATTTTCGAAATTCAGTTCAATTCTATCAGCTTCGAATTTTTCTACGTTTTTATGGTTAAACTTTAAATAATTTGCAATCATAAAAATACATTGCATTTTGGAATAAAAAAAAAGTACGGACTGCAACTATAAATTGATTATCAATATTGATTTCTGAGGAATTCAAAGATTAACGCCTATTGAGAGCCGTCGTCCGTTCGCAATATGTCTCCGTATGGCATTCTGCTATTGCATCATGGGTTGCAGTGTGCAAAAGCAGCCTCCCTCCTATCTCGCATCGATACTTTGAAGAGGGCACGTGCCATCATCTGTCTGCGCTGGACCGCATCTGGAGCGTAGGTGGTGCATAAAGCTTTTCTATAACTCAGTTCAATGTTGCCTCCACCCACGCTACTTGTAACGGATTCTCTTATTTCTCTGTGTAGCGAGGACGTCATCTTCTTGATGTTCAAATGAATCGAAACACAATGATAACACGACTCGTGCGGCCATTAACCGTTCGAGTCGCATAAGTGAAAATTGCAGGCTAAATATAGAGACTTAAGACTCGCGACAAAGGGTATGATTACACCGTGTTCGTTGTTTTGCACAAAACCTTTCAAGCTTAACTCGGGGAAAAAGGGAGGCGCTAGACGGCGACGAGAAAAGTCTGTGGCACGCATGCATGAGTAAAGGAATCGTAAATCCAAGGAAACGCAGTAAATCTACGCCCGCGAACAATACGACGCGAGTCGGAAGCGCCGTGATCAACGCGTGGATCAGTGAGACCGCCGTCCTGGCGTGGCCAATGAGATTATGGTCTTCTGGTTCGCGCTTACACCCGCCCGAGACTATCGCTTTAACTGGTCCGAGTCGAGTTCGGTCCGGTTGGTAGTGAATAGCGGCCAGGAGATTTCAAGGATCTATCAGACTAGACGAACGCTGAATAGATGTATAGCCTGAATGAGCCTCTTTGACTCGAAGCACCTATGTGTATCAATATTTTTAGCTACCGGTTCGCGCCAGCAGAAAAATCAACATGCATTTATTACGCATTCATTATTTTTTTATTGTTGACAAATACAAAGAATTTGTTACCTTCGAGGTCTGATTTATTTAATCTTTGATAAAAATAAATCATAAAGTATAATGAAAAATATTTTGCGCAAGAAAATGTGTAAGAAATTTTTGATAATCATTGATTAGTAATTTTTTTTAAATTATAACAAAGACTTAATTTTATTGAAATGAAAAGTTCGGTGAGAAATGATCAAAGATAAAAACTCAAACAATAGTTCTCGCTTGATTTTATAGAGTTTGATATTTAAACGCGCATGTTGCGCGAACAGCGGCGATGTTAAACATCCAACAGAATTTACGCGTACGTTTATTACATCGGGTATCCATTATACTTAAGGGATAAGCGCATTGTACTGGCGGCGTAAGATCGCGGAGTGCCAGGCTCAACAGCCGAGCATTAATTACCAGAGTCGCAAATACGATTATGCCCGATTACAATCCTTCGCGGGACTATTAATGATGTGTAACGCGCTGGCCGCTAATGCGATTCTAACGGCGTATATCAAAGCAGCTTCGCGCCCAAAGGCATCTCGCGACCTCACGGTCTTCGGACGGGGGATGGAAAAAGCTTGGCGAAAGAGATTTCCAGACGTTGTTTAGGCTCGCCCGATCCTCATTAGCGGAGGCTGGTGTCTTTCTTCTTCCTGGTGCGCTCGTAACTCACCACGCTCTCGCACCGCCCATGGTGTCTCGTTCGCCGCGCGTTGCTCTCTTTAACTCTCAGCTTTCTCTCTCTCTCTCTCTCTCTCTCTCGCCCTCGTTTCCTACGAAGTTCTCTTTCCCACTCGCGCGTTCTGGAAACATAATAGTGCGGTCTTAAACACCCGAGCAACACCGCGTAAGACAATCCTCCTATCAGCGCCGCCGTAATAGCCGACCGGTCGCGGGGGACAATCGCTCTGCGGGTTGCTGCCGCGGCGCGGGCAATCGCGAGCCCGGTTTCTGCAGCAACAGCGCGTTGCCGGTGCGGCGGCCTATGCATACCTGCCGATAGACCGCCCCGAGCCTCGTCCGTAAATGGCAGCGCGGAAGAGAGCCGCGGATCTTCTTTCTGACGGATGAATTATTGCCGCCGCGCGAGCTGAGATACACGTTGCGAACCGATGTCAACTGGCGCGTGATGCGATCGTAGTAGCCGTCGAGCCGCGAAAATTTTATCGACCGGTTTCTCGTGGAAATTATAGCTCTTGTTCGAGGAGAAGTGACGCCTAACTACACTGTCTGACGAAAAAATCGATAAAATAATTCTAGGTTCGTGAAATTGGCATATAGATATCTCGTTGATAGATACACAAGATACGCTCCTTAAGTAAACAGCTCTTGTACTGCGACATTGTTATCATTTCCTTATCTCTTTATCAGCATGCAAAGTTTCAAAGTGGAGAGACTTGCTTTGAGACTTTTGTGTCGATTTTTTTGTCAATGTATTTTTTATCAACTTTTACAGAAGCGATAAAAAAAAATACACAGCATACATTGCATACCAATTTAAATTTTCACCGAGCTACAGATTGCAAAAGGATTAAAGCGAACATAAAATTGATAAAATATTTACTCGACGAAAAGTGCTTTTATAGTCCTCGAAAATCGTTTTCTCCGCTTTCTATTCAGCTGACATTACGAATAATCGATCGCAGCTTTCGATATCTGCGCCTATCTCATTGACCAGCGAGTATATTCCACGATTGTCAGCACTTCCTGCTTGCGTGCGGGCGAAGTGCATTACCGTCCGATACGAAATGGCGACGGTGTTACAGGTTAATGGAGCGATCAAACGGTCGCGATGTAATGGAGTACGTGTATACGGCACTTAACGCCGGTCGACAGTGCAAAGTGACCGGCTTCGGATTTTTGCAGCATTGCTTTCTCCGCGCGTCTGGTTATTCCCGACAACGCCGGGCTCGCTCTCCCGCTTGGCAGATCTCTCGCTGCCCGCTCGGTAGGGACTGCCATGGTAGCCTCGCGTTGACCTAATACGCTTCCCGACTATCAATCACGCGTACGCTCGCACAGCCGCGGCAGGCAACTTTCTTGCATAATGTGACAAACTCGGCGGACCTTACGCACCCGATAGATAAGGAGGATAACCGCCCGTAATTGCGCGGCAGCGACTTTTTGCGCGATATATCAGTGTTTCGTGACACTAACAAGTGTAGAATCGATAGCACACGGGCAACCTTCTATGAATAAATATTAAACGCAACGCGATATCGACCGTAGATTACTTTGCGGAAAAATATTGACCGCTTAAATTTGTCTAAAATTGCAATAATTCTGCATTCTTTTGCACAACGCTGCAAACGAGTCTATTACAAGTTATCGCGTTTCCAGATTGCACGCTAATTTATATCCCTCGCGCTATTTCGATATACCTGCTTGTTTGTGGGGCGTTCGGGAAGCGAAATGAAATCGTGCAGCGACTGTTGGAGCAACGGCGCGCTCGTTGACCTAATAATACACTTCCCGGCTATCAATCATATCCGTGCGTAGTGCTCCGACGCCTGGTATACATCGCAACCGGTAACTTTCTTGCATAATGTGACAAAGGCGAGGATTTCTCCGCGCGCGGGCGGTGCGCAATTCGCTAACAATTTAATCAGAGATCGATAAGAAGTTATGTTTACATGAAGAATTTCGCCCACGTCGATCATGTTTTGTGTTGAATTTTATTGCGTTCTTGCTACTAAAACATACATTTAATACATTCTCCGTAACAACTGGAATTTAATTTGTAAAGTGCAGTAGTTTATCTTGTGTCTTCTTATTTTTGATATAAACGTTCGAAGCTACAATAATACGAAGTAATATTAAAAAAGCGACTAGACAGAATTAAATGGATGAATTGAAGCTTACTAGACTTCCATGATTTGTTTAAGTACAACGACCAGCCACGCGAGCCGAACGCGTACTTACAATCAAAGAAGCTCAATAGATCGCAAGATGGTCGTGCCGGGCAGCAACGGAAATCTCGATTCCTTAGCGCGGCTGACCCTGAGGGAGCGGCCACAAAGGGCAGCAGCGGTGTAAACGGAAGTGATTGCAAATCTTCGCGGCGTTCTCGAGTGCCCAGGTGCGCGGCGCGGAATAATAAGTTCCTCACGTCGGATCTAGATACTTTACGCCGCGGCTGCATACGGGCGTACGTTTTGCGCCGCGGCTGCTGGTTTTTCTATTCCCGCGCGGAAGAGAAACGGCCCTCGGCTCGCGGAGAACGGAAGAAGAATCACACTCGAGCCAATCAACGGGAGCTAATGGAAACGAGGACCGCGCTTTCTTTCTCCCTCTTTCGCGTTTACCTCTTATGTCGCATCGGCCGATTCGGAAGGGGTGCGAGACGCCGGTGCGGTTCGAGAGTCCCGCGAGGAGGAAGGCCACTTCAGGTTCTCAGGACGAAACGCGTGAGAATCGAGACGGTGAATTGAATCGCCTCGAGAACAGTCGCGCTGCCAGCGTCGCCGCAGGGGCGCTCGTGTTTCACGTAGGAATTCATTACTAACCACTCTTAATGCTCCAACAGGCTTTCTCATCGCCGCGAAGGGATATTATATTATTCTGCAGGCCGAGTCCTTGAGAATCCACGGCGGGCGCGGAGAGACCGTTAGGACAATTCGCCGATTGAAATCGGCGGTGCCCGCAGAAACGCAGAATCTCAGATTGAGTTGAAACGAGAAACTGTTGTTGAAATGCAGCGTTTGTCTGAACTCTTATCCGGCGTTTCTCTTTCCAATTGAGTTATTTAACTACTGCAATATGTCCAACGGATGAAGTATCGCATTATCTAATTAAATAATTGTCAATGATAAATTATTCATGACTTGCGCGCTGATAGATACGAAATAGTGTTTGTCGTGCGAGAATTGTAGACTGATTGCAACCGTTGAAGGGCAACGTATTGATGGGGGGATCATCGAAGGGTACTCCGAGTGGGAAAAAAAGCACGCTGACAAAGGGAAGGTTACAAAACGCCGATGCACACGCAATGCGGACAGATGCATGCACCTTTTACGCTTGGTCCATTGACACATGCCGCCTGTTTTTGGACGTTTAGAAAGAAATTTGATAAAAAATTGTACTCTTTTTTTCAAGTTATTATAAGGTGCTACATTACACGTTAGGTACAGATATCTAAACATAAAAGAAAATCATTGAACTTTTGACCACCAAAATATTATAGGGTGTTAATCGTAAAGTAATAATTAAATATGACTGTTTTATTATTTTTAGAATAGTATTATATAATTTTTAAAACGAATATATTGGCATATTTGGAAATTATGCATGTAAAAATTAAAATGCAAATAAGATTGCAAATTAGAAATTGGAATTCAATCTATCCGAACAAAGTGAGCCAAATTTGAGACCAAGATTTGATCTGCGATTTTTGAAATTCCAATATATACGAGCTCAGCATTGGTTTATCTTGGAAATCCGAGATTCCAGATGATTCACCGATATCCAAGTATGAACCGTTAAAGGTCGCCGCACACCGACACTCCCCAAAGGGAGTGCAGCTTTTTGACGCCGCGCAAGGGCGGCTTGCTGGGTGTCGATGCACGCAAAATGCGGACAGATGCACATGCACCTTTGCGTACATCGGTCCATCGGCAGCCGAGACGAACGCATACGCTGCCACACAGCACGATCCGCGTATGTGCACACATGTGCCTCGCCGTCGTCACCACCGGCACCCGGGCAACAATGCCAATAATAACCTATCGCCCTCGTGGCATCCCTCTCCTCGCAGATTCCAGCAGATGCTGCCTGATCCACGCGACCCCTCGCTCCGCGGCGGTCTTCTAGTTTTGTCTAGGAGGGGTCGCGCCAGGGTTTTTGGCGCACACAATGAGCCGCAAGGGCAGGTGTGGACTCCCCTTCACGGGTCCGTGGCGAGCGCGTGCCCCACACGAGCGGGGGCGGGGTACTCCCCCTCCTCGCCAGTCAGCCTTCTTCGCTCGCGCCGTTTTTCCCTCCTCCCCGGCCCCTTTTATTTTTCTCCCTCGCGAGCGTCTTAAGACAGGGGTGGCTTCGCCTTGGCGCGACCTCCTTCTCCCCTTCGACAACTGGAAAAGCTGGTCACGTGGCGGCTCTCCCGTTACTAAAGGGGAAGACACATGGCTTCGTTGGGGGTTGCGCGATCGATCTGCGGCAGCGTCTTGCAGCGATGCTTTTTGGCGATGTTGTAATCTGTAATCGAATCTTTCCTATTGTCACTGGAACGTCAAGGAGAACGTGGGCGTTTTTTTTTCTCATGGGTGGAAAAAGCGATTGACGTATAACGGTGGAAAAAGCAGTTGACGTATAACGGTCACGCATGATATCCTGAAATGATTGTACGCGTGATAAGTTATATTATAATCAAGTCAGCAATGATATGTTAAGCATTTACATATGAGATTATTAGGTCAATATTAGATACAGTTTGTACCGTTGCTGGGAGGTTTTCTCGATAATTGCAATATGGTTTCTTTCATATTTTCTATTAATATCATTAAAAGATAATAACGGCGTAGCCAAGCAGGGGAGAGAGAAGTTTTTGTAACGCTAACATTTTTTATACTGTCATCAGGGAGACACTTTGCAAAGAAAAACACTTCGCGAAGACAAATAATTACTTTTCACTGTGCGGTCACCCGAATCATCCGACGTACTTAAAACCAGTGCAGCCCATCCAAATCCCAACGGTCACTGCGCGATGCTGAGAAGGGGTGGTGGCATGTGTGCGACGAATAATAAGAGCAGAGGACGCATGTGCGCTTCCGCGGGGCGTGTGTGTTCACTCCCTTTCAGCCGGGATTTCTAAACGGACGCGTGCCATCGGTGAAAGTCGTTCTGGACGGTGTGGGGATATGCAGAAGGGCTCCGATTTAGACAAAAATAGTCCTTCATGGCATTAGAGGGGTCTACATCCTCACGGACAGCTTGGCACGATGCTCAAAGGGTTCATTGTTGTTCTTTGTCCGCTGTTTTGTATCAGCCTTTAACTCCTCCGGAAACGTTTGACTTTCTTATGCGTTACGAGAAAGATAGAATGCGTGAAAACACAAACTAAACTGCTCGCGAAAGTAATTATATTATATTCATAAATTAATCGTTAAAAATCTACAAATGAATCGTTTTTTTTTTTACATATATTCATATATAAATAAGTATCGTTTAATATTTTTTTACATAATAGCGATTTATTTTTTATTATACTACCGTCGTTGATATATTCGAGAATGTGTATATGTTTGCACAGCAGAGGAAAACAAAAGATGATCGTTTCCTGTGGTCAAGTGCAGCCGCCTACGCCTTCGAGTACTTTGCCAATAAGCGACCACTAAAAAAAGGAGCAGCCGGTGCTTCGGCTCGTGTTACGCTCCAGATTGAAACCCAAAAGTGCTTCTCTTTTTTAAACAACTGTTTCTCTCCGCTGTTCATCCGGAGATGTCGATACGTCTGGAGATATAACATCACGATTTCTGCTTCTCTGATTACCTGCTTCTGTTCAGGGATTTTTTCTGAGCACGATTTCTTTCCGTTTGTAGCTTTCCTTAAATTTTTCTCGTGTAATTTGAAATATTCTTCCAAAGTCAAAACTCTTTTCACTACATTTCTAGGATTTTCTTTAAATTCTTGACACACTAACTTGGAATTTTTCTTTAATTCTTCAATGCTCGGCGAATGATTTCTCCGTCGGTTGATTTTTTCTTTGTAACAATGGCAGTCCAGATGTCGTTTTATCGAAGATGCATCTTGTAGGTTAGCAACCCTCTCCTCCGTGCGTTGAGGACTTGTGGAAGAGAGATCCGCATTGTAATCCGTGGAAGAACAAAGCCGGCGGGCGGCACATTCGTCCTGGGGGATCGAGAAAGGGAGTCTCGGATGTCTACATCCGGTTGGTCACTTCCGGCACGCGCTGAGACACGTGGCCTCGGTTGCCCCTTGAACTCTCGCAGCCAGCTAGCTCCTTCACTTCGCGTGCGATGGGGGAGAGTATTTTTCTTCAAGGGCTGGTCGAAATTAGTGCCTGTCCAGCCTAAGGGTCTATCTCTAAATATTGGGTAGGAAATAGCTTCTCGATCTGTCGAATGAAGTTCTCTGGAGTGGACGTGCTGACTAGCGTGACATATTAGGCGATAGAGATGTATTATAATTCCGTATAGTATTTAAATTGCGGGCGTTTAATATATGATAGAATGTTACTTCCTCTGCAATTTGGAGAAAATAAATGAGAAAAATTGCTTCTCTCTTCTTATAATTATAATTATAATTATATTTATAATTATAATTATAATTATATTTTTTTTAAATTTTATCAATAACAATAGATTTTGAATTAAGTGTGCTTTGTTTTATAAAATAATTGATTGCGACGAGCACTTTTTTATAAATTTACAACATTATTTTTTTCTGTAATAATATTAAAAATTATCAGCTACTGACGCGATGTAGCGTCATATTTTAAAGAGGATTTTTAAAGCTCACTTCCACAGGTTCGGCAGAACGCGGACTTCCACTTGTGCGCCATTTACGCAAGGCATCCCGCACTTGCCGCTATTCGTTTTCGCCCCGAGCGCGTACCTTGAATGGTCCTCGGTTTTGAATAGAGAGGATTTCACAAAGAACCAGGCAAAGGAACCGACAAAGGACTCCGAGACTTCTTTTGTCAGAGGGTCTCGCAGTCGAGGTGACACAGACTCGGAGTCGCATCTCCGCGACCGAGATCTGGTCCAGGATCCTCGCCATTCGAGGATGAACCTGCCCGATTTACGACGTGCGCTCCTGCGCTTTTCTATGGTAGATGCAAGAGGCGAAAAGGAAGAAGTGTGTGGACAGGTGAGATGGCATACCATTGATTCTTCTACGAATTTTTGCATCTGTCGGTGGCTTGATCTCCAGGAATCTCGTTTCCCCGAAGTGTGCCGTGGGTCTTCTCTCTTTCACGCTTGTTGAAATATCTACCTAGTCGTTACGAGGGCAGCTACCCCGTCGCTTACAGCGACAGCCAAAGCTGCAGCCTTGTTCTTGTAAGAAAAATTTTTCACGTAAAATGCATCTTCACTTATCTCCATCGATTTAAGGAGTTTGACAGGAGAATTATCGATTTAACACGGCTACGATTCATTTTACTCGATTTACTTTCAAACGATTAAACTTACAATAATGAATATAGAGGATACATATTTTTTTTTATGAATGATTGCATACTCACCGTTGCCACTTTTGGCGTCCATTAATGCGACCCCTCGTTACTTCCGGTGGGGACCGGGCAAAGTTTGCGATCGCCATCCCTTCGCGTCTCGAAGACATGAATGAAGTTTCGCGACGACAATGCAAACTCACCCCGCAAGAAAGGGTTGCAATTACAGCGCGCGTGCATTGCTTCGGCACGCGTGCATCTGCCCAGCATCTGCGGACAGATGCACGGCCAGTCGTAGACGTCGCCTGGCTCGAATGCCCGGAAATGAAATTCTAAACACCTCCCCCTATTTTTATGATCCAGTTATCCATCCTTCTCCCCCTCCCCCCTCCCTCTTCTCCTCCTCCGTGCAAACAATGAGGACGGGAAACTGACTGTAAAACGCGTATCATGAATCATAAGTGGCGCGGACTTTGCTTATTTGGCGAGAATAATGTTAGCATAACCGGTGAGCCGTGCAATTAGCATAACTTTGATGGACGCGGAGATAGTAATGAAGAATTCATATGCTACCACCTTTTCGCGGAAGATCCCATTTATAGTTGCAGCGCTTAAGAATAAATCACAGTTTCGCGGTTTATTTTTGGAAAAGCGTTGACACCCCTTTTCGACACGGGTGAGCGGATGTCACGCGAACCTCTTCGACGATAAGTTCGAGAATTTCGACAAAACATCAACACGTCGTGTTTTTCCTTGGAGACGCTTTGAAACGCCGATGCTTTTACGGATAATTCAACATTGCTCGGAAATAGAAGAGACGCATTTGAAAGACGAGAATGATGTGCCCCAGCATTTCCCGCCTGCTTACGAAAATGAGGAGAAACGCACGGGAACAAATAAGAATCTTTTCACCACGAATGATATCTCAGAATATACTTCTGAATATATTTCGATGATGTCTCGACGCGAATGTGACGCTAATAAGGCTCCGAAGACACGAAGGGGCGTCGTCGGCCTAAATACGAACGAACCATTAATTTCTCAGTCATGTTTCTGCGTAACGCACGCTTCTCCTCCCCCCCGACGAGTATTTATCAAACACACCGCACCTATCGGTCCAAAACACCCAAGGCAGATGGGCACGAAAGTACCTACTCACTCAGAAAACACATGCTCCCGGCCACGTGGTCTTTCGGTTACACCCGTGGTCACGCTCTTCCACCTCGTCTTACGTACGCCATGTACGGCGTAGACAAATACGCTCTACCCTCTCGCTCTCGCTCCGCTCCGCACGAGGCGAAACCGATTCAATCTCCCTAATGGCATCGTGTTCCTCGCCACGAGCTAATACGATGTATCATGCACCCTAATGGGCCAATGGACTCGTACCTGATCATTTCGGCGATGCGTGGGACGGCAGGTGGTGCACTCCTGGATGAACTCTTTCAAGAAGGGTCACGGTTGTGGGTGCAACCACGGAATCGTGACAGTCGGCGATGGATAACGCGATACTGACGCATCACCGGCAGTTTGCGGAAAGCAGGGGTACACAAACAGTGAGCATATGCATAAAGAAATTAAATCTTGTTTAATAAGATTTGTACACAACGCGAAAAATTATTTACACAATAATTATTGATAATTCTTTCCTCAAGCATAATCACGTTCCGATAATCAATGATGATTAGAAAGAAAAGAATGACGAATAGAGAGAGAAGAAAAAAAGCGAGAGAAAAACAAGAAGGAGAGAAAGAGAAATCAATAGGACTTGATTTACAAGATTTAACAAAGTGACCGCATGTATTTTTTTACGGTCGATCACGCCTCCCCAAGTATCGAGCCTAATTGACACCGGCGTAACCGACACCTTGTCCGCCTCGGAGGGCTTCACGGACCTTCGCCTCGTTCCGCGGACCAACGATTGTGCGACTAAAGACCGGTTTCGTAATGGGTTTAAACCCGCTCGGACCCACCCTAACGTTGGGCATTGGTGATTCGCGCGTATTCTGAGATAGGTAGTCATAAACGATTGAAGAACGAAGGGGCGTATACTATACAGCCAATTTTATTACAAAGTATTGTTTGCTATTATAACATTATCATTAATGTAATTACAATATAAAACAACTATTTTAATTGAATAGTTATAAAGACTGATATTTTGAGAAAATATTGTACCTGCTTGAGAAACAAAAAATGAAGGAAAATATGTAAACTTCCTCGATCGATGGGTGATTCATATCGTAAAGATAAGAAGAAAAACACTCTTCGAGGTTTCTTTTAGGCAAGGCGGCAAAACAGAAAGACCTGCTTTCTCATTTGATGCTTGTTCCGTGCATTCTTGCACGACTTTTCGATATCGTTTCTAAATAGTGGTTAATCCGAAAATACCGATAATCTATATGTGATAATATGTATCGGATGGTTTTACACAAAAAGCCGCATTTTCGTTGATGGAAACTGATAAAAGTCAAACAAAGCCGAATTGCGGCAGGTCGGAAGAACCTTAGCAAACAAATGATTTTTTTCCACCTCATGGAATTTATTCAGTGATGTGTCACGGATAGAACGATAAATCCAATTATCAAGCAATTGCCTAGCCTAAAGTAGATTTATGATTTCGCACAATCTTTGGTAGTTTTTTGATAACAGAATTCAAAAATGTATATAATGTTGCTTTGTAATCATTATATGCATTAATATTTTATTATTTTAGAAATTTTTTGCAATGTTTATTTTAAAATTTTCTAGGAATCTTTCACATTTTCATAATTAAACGTTGCTAAATTGTCAATAAAATTATATACATATATATAAAATAATAATGATGTAAAAGATTGTGTTAACATCGAAATCTCTTTTCCAAGAATCGATATTTCGATGGGAAATCAAAGGAGGGTGAACATAGCGGACGACACCTTTTACTGTCGCACCCTGATAACATTATTGGCAGGTGACAGCCTGTCAATCGTTTGTGACAATCGCGCGCGGTGACAACGCACCTTGTGGTGAACGCAAATATAGAGCGGATCCCATGAAACCACCATAGATAGAAAAAAAGTCTCTGCACATATACTTAATACACAGAACGCTCTTGCTCACCATTTTTATCTTCCAGCAGATATCGATGATGAATCGGATGTGTATCGAAAGACGAGCAATAAAGATAGAATTGTAGCCGATATATGACAAAGAATTACGATATTAAATTTGAAAAATATTGCGTAAATATCCATTTCAGATATATTCAATTCGTATTTTCGTATTTTTGATATAATAAAATAGATATTTAGGACCTTGAGAATGATTGAAACTGATTAGTCGCAATTTTGTGGAAATTACTTTATTAGTGTCGCTTTAATAACATTAATATTCTTCCGTATCGTAACTGAAAACTGCACTCGAATCGAGCGCAATCACTGCCTTGCGGAGCTCTCGAACCCCGATGCAAAATTGATGCCCTACAGTCCCGACGTTTACGATATCGTACGCGATAATATAAGGTATTATTACGCACGGGCCGCGCATGATATATACTGCCGTTTCATTGGAGAAAAGTCCAATAATCCTCGGTCGCGCGGACGGCGAGACACCGGCCGGTAAGATATGCCACCGCAGCAATGTAATGGCTAAATGTTACTAATAACCGGTTTCGCGCATTTAACTAATGTCAGCATTAGACGATCGAGTCTTTGATAAGCGTGTCCCCAGAGGTGGGTTCTTGCAGTTTGTTCGATCGCTAAATGGAACCCCGCCGTTGATTCCAGTATCCATTTTATCGAGACCATTTCCGTCTTATCCCCAGCTCTCTCGCTACAATACGATCGTTTCACAATCTTCGTTAGTATGCCCTGAGGCTGACAATAACATGCCGTAGGAGCTTCTATACTAGAAGATACAGACGCGCAATAATCTTTCATCCTGCTTGAAAACATATACCTCGAAAACATTTAGAAATCGGAAGATGTCTTTTAAATCGAATTATTGAATATCTTGAAATATGTTTCAGACTTTTATTATTATTCGGATTATATATTATTTTTGTATTGCGTCTAACGATATCAAGTGGATATTGTTACAACTATTTATCAGAGACATTGTTAGCGTGTCGTTTTGTCGTTTGTCCTTTGTCCTCGTCGCGCGACGACCCACTTAGAAAAAAATCTGACACCTTTCTGATCACCGTTAGAATAACCGTTTGAATGCTCATCGAAGCCTTTGACATATGTGTTGTCGGTCGGTGTGAATCAGTATTTCGCAACGGCCAAAAGCAGATGTAAATTGCCGCCAATTCGGTGCTCTCTACTTTTCTGTTTCGACCCAACCGTCTAATTTACGCAAAATTTTACACAATGTCTCGCATGATTTTGCGAATTCTGCGGAATATTAAGGGATCGCAACCGCCCATACGATAGGTACTCGTGAAACTTTCAAGCGATTTCCTCGGGGAGATGATTAGAAGAATTAAATATATAGCGGTCTGCGCGTGCGGTCGCTCATAAAAACGGTCAAAGCAAATATTAAGTCTGCGATTTTACGGTTGAACGACATTCTTCCACGTTCGCTCGCCATTATACGTGCCTAATTTGTTATTCGGATTAGCGTTTGCTTTTTATGATTATCGCAACTCCCGCGATTATTGCGTGTTTGCCGATAACTCAGTTGAAAATTAATATTGCGGTTAAAGAGTAAACAGCACACAAGAGAGCCGAAGGAAAAGAGCCGGTCGGTTGCGGTCGAAATCATAAGGCTGGGACAATAAAACTTGTGGTTTCGGTGATGGCGTCTTTATGACGATCGAGCTGCTCAAGCGAGCTAAGTTGTTGAGCGAGTAAAGTTGTTAAGCAATTTCCTCATTCTCGTTCGAAGCGTGAAATGATAGGAAAGGTACTGTTCAAGATTTGCACGCAGGTGATTTGCTTAAACGGATAATGTGAAAAGTTTTCGCCAGCCATATGAGAGATTTTATCATTTTTGGATCTTAAAAAATTTATTTCAAAATGTAATAAATTAATAATCATGGCGCTTGAAGTAAAAATTTTTATTTTAAAATGTATTATATTCTCTTATGCTGGTATAAAAAATGTGTATTGTGTATAAAGTTTAATACTGTAATTCTTATGACGTAATAATAATTTATTGCGAGCATTGACTGCTCAAATTGAAGTGAAATTTACTGTAGTTACGTGTATATACAATGAAGTCATGCAGCGGAGATCGACAGAGCCGATGACTGAATCAACGGTCGATATGGTTCAACAGAGATGGCTTTATCCGTGAATAGCACCGTGGAACAGTAGTATTTTTGTACGCGATCCACCACACGTGCCGTGCGATAAAAGTGCCATTGAACACTTATCGACGAATCGATAAATGCCTACACAATGCGTCTTGAGAAGTTTAGGCCGGGAACTTGGATTATTTTTTATTGCTCGGAGAGCAAAACCTTCTAAGGTGAACGACATCAAATCGGACAAAAACCTCTCAAAGTAACTCGCACCTTCTATTTTCTGGATAAGAAATAACTTTTTTAAAATGCACAGATTTTTCGGAAAAATTCTTGAATTATAAAATTTTTATCAGCAGCAACTATGATTCATTTTTTAGAGAAGAAGATAATGTAATATGTTTTAATATGTGTCGCGTCCAATTTAGCGTATAAACGTTTGCTCTTCTCTTGTATTTCACACATGCTTCCTGTTTAGTCCTCGGTGATTCTCGGCGCAAGATTCATCGTCATTCGCGCCACACGTGGGACGATCCAAAGATAGATACTTACCGGCGGGCAGTCGGTGGTGCGCGATCGCTCGGCTCGCCAAAAACAGACAGAGCGACGGATTAATTAGGGCCCGTTTGTTCGCGGGCACCGCGGCCGCTCCGGCGAAATACGGTATTATCTTATTCAGAGCGTCTCGAGTTGCCCGAGGTCGGTACCAGCAGCACCAAAGGAGGATGATGGATAGCCGGCATTAGATAGAACGTCGGTCTTTCATGAGAACGCCGGTCCGCGACGGCCCGGTACACGAGGCGCGACTTAATAACGCCATTGAGACTCGTGTACCTACGTGCTGAACGACCGGAACGATGTAACTGAATGCACCGAGACTATGTACGCCGCGCGAAGCCACGGGCATCCGGGGAAGCCGCGCGGGGAGATATCTCCTCGATCTACCACGTAACGTCATTACGTGATGCTGCGCTTCTCTCGCGCGACATTAGTACTTACAAGGAATTCCAGCCCGATTTAGCTCTAAATATGTAAATCAACGAGAGGATTTGTGTCTCAGTCAGTCGCGTTCCACTTGTGTACCGTAATTAATCGTCGTGAGCTTATTGTAACGTAAATACCGTAATTACGTTTTTTTTCCACGTCACACAATCGCCAAGCTAGCAATTAATGATCTCATGGTTTCTGATTTAAGTTCAACTCATGAGTAAGCTTGTTCGCTTAAGCGGCTGTTTTCGCAGACTCGCCTTTCACTCTTCTGCACTTTTTTTTTTTTTATTTTCAAGAAAAGAATATTTATATATTCATATCTTTTTATTTTGACGATACACAATCTGTTACAAGTTTGATACAAGCGGCTCTATATTATTCTCAGGGCTTCATTTCTAAAGAGACTGCACCGTATTATTCTGCGATTCCGGAACGTTCTGTACCGTAAATATTTGAGGAAGCCGCATCAAAGCGTGCAAGCCCCTAAAGAATCACGAACGAGTTCTAACCGGCCGCGCGGCCGGAGCGGAATCTCCGCGCCATAAATTCATCATGCGAGTCTTGCGAGTGGCCTGAAGAGGACGGCCGGCGGCGAGCAAACAGCAATTTCACACCGTGATCGCGCGAGAGGCGTTTTTTCCGAGACGCGTTCACGGATCGAATCGCACACCCCGCGCGCTCCGTGCCAAAACTGGTCGCATGCAACCAGTTGCAGCGGCAACAGCAGCAGCAGCAGCAGCAGCAGCAGCAGCAGCAGCAGCAGCAGCAGCAGCAGCAGCAGCAGCAGCAGCAATAGCAGCAGCAACAGCCAGCAGCAGCGTCTCGTGTCAGCGCAACCGTCGCGTCACCGGTGATACCGGCGTCGCTCCTCTCCGGTCCCGAGATCCACGTCGGAATGAATGACAAAATTAAGACTGTCTCGTAACTCACGCCGGCTTCACCCCTTCCGTCACCCGCCTCTCTCGCCGCCATGCCGGGGATTAGCATTTCCAGCTTAGCGCGACCGCGAGCTCGGGATCCTTTGTCTCCCGCGGGCAAGGTGTCATCGCGACGAGCGATCGGCAGGAAAGAACGAGAGAGGACGAGAGAGAGGAGGCATCGCGAGGAGCGAAGAGGACCGGTCGCGGGGATGACGCGTATTAGGGACCGTCACAATGGGTCGGTGAGTGTCTTCGTGGGCACAGGTGACTGTGGGAATGACCGTTGAGGCCTGGACAGGTTGAGGCGGTCCCCCCCGGGACCGTTGAACGTGTGAAAAACGTAAGCAATAACCGTGCGGCTCCTGCAGAAAATCTTGCCGGCGCTTTTTCTGGTCTCGAAACGAGGAAGGATTTACTGCGTTTCCGTTGGGAAACGTTGCGCGCTCGCTCATTTGTATACCGCCGTGACGATTTATGAAACGAATATGCATCCACCGAAACAGAATCGGATAGATCTTGATGGAATCATTTCGATTTTCAATGTGGAACAAGGAGGAAATAATACTCGTGAATCGAGAAATAAATCCGTTACGGAATTCAAAGCTTCTGAATAGCCCGTCAAACGCCCGTCGAACTCCGTTTATCGTTAAATCGATCGAATCACGGGAAGGATCGGAGAAATCTAAGAACGCACGAGGAAAGCGCATCTGCTCGTGGCATGGCTGCGGGGGTCGGGCCAGGTGCCGACAACTTTTCTAAACGATCATTGTATAGAGCACGGGTATAAGATCAATACCGCGTTAATTGATCGGGCCGCCGCGCTGGCGGGCCGTCAAAATGTAACCCTCGTCATCAACGGACGGATGTGACTTGATGATTCTAAGGACGATTCGGCGTGGCTTGTTAAAGTGTCGGCGACTGTGAACGCTTTTGTCTTTGATTTCCCGCGGACGGTTTCGGTACTACAAAATACTAATATCAATTACGACAAATTGATGATTGGAATCAAAATAAAAATGTGAACTTTCGAGTCAACGCTAGATATTATACCACGGTTTTTATGCTACAATCAATTATGTTTATCGCAATTTATTTGTTTAATTGTAGCCGCTTGTTAAATGAATGCTGTGATGATTGGAATTTCATAAATAATATTGAATATAGAATGAGATAAAATACATTGAGATTCATGATTTTATTTTGGTTCAATTTAAGTTATTAAAATACATACATTTAATCGAATCAGTAACAAATACTTGTGCGGACATTTCTTTCGCACGTCTAGAAAAATTGCGGTAACGCACTGCGATTAGGCGGAATTCGAGAAAGAAGGGGCTCCCGCATATGCCGGGTGATCGATAAGACGTCGATTAGGGGTTTAGCGAGTCGCGCTTCAATGAGGTGGAACCGGACGCATTGTCGCCGGTAAATTATATGATTTTCCTCGCAACACGCCCTCAAGTCTCGGAACGAGGCGCCAGCTCGTCCGGAGGCCGGCGTGCAACGCTAGGCGCCACCTGACGAAAGCCTCAGGTGAGCGGTAACGCGTCACGCATACGCTCAGTACGTTTATAAGTGTTTCCATCGGAGAAATAAATAAACGCGGGACGTTATTAATTCTAAAATAGATTCACTTACGTTTTCACATTTGACCCGACATTCGCGCCCGATGTTTTTCGTGAAACTTTAGTACACTCGTGTAATTGACAGTCGAAGTAAAAAATATTGGCGGCGTGATTTAATCGAACGCCGGCAGCTACTTTCTGGCGATTGTTCTCTCCCCACCTCGGCCTTGTCATAATTTTCACCATGCGATGCAGGTAATAATCGCGGGCGATTTATCTCGGGTACGCGCGCACGAGCATCAACAAACGAGTCAATGTAATAACCTACGGATATGACCGCGCAACCGACTGCGATCTTTTCTCATTCTCACTTTTTCGCGATCGACAGATAAACGAACATATGAGCATGACTACGAGGGAAATAATTGTAAGCTGGCACCTCGATCGGTGCGAAACGCCGTGTAGATCGACCGATTGGGTCGCATTGATCGATCGCCAAGTCGATCGTGAATGTTATTCGAAAAAATGGAATAAATGTTACGTAATTTAATTCGAACTTGACATAAAAAGGCGGGGCTTCAGCTTTAATTGAAGCGATCAACAGTAAATTTGTACATTTGAATTTGATTTCCGATAATATAAAAAATATAATTTATTTTAAGAAACTAATCGAAATATTAGATTGCAAAAATATTTGCTCTTTTTGATCGCAGAGTTTGTAAGACAATAAATAACTGCTACGCATCTGGTAATGCGGCCACGTGATAAGCAATATGAGGACAAATGTGAGTCCATATACTGTTTCTGAAAATTGATCCCGGAAACCTGATATGTTATTCTGAAACCGTGTCATTTTCTTCATTAAAACGACAAGTATCTAATACAATTAGAAAACCATGAGAACAAAATGTAAAGTATGGGCATACAAAGCCATGGGAAAATTCTTCTGAGCGTCTCAAGTGGCGATCTTAAGTAGTAAGAGTCACCGAATTCGAGAACGTCGACGACAGTTTTACCATTCATTATGCTTTTTCTCACAACAACCTTTTCTTCTCCAGCGTATCGAAGCCTGGAGATCGGGATCATAGATCTAGCAGCGAACTCCGCCCGTTCGATTTTCGCAAACGGGATTTCACTCGTTAACGCACACGCGCGTGAGTGCGTAACGCAACCCGATCGGCCATTGTCTTGTCTGGTGGCCAGAGAAAGTGTGACCCTAATAACCGAGGGAATTATTAGAGGAATCGCTCCAATCAGCAACGCACCGTCGCACCCATTCGTCCGAATATATCGATTTCTCAATTGTGTCGTGAGATCAGTTGCAATCGATAGATCTGTGGATAAAAACTTTCAACTTTGAATTTCATTTCTGCAATTTCTATTCAAATAAGTATGGTTTTTTAATTAAAACTTATTATGCACAATTCAGTCAACGTTCTGGAATGAATTTTCCCAAAAGCAGAATATTAATTCAACGTTTTAACTTAATTCAATTATATCTTTGATAAAATCCAGTATGATATAGCATCCACTGTGACGCGTTTACGATGTTTCAACTAAATGCCAAGCGATATAAAATAAAGGACTCGGGTGCGTATATCTTTACTATTTGTTTTCCATGTACGAAGTGTCGTCGCATGCAAATCGCTTCCGCGAGTCTCGATTGAAAAAATCGACGAAATGCAAAACAAACCGATTTATTTACGTGACACGAACGGCGTTCTCGCCGTGAAATGTACGGACCAGCTGACACGGCCGGTCACTAATAGCTTTTCCAGGATATAAAGCACGCACGGTGCGCGAAGGATGAGTAACGCCGACGAGTCGCGGCCGCGCGGCGTCTCGCATCCCTGGAAGTCGCTTTGAATAATCTAGGCGAGCCGGGGAGCGCACGCAGGAGCGGCGTCGGCTGACGGGCATCGTCTTTTATACCGCGATGCTAATTAATTGAAACGACCGGCCGACAGTTGCGCAAGGAGGAGGCCGCGGCGGTAGCTGCTCGCCGGTATTCTAAGCAGTCACGTTATATAGAGAGCGACGGAGAGAGGATCGAGATTATTTATTTAATGTATGCCCGTCCACATGGGACCACCGACGGGCAGAAGCAGTGGGGCGCACGAGTTATCCGCCCGCGCCGAGAACTCGCGCACTAATTTCATTTTCGGACGCAGCCGTATACCTGTTAAGCCCGTTTTAGACGATCCATAATTCAGAACAGTAATTAGAACGGGGTCTTATTTATAATTTCAATGTGTGTGACAAATTGTTAAATTAAAATTTTGTAGAAACAGATCTGCAGTCGTAAGTTTTGGCTGTAATTATAATTGTGTGACTAACTACAAATTGTATATGTATAATTAAAGTTTCGAATTTTGCGATTAGTTGTTAATGAATCTGTTACGAGGCATGTCAGACGTGCATTCCTTTCTAAAGAAAGAAGTAGAACAAATATATTCTAATTTTAAAGATACAATTTTTTATTCTGCATATATGTTTTTCACATTACATGATTTAAATGGAATTTTGTCTCGAAATTCCGAAAGTCATAAATTATAGGCCGTCTAAAATGGGCTTAATTCGACGTACTGCCGCGTCGAGGTCTCGTTCCATTCCTCATAAACGGCGAGTTATAGCCAACGATGAATGAGCGATCTTCGAATCGCCGTGGGATGACTAATTTTAATATGATTGCTGGCCAGGAAGAAACGTTTTTTGCGTCCGCGAGATAAATGGTAGAATGTACCTGTAAACCTGTTTATATCGCTGAAAAGAGATAATACCGATGTGTTCAGCATTAATGGGTGATAATAAGGTTCGAGGAAATCTTTCTCTTCCGAAATATAAATTTTTTATCACTTCATCTTTTCTTCAAATAAACGATGACATTTAGTTGTTCCCAGAATTGCAAAAAACACTTTCAAACCTCGATACTTTCGGTCGGACGAAGCGTATAATATTTACCGCTGCGCAAAACCGGCAGTGGTTTTCGAAATTAATTTCCGCGCGGCCACGCCACCGCTATCCTCCATCTCCAAGGAGAGTATAAAAATGTTAATGCTACCAGATCGCGAGATCCATTACGTCTCGCGATAAAAAACTAATATCTCGCTGGTAGCCAGATCCAGCTCGGCTACCTGTTGCTCCCTGCCGGAGCGCGAATGCGCTGGCCCGGCCGTAAGACGATCTCGGCAGGGCCGAAGGGCGATCTTCGGGTAAAAGAAGGCGGATGGAGGACGAGACGCGAGCGCGGCGATCGTCGAATGCGCCGGAGAGACGAGAGAAAGAGAGAGAGAGAGAGAGACGGAAGCGGGAGAGCGCGACCGTAAGCCGGCGCGGCTCCGTTCCGCGGAGGATGGGTAGCACGGTAGTTGGCGGGCCGCGTTGACGGGCACATTTTTTAAGGCAGATGATATCGGCCCCCGGGGGGACCAAAGACTAATGCGTCGAGATAGCGGCAGTAAATCAAACGGGAATTCCAGGTCGTGTACGTAAGGATGTTTATGCTCGCCCGCGACCCCGGGCCCGAGCGCGCGGAATGAGATTTACTTTCTACCGGGCCTCGAATCGAAGAGATAACCGCGCGCGGTTCGCCCGATAAAATATTAACCTCGCGCCTGACTGACGACGCTCCATTTCGGACCGAGCCGGATAGAATGCTTGGATCTCTCTCTCTCCCCCTCTCTCTCTCTTTCTCTCATACGCGCGCGCGACGGTCTTCTTTTCATCGGCGCGTTTTGCGCCCTCCTTTGTACACGCTTCTTATTTCGCGCGTGTTCGGTATCGCGTTATCGGTTGCGGCGAGTCGCAGCAGCTTAAAATCATCCTCGGAATCGGCAAATGAATTATGCTGAGCGATCGGCACACAAACGCCCGCGCCCGGTAAAATATTTAACAACGTCGAGGGAAGTCAAAGGGATAAATAACGCTTCCGACGGATCCATAGATCACGGCGGTATTGTAACAGTTCATAATTCTATCGCACGCCGCGCGAGATTTGCTCGTCGTTGTTGCGTCGCAATTTAAAGGAATAACACCGTTACGCAGTAAATTATCGTACCGTCGTTGGCAGTCGCGGTTGCATTTGCGAGCGCCTTGCATTTGCATACGCGCGAAGCATGGACGCGGCGCGCGCATGAAATTGCGAGAAATCAGCACTCTCCGATCGCGGAGACGTCAAGGGAGTACGTTAAATATCGCGCTTTGCGATTTTTCATCTCTGCGCCAGTCCCACATAAATTTACCTGCGCTCTCGGCTAATCGTGATCTGCGGATAACGCTGTCTATCATTTAATGCACGCCATTGTTTTTATTATCTGCCTTATCTTATCGCGCGGCCGCGTAATTTCATCGATTTGTCTTATTTTAACATTCCGCGAGCCGGCAGTTTCTGTCAAATTCATTTCTACTTTTCGCCCGAAGATGGCAATCGTGTTAGACGGCGTGATTTGAGAAATAAAATTTGAAGAAGAGTGTCGATGGTGATAATAATATTAACGAAACGACTTATTGTTAACCCTTTCTAGTCACTTTTTGTTTTCGGTGAGAAATAAATCCATGTTTTCGCTCGCGGTTTTCTTCAAAGAAACGAAAATTCTTTTATTTTCCGAAAACTCGGTATCTGTTTTCCTTATAAACAACCGACCGACAATGTCGATCTCAGTCTTTCCGTGTCAGCACGTGACGTTTAAGACGCGGCTTCTCAAGTTGTTCCAAGCGGCGGCGCGGAACAACTTTACTCCCGCGCTTCCATTTTTGTCTCGGGAAGGCTTCTTGCGTGCGACAGAATCCTGGAACGTGCTCGACCAGTCAAAGATCGTCTTATAGCTACGATTATCATGGGAGAAAATCGTCTCTCTCCTCGTGCCGGACTCGGCCATTGAAACGGAGAAATCCTGAAGAAGGATTCCGTTCTCTTTTCTTTTTTAAAGGAGATTCCTCTGGCGACGGTGGCTGTCCCTGAATCGGGAACAGGTCCGGTTGCCTCCTCGTCTACGCCGGGATCTCGCGTCTCTGGCGTCTCGTGATCCTGAATATCCTCCTTATACACCTCCTACTTCTAACTCCGCCGCTCTCTTTCTTACCTCGTTCTTATTACGGCGGGTGGTGCATTGTACCGACGTTGAGATGCGTGTACGCCTTGTCGACGCTGATTATGAACGCATCTGTAAGCTCCACTGCCCGCGTCCTAACACGGAGAGCTGAAGTACACGGTCGTTCAACCCTACACGAGGATGCATTTTTTCCTCGAGGCTAGAGCGCTAGAGTCGGACTAGACACCGCTGTGCCGCGGAACTACAAAAATCAAAGAGCTCCTTCTTCGGTTGCCGGATCGTAAGGGTTTGAATAATCTTTAAAAAATTTGAAATGTCTTCTTGAAAATTTTATCGCGCAATTTTACCGCGAATGAGAAAAACAATCGAGAAATTCAGCCGGTGCAAAAAGCATTAAGTCTGCTCCTTGGAAGGAGCAGTCCATGTCCGGTCCGGAGCAAGCGTGTCGGCTGGAAACATGACGGAGGAACCCGGGGGCAGTGGGCTAACGGTCGGCGCGTTAGTCGCGTTCCAGTTCCCGCCGGATAAATCGTTGAAATTTCGAGGCGCGACGCATAACAGGCGGCGGACGGCCGGCGCGGTTGCGTTACGGTAAGCGTGCAACTTCTTAAGCGGCCGGCACCCACGAACGCCCGGGGCGTCTCCGACATTGTTATCAAGAGCGAGGCGTACCTGTATCAGATCGAGATAGTGAACGTCGGTGCTGGAATGACCGCCTGTGCTGTCGCAACTGCGCGGGTGAAAGTGTATCGGGGCTGCTCTCTCGGCACGAGAGCCCAATTGAAATTAATTTAATTAAGCAAGCACTCGCCGCGGAGAACGCCGGGGGACCTGTAGCGCGGGGCACCTTCTTGCCGGACAGCCGCTGACTCGATCATCGATTATGCCGGCCGATGGTTATCGCCGGTACAAAGGAATGGCAAGAATGGAACGAAGTGCGCCGATATGTATTGATAGTATTTTGCGTAATCTGCCCGTTGCGATACTCACTCGCGCGAGGAATTTGATGTTTCACTACAAATTATTGCAAATTAATTCGGAATTGAACATTTGATTATTACATTAAGATGAGAAAAGACTTCTAGCGTGGAAAAAATTTTTTATCTTGAAACAACTTTACATCGACGTTTTTTATTTTATTTATTTCATTGACAACAAAAAAGAAAATGGACTATTTAATTCAACGTCACATTATTTACGGGCTGATGATTGCGAGCAGTGATCATCACTCTCAAGATGCTTACTCGACAGGAAGAAAGATACTGTTCGCGAATCTTTCTTGATGACAGTAGTCGTCAAAGAAGTTTAGTCGACTGAAAATAAACGTGTCACCGGTTACGCCTCGTTCTTTTTGACGTCAGTTTCTAATCTAATCTAATTTTACTTGGAAAAAAATCATCTCTTACATTTATTTATTTCCATCCACTTGTTCTATCGATATTAATTTTCCTACACGCATTTTTTATAACAATTATATTACTTTCAAAATAAGCAGTTTGCATTAAATTGAATAGATTTTAATGTGAAGTGTCGTACGCGGATTATCGCGCAGTTATATTTATCAAGATTCCATGATTTAGGAAACAATCGTTCAGATCTTATTTCGGCGCTATGACAGGTAAAGGTGTTGCTTCGCGCAGAAATCCGCAGGACACATCAGATAAAGTTCTATGACGCGTGAGGTCCTGTCACGCGGAGGACGAAAACTAGTCCATCGAAGATGCCGGACGGTAATGACGCGGACACATACGGAGAAACGAGGGCGCATCTCGGAAATATAAAAGTCAGGCGCGTTTTGATGTATCAGCCGTGGTTAGTGTCTCACCCTAATGGCCGATCAGATAAGGGCTCCCTGTCCGGTGGTCCTGGCGAGATGCTATCGCGTTCGCACGCTCTCACACCCCGGGATGTGCGCCGTGATGTCATTATAGCGCCGGAATATTTTGTAAACGCGCTGCTGGCGGAGGAGCGACGACTCTGAGCGACTCTGGCTCGGACGAGAGAATCCGACCGAGGACCACTTCCTGGTTGACGAGGGGCACGCTATCGACCGCAAAAATTGACTCGTCTCGATGTTCGACTCGCTCGTCTTGTGATCAAAACGATTTTTTGTCGGTCGGAACGATGATCGATGCACGAAAGGTCCGTCATTGAAACGGGACGCAACCCCGCGCACTCATTTATCTTTTCCAAGCGCGTACGCCTCAGGAAATAGACCAATTACTTTCAGGAAATGAAACTGCATCATGAATTATCGCCCCAATTATCATCAGACATATTTTACTTTTCTAATTCTGAATGAAAAAGCGTCTAATTAAGCATCGCGTTCTGAGTATTTCTCGAAAAAGTGTATTTTTACTTTCGACATTATCTTAAATAAGGATGAAATTCGTGGATGGGTGAACAGCATTGTTTCACAAGATCATCAACACTGTTGAAAATCCTGCAGGAGGCATTGGTGAAGAGGGTAGAATTTTACGAGGTCAGAATTTGGCAGTTTTTGGTCATCTGGTCCATATTCGATCACCTGCTCGTCTCTAACAGCGCACCCCTGATGAGCACGCGTCGTTCCGCCGCAGGAAAATCCGTCTGGCGAACTGACCATATGCTATATTCCTGGAAATGCGATCTGCGGTATCCTTATCTCCTCGGATTGACAGCAGCTCCGCCTCGCAGCGGTTATAGCTGCGATTCGATGTCATTCGTATTCCTTTCTTTACACTTTTGACATATTTTTTGAACGCACGGAAACTGTTTTAAATAATCTTGAAAATATTAAATAAGACATTTTTTTTAAAATAATTGTTTATATAATTTAATTATTCTTCCAAAATTATAATATCCAATAATAAAGGTCTAAATTAGAGAGAGAAAATATTATTAATGTAACAACACTTTGTAATATAATTGTTACTTTTTTTTTAAATTGCGACGAAATGATCAGAATACTGGACGCCCAAGGTTGAAACCGTTTTATTTATTTGGCTAATAATAGACGAGACGTTCGACCGGAACTCTATTCCGGGGACCGAAAGGTCTCCACACGCGATTTTTCGAAAACGGTAACGCTGCCACGCGCCCCGCCGGATCAGCTGTCATGAATCCAGGACAGATGCTGTCCGCTCCGGTACATTCGCGTACGTTGCATCGGAGATTCGTCCCTGGATCTTTTGAGACGTCGATTTTTCCTCGATGAAACGCAGGTGAATGCGCCAGGACCGGAGCCGAACAAGTTTCGACTCGCATAGAAGACGGGAAAAATCGATATTTTTTATCGGCGAAAACGCGTTCTGTTGCAAGGGCGCTTTATTGCGTACATCAAACTGTCGGGGCGGCAGGTTACATTAAACGAGTTCCGTTGAGGCTGTCGTGTGAATTTTGGCCCGCTGGCGGCGTGTAATTGACGAATTATGCTGATATCTTGCTGCAAACGAATAACGGTACGCCATATGCAGATCAGAGTACAGAAAAATGTAACAGAGCTGGCTGGAAATGTATTACAATTGAATATTTTGTCATCGTGTTTGAAGTTGAATAAAAGGTACACAGAAAGAAAAGAATTGTATGAAAAGTCGTTTTTTAAACAATTGTATCAAATTCTCACAAATAACCAAATATATATAAGCATTATCGTTACTCTATTAGATAAATATAACTGTTGTGTCGCGCGATAGATGTTTGAGAGGCCCTTCGTTATGTATCATTCCCCTTTTAAGGAGGATTTTTAAATAGAATATCATTGCTCCGAAAAATCAGTGGTATAATGTTCCATAAAATAGTTCTTATCGAAAAAACTGTACCAGCAAGGTTCTTAAATCGTAATACAAAGGGCGAAGTATCAGGCCTCGCGTTCTTGGCCCAACGAACGGACTTAAAACGAAGCAGTGATTCTTTGAGATCGTTGCACAATGAAGGGGGCCTTACGCGTCGTAGCGGCTATTCACTGCGAAGGAAGGAAAGAAAATAAGAGGAAAAACTCAGACGCATCGCGTCCCCCATTCACCATCGACGAATATCCGCTATTGTGAGCGCCGTGGTTCTCGATCTGTCGCGACGATCGTCGTTTCGTCGCGGAGAGGAACGGGTCTGTGAATTGGGCGGCACTGAGACTCGTCAAGGGATTGAAAGGGAAAGTGCATTCATGTAAGATGCGCGTAAGTGGATTTTACGGAATCCGAGAAGGTATTATCAGTTCGTCTGTAACAATATCGAGTTCCGCGCTCGATTAACCTGCAGAGATTTCAGATGGTTATAACGGCAGGAAGTGCATCAGCGGGAAAAGTAACTAACGAAATAGTATTTCTCGAACGCGTGTTTACGGGAGTAGGATTACGTATCTTGTGAAAATTGCTTTATGCAATTAGAATTTTATGGCATTTGAACTATCGTGGCAAATGGCAAACCGCCTATGAAGATAAGCAGGCATTTCTCTCAATAATTTAAGCATATTTATATCTTTATATAGTTTATTAATTTTCACTGTAGGTTTGAAACTGATGCATCATTATTCAAACTTTTAAGTGGTGCTCGCTGACACATAAGTCTCAATGGATTCATAAACCTTGCATCTCATCGTGTGAATGACCTCGTTTCCTGAATTGTTCCGCTTTGAGCGGTAAACCCGAACTTTTAGTGGAATGTGCACCTGTGTATTGCGGTGGTGTCCGTTTCTGCGATGAATAGATTGGGATCAAAGGCGAAGGACCTGCAGAACCTTGCCTTAAAGACTATTTAAAACGCTTCTTTGCGTTCGGGATAAATTTGGAA
Organism: Linepithema humile; assembly: GCF_040581485.1. Lineage (NCBI taxonomy): Eukaryota > Metazoa > Arthropoda > Insecta > Hymenoptera > Formicidae > Linepithema > Linepithema humile. Next base: position 3,124,384 of record NC_090130.1, on the reverse strand, counting down.
TCTTTTTAGATTAGTTACGGATAATTTAGCTAATGGCTGTAATGGAATGTTATATATTTGACAGGCTCAGTCAACGGACATAATAACTTCAAGATAATATTCTTTTATCTTTGATTCGTATATGTGTTAATTATGATGAAAGCGTTAACAAACTCTAAGTAATATAATTTTGGTTTAACGTCATGATAAATAATAACTTTTGACGATCAAGCATAATGACTGATTAGAAAATAATATACATATTATTATTAAAGATTACAGGTTCAAAAATTTGTGATTGTATAATTATTTATTTGTTTAGAATAATGAGTCATTAGATAAAGAGATAATAAGTCACATACAAATGTCACTTATCACTTACAAACAAAAAGTTAGAATATAATTTAGATGCTCGGGGAAGAATTATCATCAACATCTGGACAAACACAAATAATCACTTTTAGATATCCATATAAATAATCTTTCCTTTTTAATATCTTTCTTGGTAAAAAATAACTCAAATATTTTTTTTAGATCAGAATATTAAGGGTGAAACAAATCATGCACGATACGGTGGAGTTTCAGTTTTCCTTCTTTACAAATGAGATATTTTTTACGACGTCTCAGAATGATGAAATATAATCGTGATAAATATCATACAAATTTCTTCCGAAGACAAGAAATGATTTGTCTGAATTAATCAGACAGATATTCGTTACCAAGTGCTGAGCGGTGCACTGCGGAACATGTGCTTAACACGAGGCAATTTTATTTAGGGGCGCCTCGAAGTTGGAAAATTTAACCATCGGCGACCAGTCCGATGCCAGCTTCGGTGCGAGAAGAGGTATAAAGCCCCTTCGAATTCCTCCCCTTTTCGTGGGGAGGGGGGAGGGAGGGGGGGGGGGTACCTGGCACACGTGTGGGGATCCGCGGGCCCCGAAAATGGGTCTACGTAGCTAGTCTCGGTGGGGCCGGTCGCATATGGTGGCGCACACACGTATAAAGCGTTCCAGCGGTAATAGCCAGGTGTTTCAAAGGTGAGGCGATGGGGCGCCCCTCGAGGCGGCACAACAAAAAAATAAACCAGCTTCCTTCCGATGGGGCTACCTTCCATCGGGGCGGCCACCCGGTACTCACATATAGGTGCTCTGTGCGCGCCGTAATAATTATACAGATTTATTCGAACGGGCCCGGATCGTAACGGGTTAACAGCGTGCGAGCGCGCGAACTGGTTGAGAGTTCCGGAGAATCGTAACGTCGCGCATATCGTGTACCTCGCCAAGGGTCGAAGAGTCACACCTTTCATTTCTTCGGCTGTAACATGTAATTTACCACTTTGAGCGGGAAAACAAGACTCGCACGAGGAACCGGCGCAACCGTAAACGGCGGTCTATAAGTATACACTTGGTCGGCGTATCTGTATTTTTCAGGCGAGCGCGTTAATCGCTCACAACGCGTGATCACCCTGATTGGCCATATATCGCGTCACAAATGAAAGATGCGAGAAAGAGACGTACGTTCAGATCGAATTTTGTAATTTCTCTCACGAGATAATAATTGGAAAGTGCGAGGAGTAAGGATTTGAAAAAAGTTCACAGGGCAAATTAAAATCGATTAATTAGCAGTTCCGCTAAGATTAACGAAACCTACGCCGCCAGCTCTCAACCTGCTTCTTCATCACGCATAACTGTATTTGTATTTCTTTTCGCGGCAGGGCGGAAATGGTTCGCCATTGCGGCGCAACAACATAACCGACGAACGCGACAGGCGCGGTGCCAGTGGGACCTGCTTCCATTTATGCGTGCATAAAGAATCCTTTCGCAGCAACCTGCGCGAACGCGCGATTACCCGTAGTATCGGCGTGAAGGGCGCCGAAGGGGGGGGGGGGAAAGGGGTCGCTTGTTCCCTCGTCGGGATTCACACGCACGGGGCATACTACGCCGACAAACAAAAGCGGGGTAACTTAGCGCGCCCAGTATTCCGTATAATTTATCCACGTAACGAAGGAAGGAAGAAAGAAGCGGAATTCTTTGCCGGAACCGCCGTCGGTAGCTACCGGAATAACCGGATGAAATGCAGGTTCTCTCGATGCCTCTCCTCGCCTACCTTCCTTCCTTACCTTCTCGCTCTCGCGTGTGTCGATCCCGAGCGACGAGAAAGGGTTCTGCAGAGACAGATAACCGCGTGGAAGCGCGTCTTTATGCGCAGGTAGATGATTCGTCGACGACCGGTGCACGATTCATTCTTGGTATCTCTTTCTGCCTCTCTCTCTCGTTCTCGTCTGCGTTAAAACGGAGGTAGCGACGTAGAGTGTGCACTCTTTCGTAAACCGTCACGAGAAGAAAAACATCGATCGGCCCCTTCGCGCATATTTACGCGAGAGAGGATTGTGGCTTTTAATGTGGTGCATCGGCAGGTAGGCCGCACGACCGTCGCAGATTGCAAATTAAACGTATTCATCATTGGAATTGAGTCAAGGAAACGCTGAGAAACGTGTGCCGCGTGCATACATTTTTTTTTTTTATAAGCATTAGATTCTGCAATAATCAAAGTATAAACATAAACTTTTCTTAAATGCCATAGTTTATTTAATATGAAAATAATAAAATGTACCAGATTCATTTCGCATTGTTCTGCGGAAGGTGTCGAATGACACAATCCGATCTTCAAATTAACGAGGTTGCGATCTGTCTAAAGTCCGTGCGTGCGCGCGCGCGCCTATTGCATTCCCTTTGATCGGCGGTCATGTCAGGCGTGCATCGGCACGCACTCAATATACACGCGACGTTGTATTCGTGGGTGTCGATAAGATAAGCGGGGCGGCAGGTATAGGGAGCAGGAACGCGGCTGATCCGCGCCGCCGTTCCGCTGCTAGCGAATAGTTTCTTCGGGATCGTGGCTGCTCCGCTTTATCAGCGAGCGAATCGAACTCTCTGTCACAGCTAACGATCGTAAATTCACAGTGTGTACGGCAGCTGGCCCGATCGTTTCAATCAATACGTCGATCGCGCGCTCAACAATAATACTCGATCTGTCAGGCTTTTGACTGTCTAATTAATGCAATCAGTGGAACATTTTTGGAAAAATATTTACACTTGAAGAAAAATTTTCGTATTGTAATATTTATTTCCGACACTGGTCAATCTATATTCAGAAACTTATTGTTGATGAAATTGTCGCATGGAATAAATTGGCTTGTGCGATATAAGTGCGGAATGTTAATTCGAGAATCTCGAGTCTCGATCGCATTTTCCAGCGATAGCATCGCGAAATGCGCCGCAGTAGCCACCGTTGCTATTGCTAATGCAATAATGATGCAAGATTTTTTTTCAACGCACGCTTTAACGCGTCGCATTTAGAATGCGTCGTTAAGCGAAATGAAATGCGTGGCGCGCGGCATTAATATTATAATGCAGATGAGTGTAAATACATATCGACGGTAGCGAGGACCATTCCGCTGAGACAAACGGTTAATAACACCGTGTCAGAGGAGTATCGGGTTACCGAGATTTTATCGTGAAATTCTGCCGGCGTGCAGGCATGGTGCCGTCTCCGTCTTCTCCTCTCTCACTTTCCTCTCTAGCGTCTGGCGTGTTTCACCTTTATTACGAAATAATACGACGGAGTGATCGGTCGTGCGTGCGCCCAGCAAACTAGTCTGAAGAATAAGCGTTAAGCGAACAAGCTGTTTACGACGACAAGTACAAGGGTCCTACGTCAAAAATCGCTTCGCTCTCTCTGGCGACGCGTGGCCATACCGGTCTCTTACCCCGGCTATCGTTTCGCGATCGGTCGATTCGAATAATCTCATTTCACGGTGATAATCTCGTCTGACGCGCGTATGACAATCGCGAAAAATTGTTCTACTTCAGAATCTGCATAAAAGCCGTTGAAGTTTCGTCGCGTCTCATGCATCTGGCGCAAGTATTTTGTTTCTGAAAATATTTTAATTTATACAAAGTACATGCAATAAGGTCTAATATATATAATAATATTGTTAAAAGCATGCAATCATGCATTAATTTGTCTGCGATAATAATTTATTTGAGAGGTTCAGAGGAAAAGTGGATCAAGTCCATTTTTGTTAATTGTTGGAAAATTAGTTCTAAAGTTAAAGTTGTTCTAATTGTGTGCAACATGTACATTGTTTTTCATAAGTGCTATAGTTTTTTTTTATTTTAACTTAAATATTGAACATTAAATATTAAACTTAAATAACACTCACTTTTAAACTGTTCAGTTTTTTTAAATTTATACACGAAGAAAAAGACTTTTCCTCTGAACCCTTTATTTATTGTTTGAAAATTGAATCTGCATTTTACGACGCAACAGCAGGTTGGAACTCATATTTTTGGAATGTTATGTGTGAATCAGTTACATTCCGAAGGTATTAGAATCTCATTTCAGAGAAATACTAAAAAAATACTAGTAAAAGGCATTAGCCCTCGTAATGCTTAATACGAAACGGATTTCCTTAATGAGATTGACATTAAAATCAAGTTTAAGAAAGTGATTATTTTTGATTGAAATTTTTTCTTGCTCGGTATCGATAAATTCATGAAATACGTATTAAATTACTTAACAACACAGTATTATACTAATTTATGGCATCATAAAGAAGCTGAGCAGAAAAAGACTTTATAACTTTTTTAATCTCTCTCTTATTCATCTTTGCGGCTCACGCGTAAGTCGCAGAAGGAAGAAAAGGAGCGGTTTGCGAGCTGATCGATAGAAACCGAAGAGGTTTCTCCCGAAATCGGAGGGGAAGAGCGAAACGTGGGCGTTTCGTCTTTTCTCGTCCGCCACGTGGCGGACTGCCGCGTGTTTCTTCCTTCGCGCAAAAATGACAGGCGATCTAACGTGAATCTGTCGTTCGCGTACGGAGGGTAAGACGCTTCCGCAAACGGAGCGCGAGCTGACGCACTCCGCCGCGCGTACAAGCTTACGAATGCACGCGTGCGTGTAGGTTTCCAGTGCGCGTGGGCGATGCTGTGGCACGCGACACGACCGTTACGTTCGGAACTGGCACCGTGGGTCGACGCGGAAGAGGGGGTGAAATTCAGAAGGGGAACAAGAGGCGGGTATACACCGCATATATACGCGTTCACAAACGTACTCGGCGAACGCGGTGCGCGTATATCAGGTAGGGATACAAAACAGCCAACGCGACAACTACTCTCGTACAAAGAGCGAGAGGAAGAACGGCGCGGAGTTCAGGTAGGCCGAACGGAAATTCGAATAAAAAACGCGAGTCGCCGCGCTCTCGCGGGAGGGGGTCTAATGTATCCATACACACGCGTGTGTGCGAGAGCGCGACTCTTTGATATGTATATATGTATGCGTATGGAGGGGGGAAACTCCTAAGAAGGGTCACAGCATCTGCTCTGTACGGAACAACATAACATACACACATTGCAACTCGCCGTGTATAAGAGTGAGAGAGAGAGAGAGAGAGAGAGGGAGAATGAGAGAGAGAGAGAGGGAGAGAGGGAAACGGGAGAAAGAAGCGGCGAGTGTAGCGGTAGGGAAAAAAGAAGGACCGACAATCGCGTCGCACTTACGAAGATCCTGCACCTCCCGTCGTCCTGGCGATGGTGGGGTTCACCGGAGAAACATATGCTCAGGTAACGATTGGCTGACGGCCCGCGACTGTCCGTCCCCCATTGGAAGGCAGCGAGGGGCCCGCGGGCCTGCATTGGCTTGGCAGCACGTGCGGGCCACCTGCGATCGGTTGGTGGGGCGTACTTGTTATAAGAGGCCCTCGCACAACCCCCTGCCAGTCAGAGACCGGCTTGCAGCCGAAACGTTCACAGTAGATTCCTGTTGCATATTCCCACTGTTTCCTTTACGCGAGTTCGAGATCTATTCGCGTTGACTGATCAGTTAGTTGCATACAGACGAGCGTACAGTGAAGATTGATTTTTATTTCTCCTTGAAAGAAAGATCAAAGTGCTGTTTCCGCAAGAGAAAGTATTTGACTCCTTTAAACTTATGTGAGATAATAGTGCAGTGACATTGTCGTATAAGGATTATTATCGAGAGTTTGGCGAAGGTGTGATTGTTGGATTAGCGTTGTAAGTGATCTATAGATGGAGAACTAAAAGAAGGAGGACGCTGTAAGTGCCTTCGCAATGTCACGGTGTCAATAAATAAAAGAAGAAGAAAACTAAGAAAAGCGTAAGTGGCTTCGCAGCGTGCGAATCTACGAGAAAAACATTCCAAGTGCCTTGGCAATATCGCAGTATCAAGATGCTGATTGACGAGATGTCGCAGAACTTCGCGAAAAAGAACAGCAATTACAATTACAGCAATTGCCCGTTGAAGAAACGGCCGATTTATTATACGTCCGAAGATGAAGAAGAAGCTCCTGAAGCTATTAAAGGTGAGTGTCATGAATTTATCATTTTGCTTTCACGCGAATCGAAATTATCATATAAGATAAAAATGTAAAGTAAAAGTAAAAGTCAAAAAATAAAGCAGTGGCAACGTGTAATAATTATTTTTTAAAGCAATCAATAAAATTGATATAGTTTTGCAAATTTCTACGATCTTACAAAATTGAATCATTGAAACTGAAATATCAGAGAACCTTTTCATAAATTTCATTATTTTATAAAACCGCACAAGTTATTTGATTTCTTTTACTATTTTGAATTTTCGAGCCTCGTTCGTTATTTTAACGCATATTTTTTGTTTGTTACAGAGGAGATAATTGACGTAGGAATGGACGATATTCCCGAACCTGAAAACCTCAGTACAAAACCTGAGGATCTCAGCAGAACTGCAGATCGCAGTCATAATTATCATCATCAACAACAACAACAACAACAACAACAACAACAACAGCAACAACAACAGCAACAACAACAGCAACAAGAGCAGCAGGAGCGCGCGTCCAGAACGCCGCCGTCGCCTATGAAAACGCTGCCGTCTCCACCTTTGACGATACAATCGCCCTCGTCGACGACTCATCATCCGATGCATCATGTCCATCCGCTGCATCATTATCACCATCACTACCCGACCAAGACTATCACGCCGCCGGCGGGGATCGCGCCGATCCACCCGGTGGCGAGGAAGGCGCGAGTCGAGGTGCTGCAGCACAATGACGACTCCTCGGCAACGCCGACGGTGGCCGTGACAGCGCCGTCAGCGCCGTTGCATTTTATGGCCAGCAAGGCGCCCTTGGAACCGCTGAATCTGAACACCCCGGTGGAACCATTGGCTCATTACGCCACTCCAGCGTGGGCTCGCGCGTCCCCGCTCTATTCGCCGCATTATCTGCCGTATCCTCCGCCCGCCTATCATCATCGCTATCCCGGAGCGGAGTTGTACTCGTCGTACCCGGTGCCGGTGTATCCGCACTCCTCCCCGGAACATCACTCGTCGGTTTCGCCACCGCCCCACGGCGCACTGACCTGCCCGACGATTCAGCGACCGATCGCCAGGAGCTATTCGCACTGGGCCAGCCCGGATCACTGCGGCCTGTCGCCCACAAGTTCCGTAGGCTCCGGCTCTCTGCGGTCTCCTCCCCCCGTCTCGCCGGAAGATCTCTCGTCGCCCGGCAGCGAGAGCGGCAGATCGTCCGCGGGTAGCACCTCTGCGGGATCCACCATCATGAACGCGAAGATGGAGAAGAGCCCGAACGCGGGCGCCAGCACGTCCTCAGGCGCGACATCGTCCAAGTACTTGTGCGCGGACTGCAACAAATCGTACTCGACTTATTCCGGGCTGTCGAAGCACCAGCAGTTCCACTGCACGGCCGCCCAAGGCCAGGCGAGGAAGTCGTTCTCGTGCAAGTTCTGCCAGAAGGTGTACGTCAGTCTGGGCGCGCTGAAAATGCACATCCGGACGCACACGCTACCCTGCAAATGCCCCACATGCGGCAAGTCCTTCTCCAGGCCGTGGTTACTCCAGGGTCACATCCGGACGCACACCGGCGAGAAGCCGTTCAGTTGTCAGCATTGTAATCGCGCGTTCGCCGACAGGAGTAACCTGAGGGCCCACCTGCAGACTCACAGCGACGTGAAAAAGTATTCCTGCGACAGGTGCAGCAAGACGTTCAGCAGGATGTCGTTGCTTACAAAGCATCAAGAGGGCGGCTGCCCGGGCGTGTCGGTGACAGTCGCCTATCCTTGTTGAAGTTTCGCGTTTGTGTGATCGCGGGCGAACGTACGTCTCTGGTTTTTATTCCGCGGTTTCCAAGTGCCTTAGAATGCAGTACAAACGAGAGTGAAGTCCGGTATCTTAGTGAACCGCTTGCGGAGTATTAGCTCCTCGATTAATCGTTTCGCTGTCAAACTATATTCTTTTACGAAAGTAGACTTCAAACTAAAGTTTTCACGAATAAAAATATTTTGCAAAATTAAAGTTTTTCTATTTCAGGCAAAAATATATTTTGTTCGATTAATTAATACCAGAAAAAATTGATTACAGAAAACTATAGCGAAAGGTTTAACAAATCTATGATAGAATCATATTAAACGCGCGTCACTAAGAAATTGTCGATTGGGTGTTTCGAAAAGTTTCGTGAGAGTTGATTGATTTCGTTTGTTTATTATCCTTCGGTGTAAATACTGATATACGAGAGAAACGACATATAGCGAGTCATAAATACTTTCAAAATCTTTCCAGTTGTTGATTTTAAATCTTGATTAATACGTATTTTAATCAAATAAAAAAAGTTTATTTTAATTCTTCGAAAATTTTATTCATATTTGTAATATATTCCACTTGGTATGATCCACAATATGTATAGATAATGAAAATATTTATTATATATTTTATCGATAAAAGATGCAGTAATTTGTTTAAAAACAATATCATTTGTGTTTGAAGTCAGCAATTGAGGTATGAATAATTTTGTGACTCATTGTATGAGCGTGCTGACGATAATAGTACTTAGAGATGATTTCGTCCTTCCGAGAGATCGGTCACGTCGCTCCGAGAATATCGGACGTGGAGAATATCGGAAATAAAGAGCCGCTCGATTACCGCGTGATGCGGTCCCGTGAAACTATTGTGCCATTCCTTTTTCATTTCACGCCATTTCTTTTTTTTATTTGTTCCATTGCACTCGAGCACACAAAACAACAATCAAGATGATGAAAATTAGGACGATTGCACGTTTTCCTTTTTTTTTTCCTGAGTTTCGTTTCTTTTTTTTGGCGTGCGAGCGCATTCGAGCATCATTGATCATCGCGATTCGATAATCAATGGCACTTATTTATCGCTGCGCCGATTTGCTGGATGCGTGTTTGAAACAACAAAGTACAATTAAATAATATATATTTTTGATAAGAACATGTATTTCGAAAATAGTAATTGGCTGAATTTAGAAGATAAAAAAATCAAGAAAAATTGTCACGCTGCGATGCACCAATGCCATTCGCGAAGACGCTATGTTATCGTCACCTACGCGCGCTCGCACGCATTAATATGCGGACTGTACATAGTTTACGCTTAAGGTTTAGCGAGTAAAACACGCACAATACAAGTTTTGTAACTTGTTTGCATCAGACACGGAGCTGAAGCGACAAGAGGAAATGAAAATATTTAACTCATTGAATGAGAAGAAAAGATCTTGGCTCCGCATTATCGTTTTCTGTACGTTGCGTTTTGCAAACTACTGTAAGTTTCTCGAACAAACTAGTCATTGTATTATACGCAGAGGAACAAAAGACTCGCTAAGATTATTATCGAAAAAGATTATAAGAGGAGGAAGGTAGATTTTATAAACAAGTCGTCGCTGCGTACTTTTACTTTTTATCGTGCGTGTAATTTGCAGCGCGGCTCAGGCGAGTACCACTATTTCTAGTTTTGTAAAGAAAGTAAATTACTACAAAATACAGATATCGCTTATATATAGAGATATTTTATACGAAATAAATTACGTGGATTTTAAAATATATGTCAGACATATTAATTATCCTTGACCCTCCGTTTCCTGCATTTGTGTGTCCTGTAACATAATTATTCACAACTTAATTGCAAAAATCTTAAGAAACTATTAAGCATGATTGAGTATTATTTTTTTTTTCAAAGTTCTCGCGAACACCATTTTACTTTATTAATATTGAATTTACTATTTTTTATCTATAATCAATTATAACAAAACATTCTGCAAAAAGTTTATATAGCTTTATCCGAATTATCAGTTCCACCAACGTAGATTAACTTTAATCTCGGTTTAACTTATTCTTCATCTTTTTCTAATTCTTAGAAGTAAAAAAAAAGATGACGAGTAAGTTGAACCGAGATTAAAGTTAATCTACATTGGTGGAAATGGGCATTAATCTATCACGTGTTGAAAACTCGTTATTTCGATAACGATTGATACTCGGAGACTCGCATAATCACACGCTTTGTCTTTCGACGAGATACACGGCGCTCTTAATCTCTCCTAGCGAACGTTCGAAGCCGGTCGTTCGTCAGAGGCCTCGGGGTTCCTCATCGATAAAAGTAATTGTCGATGTTCGTGCTCGGCTCGAAACGAATCGATCGGATTCGATTCGAGGTTTGACGCACCGGCCGAGCATTTCGTTGCACGCGAGTATATACGCGTCGATGTAATAACGCATAAAAGTGGCAACAATTACGAGACCGCGGCGAATAAATCTATCGGCGTTTTCGACAAGCCTCAATATTTATACCGCATTCATTGACACACTCTCATAATCGCGCCTATTGTCGCTTGCGCAATTTGCACCACTGAGAACAATGTTCGCGATTGTAAAAGAATCCTTTCCGCACTTCGTGTGTTGTATATCTTTCGAGTGCCGTCGTTTATTCATTGTTATCTGGGTGGTCTGGGTCAATCGCGAGCAGGGAACTCCTTTCATCGACTTATCGAAGCGAAACTTATCAATCTTTTAGAACGCCGAATGTTTGTACGAAGAAATGCTTTTCGAATCAGCCTTGCGGCTATCGCCTAGTATGTCCGGTGAAAATTATTACAAGCTCTTTGAGATGAATCGACATAATAGAAAAACTTTTATGTATTTGCAGTGATTATTATGATAATTGCAGTAATTAAAATAATAATTACAGTTCAAGCATAAACGAAATAATAAATGCATTTGTACAGCAGCTGTATTTCCGCGGCAGTGAATGTATAATATTCAGCAAAGCTTTTGTGACGTTAATCTCGCATTCAGTCGCATTTAACCGCCTCTTCCGGTTATGACAGTTAGAGCTCGCCTGCAACATACCACGTCGTGCAAGAGTTAATCGATATACGCGTTGGCTCGCGTCGGCGTGAATGCGCGCGGATTATCTGGCAGGTTATCCAATTTCTTCGCACAATGAAGAATCGAGAGACCGTTCGGCGTCGCGCTCGCGCGCGTGTATCTCTCTCCGTCGCGTGTTCATTCATACGTCCACGGCGTGTAACGCCGGCACAAAGCTCTTTTAGCGGAGCAAACAACATATGGCGAGCAAACGCGCGCGCTGGCAATGCGATTCAATTCATTTCGCCCGGGCAAAACGGGCTACCTGCACCGCGTATTAAAGTCCCACGCGCCTCTCGCGCACGCACCGCCGATTCAATCAGCCGTGGTGGCACCAATCGAGCTTTTTGTTCGGCCGATTCGCCCATATGGGTGCCCGAGATCGTGCCGCGATCTCGTTCGCCCCCTTCGTGATACTGTCGCATCGGTAATATATGGGTCGAACTGCGAGCTAAATACGCATTTAATCGACATTTCAGGATGACTGATGTGCATGCGCAACATGTGTTTCATTTGACTTGTCGTTTAATCGTACAATATCTTGTTCAGACACAATGGATATAATGGCTAGTCTCAATTCATCGTTTCTTGAGTGATAATAATCTGGAGTGTAGAGAGAGAATTATTAATCGCGAATTGCAGTTATAATGACGTGTCAGAATTCGCCGATATTCAAATCTGCGGATTTATACTTATGGTCTCTATTGTGCAGTTAACCACCGTTATAACTATAATTATGCACGACGACCCATTGAACGGCGTCCTTTCGCTCGGCACGACAGGTGCACGCGCCATTTTCGAGTGCCGGCCCTCGCAGACCGCACTGTGTATACGCAGAGGAACGCGCAAGCAAGCAAGAAAGTGTGGAAGCAAACGCTACCTTGGCCGCTGGGCTTTTATGGCGACCGGTCCGATCGAACAGGTGCGTCGGGAACGGATATACACATACACAAAATGCCGGGATAAAAGGTTCCATTATTCGTTTGTATATGGCACATCGAGAGCCTTTGCACTGTGCAAAGACTTTCGCGAGAGAAAAGCGGCCGCGCGGCGACAAAAGGTCGCAACTTCGTGTTCGGGTCTCGTCAAGAATGGGAACCCAGCTATGAGATTTTTTGGGACACAAAGCGAAGGGGGTCGAGGCCGGCCGTCGCCGACAAAAACTCTCTTCGTCAAACCTGCAGATTGACGATTTTGGTCATCGAAATTATGTCCGGGTTAGCAATAACAAGAGCTGTCAATTGGTGTGTTGACTTGTTTTTGTATCGTGTTGAGACTTTATTCTTGCGAAATCAAAACGTCACACTTCTTGCCGTAATTTTATTTATTTCATTTTTCAATGGGTAAGAACGGCAGATTCCATATATCTTACATCATACTCGATAGAAATACTGTTGCTCTTATACTTCTCTCAATTTTTAATTTGCATTCATTTTATATGATCCCCTTTCTGTGGCGCTTAAACGGTTACACAAAAAAAAAGTAATGCAGCGTGTAATCTAAATATTTCTGCATGAGATTTCGAGCAATAGCGATCTCACGACCTCTGACACGGTTGCTGAAGAGCCAGGCTGACCCCGTATAAAACTGGTCGTTCCTTCAGCAATGTACAGCACACCTGACCAACAAGCGAGAGTCTTTCATCGCTTCCCGGAAGACTCTCGTCTTCTTGCAACCCTTTACTCCGTGGTGGTACGTGTCCCATTGTGTCAGCGAGGATCGCCGCTGCCGGTTACACCAGGTGTGTTAGTGCCCGTGCGTTTCTTCCTCGAGAAGCGTGATCGTCGATGATGCGGCGATCCGTGCACGAATTATGTAGTCGTCGCCCTCGTGAAATTTTCTCAGCCGAACTGGAAGGATCTGAAGCCAAATAAATATGTATCGAATGTATGTTGCAATACGATGTACGGTCCTTAATTAATTATCCACGTGATATATATTCAATTGTGCTTAAATTATTGATATGTCACATTTCTTTCGAACTTTATTATCGCTAATTGACAAAAGTTTAAGAGAAACTAAAATATTTGTAAAAACAAATTTATTCGCACAGTCATCATTATCATTCAATTATCATTCGTTCCGTTCCTCTGACAACTAGAGATCGAAATCAACACAAACCGATTTAAAAAGATGGTCGATTGAAAAACGTGAAAGACAAATAATGAAATGAAAGGACCAACTGTATTGATTCGAAGTAACCTCGATACAAAAGCTATTCGTTACTTCATATCTCAGCTGATCTAAATGCGATGCGGTTCGGTGGTTCTTCGAGAAATTTTCAGACGTGATCTATTTCGTGGTTCGAATATATTTATTCAAATATATACATATCAATTTTTTTTAAGTATTGTTTTTATATTTCAATTTATTTTTAATTAGATCTTTAATCATTTAAATGAGTTATTAATGAACTACCAACAGCACATTTTATTCTCATTTTTCACACGTAATCCTGGAATTGCTGGAAAGCCGAAAAGACCTATAATTATGTGAAATCTCACGCTGGTGGGCTGCTTAGAAGCTTAAAATACTCAAGTCACCGTACGAGTAACGAATGAGCCTTATATTTCAGTAGCGGCGATCAAAAGCGGCGCGAGGCATCGGGCCAATATGCCGGCAGAATGGCTCATTAGCCGCGGAGGACCTTTAAGGCCGCGGACAAAACAATCTCTGTTCCGTGGCAGCAGCAACCTGTTACCTGAGCGTTATTTCAGGCCTTAAGGTGACGTGTACAACATATGGCTCCCGGGTGAGACCTGGCAGATTCCACCTGCCGTTCCGCGGGCCTCTCGAACCTCGGTTCGATGATTCCCTCGCGAAAACTGCAATGCGTGCACGATATTTCAGCCCGTAAGTTGTTAAAGTTACGAAGAGAGACTTATATCGGGCTTCACGGTCCCCTGTGCCTTGTATCTAAATTGACCGGGGTATGAATTTACTCGCGCGTAAGAATCGCCGTTATCGCGCTCTTCACGCCGGCCTTAATGATCCCTTAACGGTCGTTTCGGGGCCCGAGCTGTGAGATGTTATCGCGGAGGCCTCACGAAGGGGGTCCCTGGCGGGAGAATTCGTGAGACTTCGAGAGAATGGGCCGTCAATGTGAAATAACTTGGTTCCTCCTTACAGATTTTATCAATTTCAACACTTTAAACTTTGAATTGTTTTTTTATCCACAGATTCTTGCATATTGACGTTGTTTTATTTGCAGCAATTGTAGAAAAATTATTTAAAAGTTTGAAAAATCTTCATCTTTTAATTCTAACTTAATTCCAGCTTTCAACTTTCACGGTGCTTTAGTTGGTCAAATTTGTCGTGGCAACAAAAAATGTGTTACGCAAAGATCTCTTGTATTCATAGAGGCGCGAAACAGACGCGTTCCAAACTGTTTCTAGAAAAGTGTGCAGTTCCTTGTCCTTCTACATTTCAATAATAATCTCTAGTTTGACAAATGATTTTACGAGAAAACGCATTAATATGTATATATTATTAGCAAATTAAAAATCGGGAAACGAAACAAAAATGCAGAAAAAAGAACGCAAGACCAGACAGACAGGATGTGATCCTCCGATGGTCACCAGTCGTTATTATGCTAACCAGTCATCAGTTGGAAATCAGCAAACTCGACCAATTCGCCGCGCGTTATTATCCAAGGTGTGGCACTGCTGACACCCATTGGTGGGTGGTCCTTCGGTCACAAACCGCTACGTGTGAACCTCGATTCGGTTGACGATCGTCCCGGCGTACCGTCATCATCGGAGGCGAGAAACCGGCGAAATCGCGGATAATGACGCACACCTCTGCTTTCCGAGAGAATTACGAGCGGGGATAATTACGGAAGTGCACAAGGGGCATGAACAAATCCTTTCGTCTGATGGGTTTCTCGAGACCCATATGGCTCCATTTTCTCAAAGGAGAAACCCATTCTGCATTCACGCCATTATAGAAAAAGCTTGAAGATAATTCCGCATTATATCTGCATTATACGAAGTGTGTCCCAAAAGTAGGCAGAATGATTTTTAAAGAAATCCTTTTATCGAAAACAAACAATTAGACTTGATCTCCTTCAAAGTATGGAATCGTTGGAAAAGGATTTTTTCGAAAATCATTCTCATTAATTTGGGACACACTTCGTATGAGAGAAGTTAATGTTCTGTGAAATTAATATTAAACTATTCTTGCATTCTTTATTTTTTGGATATCGGTATTTATTTATGTATTAAATTTCTACGTAAAATATACGTTCTATATTCTATAATAAATAAAATAAAAAAAAGCGGAAAGTATTTTTCAACATATCACGCGGTCGCCACCTGTCGCTCGAGATAATTATAAAAAAAGATTACGGAAATGTGAGGCTCTTTCCAAACGGGTAAAATCGGATACCTGTCGTTAGGTGATCGCCAGGTGAGGAAATGGGTGTTCACCCATCCGACCTCTCCGAGAGAAACTAACAATTTCTAGGAATTAATCAGCGTCGAAATTAATTACTTTCTCAGCTCTGTGTGACGCCGCTCGTTCTAAAATGATGAATATGCCGACATTAGTATGCAGTATGACATACATGTGTCGTTAAAATCCCGTTTTAGCTTGTAGGACGCGCATCCTGCATTCCTTAGATCTCTTCATTATTTCTCAATTACAGGCGAAATTCAACGATTCGAATATTCGCATAAGATTTACTTTTGATTTTCATTACAGCAAGTGCAGTTATGCGCAAAAATATTGCTACGAGAGTGAATGCAGCAATGGATAAAAATAACGTATCAATGTGGAAGTAAATACTTTTTACATCGTAAAATTATTCCTCTCGTAATAAGCGATCGGGGGAGCCTTTCTACCTGAGCGGCACGACGCAGCAATCGAGCAGCATAGCGGAGCTGATCTCGGCGCAGTCAAGGGTTAAGGTCGGCGAGTGCGTGCCACCTTGCAACATGCTTACGTAAGCGGCGACACGTAACGTTCCACGCGGAGCGTAATCGAAGATTCGGCTTTTAATTATCTGTACAGATCGTGTCTGACCGTTGCCGGGGTCGGCGTTTCGAGTCTTAACGAGCCGGCGTCATTGCTCGGGGGGGGAGACATAGCTGGCATACTGTGAGGTCGGTGGTCCCGGCACGAGAGACTCCCATCGCGAGAGCCTCCACGGGTCCCCCCCTCTCCTCCCCACCCCGCTTCCCCTTCTCTCACCCCGCCTCACCCTTTAACAATGGTAATTAAAGCGAGTCACGGTGATCGCTCGTGCCTCCGATCTTGTCATCGATCGGATCGCGCGCGCCGAACCTATCCGTTCTTCCTGGACGATCGCGCCCTTTTCACCCCGCCCGCCGCTTCCTGGCCGGCAATTAAGATAATGCTTTCGCAATCACCAGCGATATCTGGCTGCGATCGCGGGTCGCCGGTAGCGGGAGCGCGCGCACACGGGAGTGCAGCCCGTTTGACCTTGGGTGCGATGCCACCGCGAAGAATTTTGCACCTGCGATCCGCCGCCGGTGGTGAGGCGCGAAGAGCGACGCGAGCGTCGATGTCTCGGCAGCGGAATTGTTAATTATACACTACGGTTAATATCCATAATCGGTGTGGCATATCGTTGATTGGAGCGTCCTCTCTTCTCCGGGCTGTTGCAGGTGTTGTGATCGCGCAAGGTGGAGAATCGTAGAAATCGATTTAACACTCTTCGTTTTCTTTTTTTTTTTTTCCCTCCCCCGTGTTTTTCTTCATTTTCTCGTAAATGTCAGCGAATCGATGCGGCCGATATCGCGATCAA
The DNA here is from genome assembly GCF_040581485.1 of Linepithema humile. Classification (NCBI taxonomy): domain Eukaryota; kingdom Metazoa; phylum Arthropoda; class Insecta; order Hymenoptera; family Formicidae; genus Linepithema; species Linepithema humile. The sequence goes on along the minus strand of NC_090130.1, from coordinate 3,107,410 downwards.
CTTTATGATAGGAGGCTTCATTAAACGTATGCATTTGATTGCGGCCGGTGGACAATACCGTGGCGAACGTGAGAAGAATCGAGATAATGAGAATTCTCGGAGTTGCGGCCATCGATCACGCGTGGCTACTAATTGCTGATCGAATAATGACCGCCCGCGTGTACGTAAATACAGCGTTAGAACAGGGCGCGGTACGGCACTCGTACACACCGCGATAATTTATTGTAGATTGATACCGCGGGGATACTTTATTACGAATATTTTTGCAACGCGGATAATAACGATATTGGATATCGCAGTTACCAGCTGGCGCGTTGCGTGTTCGCGGTATTTAGGCGAGCCGGCCCGAAGTCGATTGAATTCAGATTGATCGAATCGATCGCGCCATCGATCTTATCTGCGCGATCGGGAAACTGTTTTCTCTACGTAATATTTAATTAAGATATGCGCATGTAATCGCCAAATAGGAATTTATGCCCAGACGTTATTAAATATATTGAAAGATTGAGAAGTTATTTTGTGTAATGTAATTGGAAAACTTGTGTAACGATTAAATTAATTTTATCTATATTTTATTTATTGCGATTATATTAATAGCGTGACTATTAGACCTTTCCGTGAAATTACGCATACATACGCATGGCGAAGCGCTCTCTACAGGATAATTACCGTGCTCGCATGAGCGCGATATATTTGCGCTGACACCTGTTGCAGCTTGCGTGACACGAATGCAATCTTTTGTGGGTAACCTCGACGTATCTCAGCAAATCACTTTAGAATGATGGAAGAAGTGCGCTAATATCTCCACTCAATGTAGCGACGTGATTTAACGAGCTTGGTTTATCGCAAATATGCAAATTACTCGCCTGGAAGCGTAATATGCCGATTTTGCATTTGTAGCGTACAATTTAGCGAAATTGCAAATTATACAGCGGCTTTTATCTTTGAAGTCGCTTTTATTTAATATACATGTTTCGTATGTATATTTACAACTAATTTAATAAGGATACATTTTGATATTTTTAACATCTTTTTAGGCATATTATACATCTATTTATCTCACCAAGTTGACAGATTTGTTTCTATTTCACAAAACATTTTATTTTCCACAGTTGTATATATAAATAAGATTTTACTGCTTCAACTTTACTTTGTAAATCGATGCAAATCCAAATTACGCATCGACTTTCAGTGAGATAGTTTTTTCTTATCGGTTTCGGACCTTATCTGCTCTCCGGCCAGCGCGACGCTCGCTCTTCCCCTCTCGTGCGTATTCTGTTTTCTCGTATTCTCTTCGTCGTTACCGTAGGACGACGCGCGATTGGTGCACCACTACTTTCCGGATCCCCGTTGTGCGAACGCATCGCGTGCGTGCGCCGGATCGCGCACGCTTACGATGCGCGCGTGCGAAGGAGACGCCTAAGTGGGTTAATACTGACAATTACGTGTTTCATGCGTCCGCCCATACGAGCAAATTCCATTTAATTCCGTTAACCGCCAATCCCGCTTCATTTTTTATTCCGCCCCGTGCAAGAACAACGCTTTTATCTCGTAGCACGATGCGCTCAATCGCGTACAAGCTCTGTCAAGATAAGAAAGATCAAAAAGTACTTACGACACATCGTAAATCTTTCTTCTTTCGACACGTGTACACACATATTTTTGCGCAGATATATTTTCTCAATAGAATGCAAAAGATTTATTTATACAATTTCACGACTTAGTTTGCCGCCAATGGGATGATAAAAGATAACACCGCTCCAAATGCATATTTTGCATTTCTGGTCGGGTGAGAAAAATTCAATTTGTTTTGCGCGCAATGATTCGCAGACTCGACGAATCTGATAATAGCATCCGTGACGTCCTTGTCTCGTTTAATAAATCATCTTCGACACACGTGGAAGATAGGAGGCACGAAAGACGATAATCAGACCACTGATTCATTAGCCGGCAAGACAGAAGCAGGACACGCGTCAAGGAAGTGTCCGTTATTGGCGAGCTTTGACTAATCGCGAACTAATTTAATCAAACTCCCAGATGTGTGACGAATCGTGTAGGCATGGGCAGACTCGGATCATTTTTTTAATTTTCATGTTTATCACATTTCTACGTGGCACGTTATGCTCCAATAACTTGTGTGCTACTGGTCAGCTGTGTGGAATTTAAATATAGTTTCATTATATTTGCGCTGTCACAGACTGCGCACCGTCAAACGCTAATTTATTATTAACCCTAAGAATTCTAAGAATTAAGAAACTTTAAGAATTAACTCTAAGAAATATTTTTTATATGCGATCTACTTCATTTTGACAAACCATACAATATTCGTCTATTTTTTGTTCCATTCTTTTTCTTCGAAGCAATTTAAATATTTATAGACTTTAAGATAGCGCGATACAAGGCTTCAAACTCGTGTCAACGATCAAGAGATTGTCCTAGAATCTTTGTTCGAGACGAAACGGGCTTCGCGATTCAGGCTCGAGCTGAAAAAAAATCGCGAGGAGACCGGTTGCGACAGGATGCGCGTATTTTCTTTCACGGCAGGCGCCGTCGTTGTTATGCGATTGTGACGCCGTTCGCTGATTTATGGAAGCCCGACGTATTGTGCGCGACGGTGAATGTCCCACTTATTTGCTCGTGTCAGAGCCGTTTCTGAAAAGTCGCGAAACGAGGCGCCTCGCGAGCGAACTTAGCGAGCGTGCAAGGGCGACAGCGCGCGAGTTCTGTGCCCGAGAATTATGGCGGTCAAGCATTTATTCACGCCGTCGATTGGCGCCTCGGCGACCTGTCCGTAATGATTCATTGACCTGACAGAATGGCTAATGCTGCACCCACGTATCTGCGCTACCGTTTTCCACGAGGACGAACGTCGCGAGAGAGCGGATTAGCCGCCGCGCCGATACAATGCGCGCGTGAATCGTGGGAGACGCACAATGCGCCCGGCGATTGCATTACGTTTGTTGCCAGTCGTATTCTTGTTACGCGATGATTGTGCGCGATATAAATACCGCGGACCGAGTCTGGATTGTACGAACGAAATTCTTCGCGCTTTCCGTTCCATTTTTTATCGATGTATGTTTAAGAAGTAAAAAAAAATTTTGAAATGTTCTCTTCGTTTTATCACAATGCGGTTTGTGATAAAAATTTACTGCTATTATTAATTATGTGAACGATAACCTCGCGTTGCCTGTGCGCAATATCGTTAGAACGAAATCCTTCGCGCCATCGCGTAATAATAGGGCGCATTATCGTTCACAGGAGATAGCTGAGCCCGATTTGATCCTACGGCTGATTCAACCGTGCCGTGGAACGCGTGCTTTTCTCGGAGCAGCGTGGCACGGAAGTGTCTAAGCGATTGGTAATCTTCACGGAGCGCGAAATATGGCACGGTCCGTGGAGGAGGCCCAACCTGACCGTAGATCGGACAGGTTGGGTCACGATCGGGCCCTACGGCGCGATGGGGCCTTGCCGGGTTAACCGTCGACTCTCTGATAGGTCCACTTAAACGCCCCCGGTTATGCAACCGAAGCTTCTAATAAGCTTCCTTCAGCGTGAGTACCTGTCGGGATCCCGCGTGTCTTAGGCGGGATCGATCGTACGAGGCATATCTAACGTCGTTCCGCCGATCACGACCGAGCCGTGTCTATCCCGATTACGAATGGCAATATCGATGAGACCGAAATCAGCCTTCGATTCACGGCAATAACGAACGTCAATAATGTTATAAATTGGCGAGGGGGATTGCGGGATCGCGCGGACGATCCTGCAGAATCGATATGTTCGGCAAGGCCCGTTCGCCTACGATTGTCAGTGTAGAATGTCTGAAAACTTTCACGGAAAATCGTTCTGCGCCGAGGATTTTTATATCGTTGTTAGAAATCGTAATGGAAATAACAATCTAATAATGGAGGCCAATATTTCAGCATTGATGGGCGTCGTTCAAGACCGCGGAGAATGGAAATGTCAAATTTCCAATCAACCGCGTGTCGGTTGCAACGCCGCGGGAAACATTCTTCCGGGCTAATAATTTTTAAATTGATTTGACCGCATAACCGGCGACCGTAATTTTCCTCACCTCGGTATCGCTTGCCTTTTTATCGAGAAACGACGCGGCGCGTCGGTTGAAGAAAAATTCGCCGTTTCGCTCGCGCGTTGGAGGGAGGCGCGCGTCCGGTTCGCGGATGAAATATCTCCGGGCGACCGACATATTTACTTGACAAAGTACATCCACGACTCCATTACGCGCCTAACAAAAAGCCCAGCGCATTATGTCCGCGCGTTAACCAGCCCGATTGTAATCCCCGACAATGCTTTTTCTCGCCGTCCCTCGGGTCCTCGCCGCGAAACGAGTCGTTCCACCGGTACTTGAATTCTTTCGTTCCTTTTTTGCGGAGGAGGAGCGCGAGAGCACGGAGGTGGAGGTTGCGGACGACGAAGGAGGCGGCGAGGGGGGGAGGTAAAGGCGGAGGGTACGACCGACAGCGGGACGATATTAAAAATCACAATGCAGGCATATTAACTTGACCTACTATCGGCGCACCAGGAAGAGCCCGTGGTCGTTTAAAGTCCCGTCCGCGGGTCCTCCAAAACGCACGCACGCTTTCGGCCCATTGCGTGTGCGTGTATGACCGTGCGCACGTGCAACCGGCGATACCGCATTAAAAGAAATAATGCCACAAACAAACGTGTTAAGCTTATTCTTCATGGGAGACATTTCGCCATGTGATTATTGATCGCCTAGCGCACAATTTAATATTTTGTTTAAAATTCTTATTCGCGTAAAGTTGAAATATCGAAAGAATTTGGCAATGAGAGAAAGTGCAAAATAATAAATTGATATTTTTAAAGTTATAAGTGTAATAAAATTAAATCGATCAATAAATTCAATCGTATGATACAAAAATAATTATTAATTCAAATCAAATGGGCGATATTTTAATCCGTTGAAATGATTCGAGTATTATATTTCTGTATAAATAGCTATCTCGCGCGACAGGAAGATGTCGAATTTACATAATTTATACGAAACTTATGCTAGCACTGAAATTCCCCGTCATGTCTGAGAAACCGTTACTACAGCGATCTTCACTAATGTTGCAGCTTATTATTTTGTTATTGCATCTTATAAAATTGTCTACGAGCGAAGGAAAGCTACGCTTCCCTTCGAGATGGTTTACGATTACGATTGTTGATCCGCGTATAAAAATAGGGCACCGACGTGTCTCAATCCGACAGTCGCGCTCGCGCATCCGTGTCAGCGCAGCGCGCAGCATATGTGGCGAGTCGCCCTCGCTTTTACGACGGGCCGAGCTTTACTGCGGTCGAGAGCAACCGCAACGGGGGAATTAGCAATTGTAATGTTATAAGGCACGAGCGAGGAGAAGCTGGCGCGACGGAGACGGGGGTGGAGGAGTGGGTGGAGGACAGAGAGAAGGAAGCTGCCGGACGAAGGATAAAGAATGCGAGACCCAAGAGGTCACGAGGATTTCATTTGACGGAATAACGTGGCGTTTAAGAGCCGGTACCGTTATTGCGCTCGTTGTATATAGGTAAGTACCAGCAGGATTGGGCGACCCCCCATCTTCCTCGGTGCATTATATTTCGAGGAATCGAAGGTACAGCCGTGTATCCTCCTTCGCTCACTCCGCCCCGCCGTCTGTTTTATCTCCCTTTGAATAATCGTACGCGCTCTCGGCTCGCCGGTAATTACTCGACTTCCCGTCGACGCGTCCCGTCGCGACGAGCGCGCGCGTGGATTGTTCATGAAGAAAATCAGCAGCTTCCACTATCGCGGAAAGCAATAATGTCTCGTCGATATGTTCGGAATTATTTCTGTCGATTTGAGACTAAAATTTAATTTATATGTAACCTTCAAATCTCAGCATCTTTATCAATTAAATTTTAACCAATTTGATTTAAAGTTTCATCCTGCGCGTGCCGAGCTCGCTGAAAAGCTGACTGATTTCGGTAATTCATCGCATCCACTCATTGAGGAATCAATATCTCGACGAGCAATCTGATTTGTTCGTAATTCTCTACTCGCGGCAAATAATTTTTCCCTCGTTCGTCGATGACTCAACGTCATCATCGCGATTTTCAATCCTCCCACGCTCTTCTCATTTTGGCTCCGAGCCGTAGGACCTTCGAGCGAGGGCGCGGGAGAGGGCGGGCGGAGAGGAGGGTCCGGCGCACGGGATCATCAAAGTGCCCCGTAATGAGCGGCTCGCGCTGCGGGGTTAGAGGTCACGCGGTAATGAATTGTTTTGCACCTCGCGGGCAAACCGGACTCCGTGAACCTTCCGTAAGAGCTCGCACACGCGCGCTCGCGCCGGCCGCACTAATACGCGTGGAAGGCACTCCGGGGCTTTATCCGGCGCGCGGTCCCAACGGGCACACGAAGGGCGACTACGCTCCGCGCCATGAGAAAAGCGTCAAAAAGCCCGGTGACTTATGGCGGCCGATCAGTCAGACCGCGATGGCGTACTAATTGACGTTGCGTTGCGGCCGTTAACGGTTATCGAATTTCACGCTGATCGCTTTCTCGATTATTTTCGTCTGCATTTAAATGCCGGCCACCGATGTGTGTCACCGATCGACGTTTCTATCACACCGGAGGTCGGCGCCCGCTTGAATATTCATTACTGTCGACGGGGAGATCCTTCATCGTCGTCGTTAGACTTGCTCGCTCGCTAGAATTAAACGGCTCCAGCGCAATTAAGAACTGGAGTTGTCGACTTTTAATAAATAAGAGATACTGGAGATTCGTAGAATTTCTACCGTTGTCTTTTGGAACAGTCCGTTAAAATATTGTGTTACGTACGTACCTTTAAATACCTGACATATCTTTCGTTAATAAAAAAATGCAAGAATCCGAAGCCGGAATCTGTTTCCGAAAATGCCGTACACACGCGCACGCACACGTGCACACGCATGTATCTCCGCGTGGTGAACTACCGTATAAAATAACCATATATCACATCACGGTGGTATCCCGTGATCGCGCCCCGCGGTTAAGGCACAATGCGACGACCCGCGGGCCCCCTCGAAACCAAGCTAGGAAATTAGTCGTTCGTTCCCGAATAGTCGCATTCTTTAACCCTTCCGGTTCTCCGTCTCGAGCGTGTGAAGTAATATTCCTTTTCCGTTCGCGAGCGGGGGCCCCATTACATCGTTGGTAATACGGCCATAATTCCCGCGGGACCACCGCGACGCGCGCGGAAGAAGAATGGTACCAGGTGGTAATCCCTTTCGGTGAATGCGACCCCCGAAGGACCCGCGGAGGAGATAATCAAATGTCGGTTTATGTTTCTGTCTTTGCCCACGCTGCGAGCAAGCCACACTCTGCCAACCTGTCGTCTGAGGCGCGTCATCTTAACGGGACCGAGATCTAGCGGGACGATTACGCGCGACGGCAAGCCCGTTTCCGTTAGACAATTCGGTGTGCAGCTGGGCAGAGTTTGATTATAAAAAAATAAAATCGAAAAGAGCGAGAAGATGTTTTATACACACATTACAATCTTTCACTTTTCTCTGCGTAAATTCGCGAATTTTAATCGTCGCGAAAAGATTTCAAGCTATCTATTTTCTGATGCACATTCTGACATAATTCGTGCGATAAAGTCGACGATTTGATTTGTACAACTTTTTATAAAGACCTGCGTATTTACCGAATTCCGATCGCGACCCGTCGAAATCCTGCGAACAGCGTTCTCGATTTTGTACGAGCGCTCGTTAGCGCAGCGCCGTGAGCGCAACGGCTGCCATTCATCCTCAAAACAAACGCGCGCTGATTCGCGAGCGAATCGCCGCGCGCGATCCGCCGTACGTATGCACGCTTCCCACAACTCAGCATCGCTCGCGAGGCACGCATGCTAATTCCTTATTGATGAGTGTCATTTATTACCATCGACCGTTCGTATCTCTTTCTCTCCCCCCGTCGCCCCCTTCGTTCCTCGCCGCGTCTCCCCTGGTGAGCCGCTCATCACCTTCCAGCAATCGATGGACAGCCACCGAGGTTGCGTTACGGAAAAGCGCGGGGATGCGGCTAATTGTCCCTCGAGGGGCCTCATTTTTCGGGCCCCCGATGGCGCCGGATCCCTCGGCGATTTGTTAAACGTCAACGCACTCCTCACGGAACGTCACGATCGATCGATCGATCGACGGCGTCGTTAACTCGTGAGCTCGTAACAGTGAGCGGAACCGCATCGGCATTTCGGATTCTGCTCAATTACTGAACAATCGGTCGAAAAAAATTGTGCAATTCTATTACGTCGGACAAACATAGAGAAGACCGCGCGCTGTCTTCCGACCACTGTGGGAATATCGAACATGGATCTACCGGGGATTTCTATCCCCAGATCGGGCGAATGAGGAGAAAACGGTATATCTTGGCCCGAACGAGCACCGTGCGCTATTCCGGACGATTGCACTTCGGATGCCCGAAGGCCGATCACGATTCGCGCGCGAGTTATACACAAGATCGGTAGATCACTACCGATGTAGATCAGCGCGGCCCGCGGCGGCGGGATCGCAGGGTCGTACATACGTCTCACCCCGTTGCACGCTTGTTGTCGATGCAACCGCAACGGTAATCGCGATGTAGTTCTGGGAGTCGCGGGGTGGCATCTCTCTTGCTTTCTCCGGCTTCACTTCTAGATTCCACTCGATTACCAGACAAGATATATTATGTAACTTTGTCGATGCATCGATCGATCTTAATCTCGTGAAATACTGCGTATTCGCGATCCTCGCGCTCGTTTTATTATATTTTAAATAGAATTCAAGCAATTTCGAATAATAAACAATCATGTTACTTACATTTATTTAGGACTCGACTATAATCTGTAGATAAATTCACAATAATAAGAAATTAGAAAATCGAAGAGCACGAAATTCGATTCTTGAATGATGCAGTCTTACATGATGCAGTCTTACATGGTCGTAATCATGCGAGATGAATTCCAGTGAGCGTTTGAAATGGCAGAAAAAGGCTCTCGCTTGGCACATGGTGTGCCATTATCCTGCCATTTCATCATTTTATTTCCGTGCCCCAATGACCGGCCTGATGAGCCAATAAACTCAGATACGGCCGTCCGCGCAAAAATGTCGCTCCCTAATTCGTGCCTGCCAAGCCGCCGAATAATCCACGGTTTGACGATTCGGGGCATGAAGTTTCGTTATTAAGTGAACGGCGAGTGTAATCGCCGGTCGTAGGAAAGCTTAAGTACCTGCTAGGAACGAACCCTTTCTGGCAGGACCGCGAGAAAGCGGCGCAATTACACCGACTTGACGCGCTTAATGTGTTCGGCGTGTCAGTCGTTTTCCGAAATAAACATTTTCTGATTGCTATCCGCGACTTTACGTTATCGTCGGAAGCGGCTATCAAGCAGCCGTAAACGAAGAATGAACCTTTGGTGCATTTTGTTTTCTGCACATGTGCCTTTGCATTCTCGTTAATTTTTTGAGAGAAAGCGTTTGTGCTTTTTATGTTCATTCAATATCATCTTGAGTCTCGCTATTTTGTAATGTATTAATTAAATACAACGTTTATTATTTCTTAATCCTTACAGTAATAAATTAATTTTTTTAATTCTGTTAAAATAAATTCAATTATTTTGTAGGTTGAATAGCGAGAATAAGTAATTTATTAATATTCGTTTTTAACGTCGCTCCGCCTCGGACGATAAAAAGTCCAGTGCCCGTCTCTCAATGGCCGTCAGATCACATAGTCGATACGGTCCCGACTGCCAAATTATACGGCTAAACGGACTGATTTATGCGCACATTTTACAACCGCGACCGCGCGAGAGGCGGGCGAGAGGACAACGACAAACGACGGCCTCCTGGGAACACTCCACCGTCACGTTGAGGACACAACGAGCAGCCTTGTTGCTGCATGCACAGATTTTACGGGCTTGCGGCCTTAATTGCGCGCATTATCATCCCTCGCAACAATAATAGCGTTGCGAATGACCGTAGGTGTCTACGGAGATGGCCTCGCATAAACGCGTTCCTCGCAACACTAAATGTCCAAAAAATCGTTCGCACATTATTATTTTCTGGGTGCAGAGGATAGTTCGCTTTCTCTCTTCTCTTTCTGCAGCAATTTTTTTCATTATATGCTAGTTACATGAAATTTAATGAGAGTATTTTAAGGTGTAAAAAATTATGATGACGGTGATTTGTGGAAGCTATTGAAATTCCTTTGGTTCGAAATGTTTTTTTCCCAAAAACTATTCAGTCTCCATTAAAATATTAATATCCGAGAATTTATTTGCACCTAAAAGTGAGAGAAAGAGAGAGAGAGATGCAAATAAAATAACTGACTGCAATTTTCTATATTCTAAATTATCGCAAAATATTTTCCAAGTCACAATGTATTGTTTAATGTATAAAAATTGAAGTCATTCTACTTCTCATATAAATGTCCACCGCGTTATTTATACGCGGTTCGTATTACGTTGTGGCAAATATTTTTCGCGAAAACGACAATATTTCATCAAGTACTTACATCCACTCCGGTCCTCCCATCATTCGACAATAAAAGTCGCGCATTAAGCCAATTACTTTCACCCGGATTTCTGACTGCACGTCCGCATCCTCGAGGGCAATCCCTCTCTCTCTCTCTCTCTCTCTCTTCCTCTTTCTCGCGCGCGCGCGCGCGCGCGCAGAGATACAGCATCGTTTCTACCCCGGTTACGCTGCGCCGGTCTGCGTGCCCGTCCGTGTATACGCGTGTATCTCCGCCCGCTCGCAAAATCGCGAAGAGCATAAATATCCGCGCCAAGTATCTCCTGGCATTATTACAAGCATGCCCGTGACACACGTGGCGCAGCAGACGAGTCCGCCGTCCGACATCGCGCGCGCGCTTGCATGTTACTCGAACTCGTACTTGAACTCTTATACGAGACACTGCTCTCGTCTCTCCGGGACTCCTTCCGAAGTGGGGATTATACTGCTGCCAAATTACAGTGCCTTGGCCACCCATAATGCGGCCACGGAGACGACTACGGTAATAATGTTGGTATTAACGGCGCGGTAACGTTCCCGACGACGAAATTATAGGTGTTAGGGGCGTGTTAATTTTTATGCTTATTGATTTTCATACTTTACCACCTACCACGGGGAACCCAAGGCTCCGGGGGTGTCGCGGGGCAATGGACTGACTATCCTCGTTATCAGTCACGGTGGATATTTTTTGTGGCGAAAGGTGACGTGGAGTGCGAAGCTCTAAATGTCCGTAGCTGGGTAGCGAATGGCCGGATGGCTATTCGGAATCGACGTTTAGGACAGACGAAAGCGTACGCACTTTTACGGTTATTGATCTCTGGGGTTTTATTACTCGGCTACGCTGAATAGAGGACGAGACGCGCTAACAAAAAAATGGATCTGGCGTACGATCAAGCCTAATCGTAAAATGAAATTTGTCGCTTTTCGAATATTCTTCGCTATTTATTTCCTTCTTAATGAGAAAGCGATATTCCGAACAATTTCACGACACGCAAAATACTTATGTTTTTACCGTTCACCCGTCTCGCATCGTCACGTTCGGTTTCTTTATGGTAATGTACTTCGGAACGCAGAAAATATATACGCAGAGATCGGGACGAAAAGCGTATCTTTATGCGTGCCAGTATTTTTGATTGTCCGAAGAGATTATTCGAACAATTCCTAATACAGAAGCTTTTGTATTTATGTGAAATTAAACGAAAGAAGCAATCGTCGATGTTTTCGTAAATGCGTTGCATTCGACTAAAAAAAAACAGTCGCAGTCGGGAGAAAGAGGCGAGATAATTCGCATGATATTTTTCATATCTTGTTTTCAAAGGCACATATGTTAGGCATGCTAATGAGCCAGGACTTCGTCATCGACTTCGGCAATTTCGAACGAGGCCCGGTCGAGGCGGAGGTCGAAAGGCGAAACGCGAGCGTCTTCGATGGGCTCATCGGTGGGTCGTAGGTCGGGGCCTCCGGGTCGAAGGTGATCACGAGGACGCTCATGCCCAATTCCGAGAGTATTCCTGGAATCGAGAGATATTTAATATACTGTCCGGTAAAGAAATGTACAAGGAGCTAACCCGCGTCCGCGTACAGGAGCGACCGAGACGGCGACGCTACCTCGAAGGAGGACGGAATCAGGACTCGAAGAGCGGCCAAGAGCAAGGGGGGGGGGAGGGGGGGAGCGAGGGCAAGGAGACGTCGCCAAGAGTTACAGGCCATCCACGTCACGCTCAAATATTTTGGCAAATTTATGCCCAATAAAAATTAACCAGACCCCTTCTCGTCCTGCGGTTTTGGTCCACCAGCGCCGCGCCACCATCAACCTCCGCCACCTTCTTGCGGCCGTTTAACGACAAGGTGGACCTCCGGTAGGTTCCTCCGTCCGTTGCGCGTTCCCGCGCATATTCGTATGTCCATACGTATGTCCGTCTGTCCGTCCGTCCGTCCGTCCGCCACGGGCGTGCAAAAGCGAGGTGATTTACCGCTGGATTTTCTTCCTCTTTTTTCTCCCTCCTACCGTCTGTTCTCGCTTGTCTCCTTCTTTTCCGCGCCGTCGTCCATCGCGTCCTCCTCGTCTCGGCCATCGAGTGTCCTTTTCGTGCCGCGCGAGGTCCACCGGTCAACGGCGCGCGATCTTTTTTTTTTTTTTTTCTTTTTTTCCGCGCTCGCTTCTTCGCGCCTTCGAAAGTCCGGCAGGGGCGCGCAAGCCAGAGAGGCCTTTTTTTTTTTTCATTCCGTACACGGTGTATACACGAGAATGTGTCGCCGGCGTAAATCAGTCAACGTCCTCAAGGATTAGACTTTACGGTACCCCCGGAGTCTGGATAACTTCTCGTGGTTGCAGGGATGAAGCAAGGTGCGCGAGAAGAACGCGAAAGTGCACTTCGCACTTTCAGCTTGTGCCTTGTATTTTTCAGAGTCACTATTTCTTTTAATTTTTTGAATGTTCGTTCATTCAATCACGTAAGAAATTAATTCCAAATCTCACTGTATTTCACTTACTTAGTCTAGTCTTTTTTTTAAATATATTTTTTAATAATAAGCCTTAAGACTTTTTTGCTGATTTGCATTGTGCTCACACGCTACTTTGAATCTTGCGGTAGCGAATTAGTATGCCGCGCAATGGGAGACTGCAATGCCGTAGTTGAAGAAGGCGGCGGTTAAGGTGGTTAAAGACTAACAACTGTGACGCGCCGCGACCGCGGACTCTCGCGCCGGGCACCGAGATCGAGCGCGTCGGCTTTCTCTGATTTCACGGACGCTAATTAGTCCAGGCGCGCTTTGCCACACGTCTAATCGTAAATTTATATGCCGCCCGTGGCATTCGCGGAAGGTCGCGCGGGGGCGTAACGTCGACGCCGAGGTACGCGCCGTGGTTTTTTGTTTTAAGTCAGTCGGAAGTCGCCGGAACACGTTTCCATATACGCCGACTCCGCGAATGGTGCGCTTATTTCTCGCGTAAAATGTTGTGGCCGTAGCAGAAACACACTTTTTTATCGTTCTGTTTATTCTCGAAAATAGAATAGAGAATAATAAGATTCATTTTGCCTGGAAATAATAATTTCTTATTTTAACATAATTTTCATAATTAATTAAAATAAAGAATACGTCAGAAAGTGAGAGAGAGAGAGAGAGTTGAGTAAAAAGATTATCAAAATTTTATATATGTAAAGTATAAAAAATATTAATATACATACATATAAAAATAATTATATTTTTATTTTATGTATGTATATAAAAATGTATATTCTTCTAGAACGTACAATCAAATTTTGTAAAATTTCCAAACTTTACTTGAGATATTTTTGTGATTTTTCCGATGCATTATCAATTAAGATAATGTGTTACGCGAATTCCAGCAATGTTTCCAAAAAGCTGCGGCAAATCGCTATAGAAACCATGCCGACACCTGCTGATGGGAATATCATCGGTAACAAATAAACAAAAGCGGTGCGGTACAAAAAATCGATTTGCGTCACCTGTCCCTTTCAGAGGGACGACGGTTCCCATAGTCGGTCGAAGTAATTTTGGAATCGTACATTGTCATTACCCTTTCTATGCGCACATGAGAATATCGATAGCTGGTAGTTGCGTTAATAACACGGCGGTATTTGTACCTGCAGTTTATCGTTACGAACCCCTTAAAGCGTTGCCACTTCCTGCCACGCATTTACGCGGTTAACCATTGACTTCTCGATTTACCGTTTACCTCCCGCGAATAGTAGCATGTAAAACAAGCTTGTTGAAAATTCGACGATAAAAGAAACTAAGAAAATAAGATATTTCAAGTGAATTTATTCGGAAACACATTGCGAGGAGCGTGATCGTTAATCTCGCGTCGTACGGCGTCCGGCGCGAAACGCCTTGTGTTCTCACGTAACGGCATAAATCTCCGTGTAAATCGGAGCGCGAAGATTCCCGAAAACGGAGCTCCGCGCCGTAATCGGAGGCGGATTACAGAAACAAGAGAGAGAAAAAAAAAAAAGGAAATCGAAGAAAAGAAGGATCACCGCGGCCCGATTTCTTCGCCTTTTTATCGCGGATGCGGCGCATGTCCGCCGGCTTATCTCCACTTGAGATCTTCCCGGGCGTATTAATTCACGGGCGGATGTTGGGCCGTGGATCTTCGCTCGACTGGCCTGCTCGCTCTCGGAACGAAACGTCTTGATTCCGCGCGCACGATCGCGAAGTTAATCGATCGACTTTAAATTGCATTCGGTAATCGCGCCGATACACTTTTCGGCGTGTTGCAACCCCGGGCCACATTTTCGTCAAATGCGCCCCGCGCGTATTTGGGACAGCGTTTTAGAGGGGTGGGAAGGGGGAACGGTTTCCTTGTTGAATCGCGACGACCGAAAGCGGCCTTTATCAAGTCCCGCCGCGGACGCCCCTCGGCTCTTGAGGCCCGCTCGCGGGCCTCATAAAATTCCCGCGTTATTTACTATGTTAATTGGCGCCCACGTCAAACACAAATTTATGCTAAAAGCTTAGATGTTATCGAATAGCCGAATGCGTTACGGCGC